>NW_026262604.1:8818508-9430679 GCF_021869535.1 Mytilus californianus
ATTTTGGATTGCGGAATGTATTGACATGTAATTTCTACAATAATAAGCATAAAACTCGCATGTTGCACCTAGAAATCTTCTTTTTTATCAAATTTTATTACATTCTGAAGCGGTCAAGAAGCCAGAAAACGCCTGGTGTTTACGTTTGACACCGGAAGCATACCTATGACGTCACCTGCTTTAGGGGCCAAATAAGATAACATCTTATCGCGGAATTTTCTTTAATGAAAATTTTACACTGAAATAATGATTGAAATTGAATTATGTACTTGTTTTGCATTAGAATAGAGATAACTGTATTGTATTTGAAGCTTTGCGGACGTCCATCGGTAGTTTTACTGTCGCAAATACCGTTTACCTGTCTCCGCTACGCGTCGCCAGGTAAACTAAATTTGGGACAGTAAAACTACCGATGGACGTCCGCAAAGCTTCAAATACAATACAGTTATCTCTTAATTTGAAACTTTGCGTTATCTCCTGAATAACCTCTTTAGCACCTCCCCCCTTTTTCCCCCAAAGGCAAACCCCAATTTGATTTGACATAGATCCCCCCTTTTTCCCCAAAGGCATAGATCAATTTAATTTGACAGAGGAAGTAATAAAAAGGTTGACACAACTGACAGTGATCAATTTTAGAACATGTATTTTGAAGGGAAAGTGAATTATGAAGTGCAAAAACAAAGAAAGCCTGAATGGTTCCCGTTTATTGTTACGGGATGTTGGTTGTTAAAAAATGATTGACATGCTCAAGGAAGAAATGATGGTGAAGTATAAAAGGGTCAAGGTATAAGCTGTGCAGATTAAAATTTGCTTAGAAATTGTTCATTCGAAACCTACAAGCAACTCCATCAGTTGTATCATCACCAAAAACACCACTTGTGTTTACGTCGTCTGCTGTGAATTCCACTGGCACTGCCGTAGGTTGTTGATCAGCGTCTGACACTTCCCTATTATTTTCTTTGGATACATTTAAATCAGTTGACTCTAAACCTTCCAGTATATCTGCTTTCAAGTTAAAATTTGGCATTAACGGTCCCAAAAGATCCAGGTCATCCAGATCTGACATGTGAAAATCGTCATATGACGTAGCCATTGTTATTGTTATGCGAAATATTTATGTCACAAGATTCATACGCAAGGGATTTTGTGAAGCGGCTCCGACGGGTACATTGTCATTGTACGCTTGACAAGAGCCAACGAAAAAGCGTTTTATATAAAGATTGCATTAGAATTGTACATGTACAGAATGAATATTCAATCTGCCCTCCATTTATCAGGATCTGTGAAAGAATTTGACATGTATTAGTTTAATGCATACTTTATTTAACTCATTCAACAATTATATTATTCTCATGTGTTGATTTATATGTAAAGTACTTTATTATTGTATATGTATGAAACTGTTTATTTGCAAAATCTTTGATTAGAAGGAAATAAAGTTAGTATCTATATATCATGTTTACATACAACAAGTGAAGTAAAATGTGTGCCTACCTTGACATCATGTGGAGACTAGTTTTTTCTTTGTGATCTAGAACATTTTCCCTTGACCAAACACCCGGTTTTGTCAGGATGCACTGTGAAAAAAAAACATACATCTTTTTATACATAACATATATGAAATTTTACATATATAACTATGTCAACAAGTTTAATTATCCGTTACTAATAATAATTTTCTTTCTTTAAAGAGGGTTCATGCATGATTGCTACTCTACATTTATTCAGCTGATTTATAAGTGATTATTAAGATCTAGATACGGGGTTAATTATCTAAATAAATCAGCAGTCTGAAGTCTAAAATAATAAGAATGTGAATAATGATTTCTGGTGCACAAATAATAGTCAAAATGTATAATTTGCTGGTAAAATAATGGTTTGTGTAAAGACAATATTTCTCACGTGCACCTCGTAAACAAACATAAAGATTGACCTTACCTGACTCAGAATGTACGTATTCCTCGCTGTAATATTTAAATCCTTTTGTCATTTGTTCTTTTCCTGAGCTCTCTGGCTGTGTTTTCTTATAAACTCCTCCACAAAAGCAAATAATATCTCTGGTAAATGTGAAAGATCTTTTGATGAGGTTCCATCAGTTGTTGATGCTGCCATATTGTTTACAAATAATTGCCTAGCTTAGCCTCAATTTCGAATTTATATGAATATTCATTACAATCTTATTAAGAACGGTCTATAGTACTGATCCATGGTTCACTAAGACAATATTTCGGTGTCTTGCTATACATTTAGGTATAACATGTCTATTGAGGACTACCCTAGAGCATAGGCTAAACGAGAAGTAGTTAGACTGGATACTTTGTCAGAATGGGTAAAAACAATCAGGTCTCTGATAAACGTCGAATTCATAAGTTAAAAAACTGTGTGAATGATCGACCAAATATCACAAAGAAGATGTGGTATGATTGCCAATGAGACAACTCAGCACAGGAGACTAAATGACACAGAAATTATACAACTATAGGCAACCGTACGGCCTTCCACAATGAGCAAAGCCCATACCGCATAGTAAGCTATAAAAGGCCCCGATATGACAAATGTAAAAGAAATCAAACGAGAAATCTAATGGCCTAATTTATGTACAAAATAATGAACGAAAAACAAATATGTAAAACATACGACAAACGACAACCACTGAATTACAATGATCGTTTTCAGAGACAAAAAAGCTGTGAAATGTCTATCATCTCCTCACGATAAGTATGTAGTTATTCCTGCGAACAAAGCTTCAAATAATATTGTCATGGTATGTAAATCGTACTACTAGGAGTGTCTTGTAAAAGAATTAGGAATACATGAGCACTCAGGTATTCCCACATACAAAAACATATCATTTGACAAGGATGAGATTTTGACGAATCAGAAGTCCTTCATGGTGGCAATGAACATTACATTGAAAGCAAATCGGAGGAATTATCTTGTTTGTATTGGATATCTTAGCTTCGCAAAATTCCGTACAAACAACGGTACATTGCCGTCTCATCTGCATGTTCGACGAAAAAATTGTACATTAGACTGACAGAAATGCTGTCCGCAGTAAAAGGGTCTTCAGAAATATTGTGAAAGTGTTTTTTTCGTGAAGTGGTATTAACCAAATGTGGATTCTAAAACACTCTAAAGAACTTCTTGATAATTTCAAAAATCATTCTTTCTCTGAAATAAGTTACATCAAAACTCATAATTTTTTAACCCTGTATACCACCATTCCCCATTTGAAATTGAAAAATCGCCTAAAAGAAATAATCCACGATGCTTTTCAACATAAAAACGGTAGCATACGCTATAAATTTATTACTTTGGGATACAATACAACATATTTTTTTAACTTGAAGGTAAAGCATGCTACACAGAGGAACAGGTGATTAGTATGCTGGAGTTTCTTATTGACAGCATATTAGTTGATTTTGGTGATAGACTTTTTCAACAACTTGTTGGCATTCCTATGGGAACAAACTATGCGCCTCTCTTTGCCAACCTCTTCTTATTTTTCTTAAGAGTCGGAGTTTTTAGACACTTCTCAAAAACAAAAAAATCAAAGAAGCCAGACTATTTAATTTCACATTCACATTTATTGATACAGTTCTTTCCATTAACAATCCAAACTTTTCTGATTGGGTTCCATTAATATATCCTCCAGAACTAGAAATCAAAGAAACAACAGACACGGATTTCTGTGCCCCATTTTTAGACTTATACCTCAAACTTGACGTAAGTGGTCATCTCGGTAGCAGAATCTATAACAAACTTTACAATTTTGATTTTGAAATTATCAATTTCCCCCTACCTAATTAGCAATATACCAACTTCACCTGCATATGGGGTATACATTTCCCAAGTCATTCGGTATTCAAGAGCTTGCAGCTGCTACTCAGACTTTGTAAAATGTTACTAGTGTCTGAGCAGAAAACCGATGAACCAGGGTTATATAAAAGACTTTTAAACAAAAGTTCATCGGAAGATATCAAGACCTTGTTAATAAGTATTCCGTATCAACTTCACAAGTAATACACGATGGTCATGGAATATAGATTTAAGGTACTGACGTTGTTTGTCATCTTAATTTGTCTTTGTAAATTAATTCTTTTACTGTTTAGTATGTGTTTGGTAATATGATTTGACGGGGCTCGGTACTTATACATCCCGTCATCGTGTAATTGTGTTATGGTCAATTTTTAAATTCTTGTCTTTCGTTTTTGCTAACGTGCTTTGTCTATGTGCCCCCTTTTTATAGTGATTAAGATTATAACACAAAGTTGAACGCGGTACTTTTATTTTTGACATTGTTTTCCTTTTATATCTATTTGTTTTGTTCACACATTGTTGTCAAGATAATGGAATTTTATGCGACTGTCATACAAGTGAGAGGTTAAGCTAGCTATAAAACCAGGTTTAATCCACCATTTTCTACATAAGAAAATGCATGTACCAAGTCACGAATCTGACAGTTGTTATCTATTTGTTTGATGTTTTTGATGTTTTTGAGCTTTTGATTTTTACATTTGATTAGGGACTTTCAGTTTTGAATTTTCCTAGCAGTTTGGTATTTTTGTTATTTACTTTTTTCTAGCCTGAGATATGGTTCAGAGGTGTTAAAATGTGAAACCACTAACAAAATAGACTTACTCCAAAAGTGTGTGCCTGTTTTAATATTTGACATGTAATTCATATAACTCGTCAAATGTTTATTCTAATTAGCTACGCATTATATATTTGTAGACCAAATAAAATAACAAATAAACGACTGGGAAAAAGAGGATGAAATGTTTGTGACTACAAGAGCCAGTGTACGCGTCATTCAATGTTTAAAGGACAAAAGTTGTTTGACTTTAACTGCCCCATCAGGAGTAGGGAAATATTTTATTGCAAGACACACAGCACTAGTTTTAAGGAAGGTAGGATACAAAATAATACCAGTGAGAAAACCAGATGATATCGGAAATTATTATGAACCTGGTAAACAGACAGTCTTCATTGTAGATGATATTTGTGGAAATTTTACTGCAAACCAACAACAGATTGAAAACTGGAAACAACTGTTACCTGTGATTAACACAATAATTGAAGACAAATGCTGTAAGATTATTGTATCTTGTAGGTTACAGGTATATAAAGATGATAAGTTTAATATATTAGTACCTTTTAAATCCTGTGAATGTAACTTAATATCAGAAAATTTATGCCTTACATCTGCAGAAAAAACTATTTTAGCAAAAAAGTATATTGGTTTAAGCTTGGGTCATATTGATAAGATATCACAAAACAGTGAATGCTTTCCACATGTTCCATTTTTATGCTCTTCATATCATGGGGGAAAATAGGGAGATGTTAAAGAATTTTTGAAAAATCCATTTATTGTCTATCAAAATGAACTGGACAATTTAAGAAGGCATGATGATGAAGGGAACTTTACAATATGCAGTCTGGCTTTATTAGTTCACTTTAATAATCAACTGAAAGAGAAATGGATCCAGGGTAAAGTGACAGATAAACAACGACATATCATGGAAGACACGTGTGAGGCTTGTAGATTGAACAGAAGTACTTCCAAGACAGAACTTAAAGAGGCCCTTAACACTTTAGATGGTACATTTGTACATAAACAGAATGGTATATATAGAACTGTACATGATAAGTTGTTTGACTTCCTTGCTCATTAATTTTGTCAGAAAATGATTGAATGTTTAATAGACCATGGGGATATTGATTTAGTACATGAACGCTTTATGTGGAGGAAATCACCAGATGACAAGAACAGTAACATAGACTTCATTATTGAAATACCAGATGAATATTTTGAATTATATTTAGAAAGGTTTATAAAGGACTGGTCAGCAGGAAAAGTGACAGTTGTATTCCGTAACAGCAATATCGAAGTACCATTATTTAGACAACAGCTATTACAGCACTTAAAACAACTGGACAAATCAGAGCAAGTAACATTGGCCAGTACCAATGATACAGTGTTACCAAAAGAGCACCACGTATTAGGTGATACCCCACTGATAAGAGCTTGTTATTATGGTTATACTGATATGATAAAGTGGATGTTACAAAATGATGTGGATGTGAATCAATGTCAAGACGATGGGACTACTGGACTGTTCATGGCAAGTCAGGATGGACATACTGATATAGTAATGTTGTTGTTAGAGAGGAATCCCAATGTTAATCTATGTAATAATGAAGGCTATAGTCCACTAAGACAGGCAAGTCAGCAAGGACATACTGGAACAGTAAAGTTGTTGTTAGAGAGGAATCCTAATATTGATCTATGTGACAATGTATATGGCTGTATTCCTCTGTACAAGGCAAGTCAGAACGGACATACTGATGTAGTAAAGTTGTTGTTTAACTTGTGTTAAAGAGGTATCCCAACATCGATCTATATGACAATGATGGCTGGGGTCAACTGAGACAGGCAAGTCAGAATGGACATACTAAAGTAGTAAAGTTGTTGTTAGAGAGGAATCCTATTATTGATATATCTGACAATGAAGGTTGTAGTCATCTGTACATGGCAAATGAGAATGGACATACTGATGTAGTACGTTTGTTGTTAGAGAGGAATCCTAATGTTGATCTATGTGACGATAGAGGCTGTAGTCCACTGAGAATGGCAAGTCAGGATGGTCATACTGATAAAGTTAGGCTGTTGTTAGAGAAGAATCCTAATATTAATTTATGTGACAATATACTCGGATCTTGTCCTCTGTACAGGGCAGCTAAAAAAGGATATACTGATATAGTAAAGTTACTGTTAGAGATGAGAAAAATCCAAACATTGATCTATGTAATAGTGATAGCTGTAGTCCTCTGTACAAGGAATCTGAAAACGGACATACTGATATAGTAAAGTTACTGTTAGAGAAAATTCCAAACGTTGATTTATGTAATAGTGATGGCTGTAGTCCTCTGTACATGGCAGGTCAGGAAGGACATACTAATATAGAAAAGTTGTTGTTAGAGAGGAATCCCAATGTTAATTTCTTTGACAATAATGGCTGTAGTCCTCTGTACATAGCAAGTCAGCAAGGACATACTGATATAATTAAAATGTTGTTAGAGCGGGATCCTAATGTTGATCTATGTGACAACAATGGCAGTAGTCCTCTCGACATAGCAATGCAACAAGGACATACTGATATAGTAAGAATACTATTAGAGAATAATCCCAATGTTGATCTATTTGGTATTGACATGATTCATAACAGGTTATCTAAAATTACCCGTTTATAAATTTTGAAATCATACAGAAACTAAGGTTTCAACTCCCTCAGGCAAAGTTCGCCTTATATGGATTTGCATATTTGATTAAGGTCCTTTTTGTTTTATAACTCTTTAACGTTTTCGACCTTTATACATCCTTGGCTTTCAAATATTCGGCTTTGAGCGTTCCTGGAGAAGGTAAATCCAGAAAAGCGCTTTGGACGCATGAAATTTATAACGTGTTGTTTTAATTTTTTTGGCAATGATGACCTTTTTTTAATTATATTGATGTTTGGTATTTTGTTTGATATCTATTGCTATTCATTCCATTACTTCTGTTTCTGTTTAATATTTACTGATTATCATCCCATCACCTCTGCCTGTATTTGATATCTAGTGCTAGTCATCCCGTAGCTTCTGTCTCTGTTTGATATTTACTACTATTCATCCCGTTACTTTTTTCTCTAATGTTACACATGCAGCATAGCTACACTGTTCATGAATATTTGACCAGACCAGGAACAGAAGAGACATATTTGATGTTGATTTGTAGGAAACCATTCTGTTGATGCAAATGAATATAAATTTCCAACACAAATAAACAGTGTAATTCTCCAATTAATTAGTTGTTTTTTCGTATCTTCATTGTTTTCTAAATTCACATTTCTTTCGTCCTGATTTCATCACAAGGAATTGTTTAAATTTGTCATTTCGAGGCCTATTATAGATTACTATGGGGTATCGGTTTTACGCATTGTTGAAGGCTGTATAATGACCAATATTTTTGTTTACCTTTTACGGCATTTGGTTTTAGGTGGGGAGTTGTCTCAAATGCAATCATACCACGTCTTGTTATTTGTATATGTACCACACTCAGTGAACAGTGTAATTCTATCATTACATATAAGTTTTTAATTGCTTCATTTTTTTCTAAAGTCAAATTTCCTTCTACTGGGCCAGTCTAGTCTGATCAGCTTTTGTCTTGCTTAAGATACTACCTGTTTTTAACATAAACCTGTGTTATAAGACCATGAATTTTAGCTCCCTCTATTGTGCATTTTCTATAAACGAAATCTGTTTCAACGACCACCAGTTTTATAATACTGCTTTTTCGGTCTCTAACCGGTTTCACTCTATTTCATTTTCATTTTGAAGCTTCCTTATTTTCGCGAATGTATTCAGACGTGATACACTATTCACAAATATGAGGTACTATTTCTTAAAATGTCCTGTACCAAGTCGGGAATATGGCAGTTGTTATCTAATAGTTCGTTTCCATGTATGTTGCATTGTCGTTTGTTTTTTGTTGCACTTCAGTGTTCTGTTGTTTCGTTGTTTTCCTCTTATAGTTGGTGTGTTTTCCTCGGTTTTAGTTTGTAACCCAGATTTGTTTTCTCTCAATCGATTTATGACTTTTGAACAGCGGTATACTACTGTTGCCTTTATTTATGTTAATGTGTATGTTATTTCTTTTGTCATGTTGTTGAATTACTGTCTAAATGGAGCGTGTAGTAAGCCTCTTTTTCATATTGTCGTTTTAAGATTTATTTTTGTTTGCCATACATGTTGATTCCTACTCTAAATGTTATGCATAATACTCATATTACTCATAATAATTAAGTTGACAAATTCTGCTATCGTTACTTATGTTTTTGGATTATTTACTAGATAGATCTTGTGGTAGGACTTTTTTCATATTGTCATCTTCCGATTATTGTTTTTTTTTTTTGGCGATCAATGTTGATTTCTGTTTTTTAACTCTTTTTTTTTTTTTTGTACATCGTACTTATATCTCTTAAGCTTACAGATTTTTATACCATTACTTGTGTTGTTTGATAATTTACTAAATGGAGCGTAACGGTAGGACTCTTTTTTCATACTATCATTTAACAATAATGTTTTTTTTTTGCTTACGATGTGGAGTTTTGTTTTTCAGCTCTATATTTTGTACATGATACTCCTGTTTATGGAGTAAATGGATTTTCTACCATTACCTGTGTTGTTAGATTATTTACTTACTGATGCTTGAAGTAGGTTTTTTTTTTTTTTTGCAGTCAGTGTTAATTCCTGTTTTTTTCTACTCTACATTTTGTACATAATACTCGTGTTAATTAAGATTTTGTTGTCATAAAGAATTGATTGATTGATTGGTGATTGTTTTACGCCGCATCAGCACTTGTCATAAAAAAGTACTAGTGTCATTAGTAAAACTTGAGTTCGAAAAAAGTAATTGTAATTTTATTCGTGTCTTAGTTTTCGGATTTCAGAATAGGAGAAATATGTAAATTTACTAATTATATTGATAGGTTAAAAGTTCTGCAGATCTTTATTTGTTACTTGTATATATTTTTTTTATGACTTTAGATGCACTGCATACTTTGTCTATCACAACAAAAGTCTTATTCGTGCGTATTAAAGATGTTTGCTACAATGTTTTAAAAGAGCAAGCTTTTGGTAAAGCTGTTATAAATTGAAAGTATATAAATAACAAAACTAAAAAAGCAACAACAAAAAATGAAAGGTGCGTGTTTTTGTTTTGAGATAAAAGGTATTGAAAATTTCAAGGGGAATGTTTCTCTCTAGATTTTTTTTATTCGTTTAACATAGATATTTTATTTGTCAAAAACTATGAAAAAATTGCAGGGATTTCATAAGAGTTTCAAAGATGGATTTTTTTTACTGTAAACTATCTACTGATTATTACTATTGTGTTATTATGAATAATATATACTGATTGTTACTATTTTGTATTGTTACAAAAGATATAAATCGTTTATATTTGTAATACATTAATATTTTTTATAACAGAAAAATAACCAGAATAGAAATATTTGTTAGCTTTATATTCAAATGATTTTTTTTACTTCTTTCTGTTAATTTATTATCAATATTTATATCACCAGTGAAAAATTACATACTTTTTACTGGCAATATATTTACGAAAATTATCTCCCTTAAATAAATGCATGTTGATGATATTTAGATATAAGAAGATGTGGTATGAGTGCCAATGAGACAACTCTCCATCCAAGTCAAAATTTACAAAAGTAAACCATTATAGGTCACAGTACGGTCTTCAACACGGAGCCTTGGCTCACACCGAACAGTAAGCTATAAAGGGCCCCAAAAATTACTAGTGTAAAACCATTCAAACGGGAAAACCTACGGTCTAATCTATATAAAAAACGAGAAACGAGAAACACTTATAAACCACATCAACAGATTACTTTACGTTTTTAGATTTTAGTTTAATTTTCTAGAATCAGTTAAAAATCTATGCGACAGTTTTTACTCTTTTTGCAATTGTAATTGTTATCATCCATATGACAGTTGTTATCCATTCGTTTAATGTATTTGAGTTTTTGATTTTGCCATTGGATTGGGGAATTTCCGTTTTGAATTTTCCTCGAAGTTCTGTATTTTTGTTATTTCACTTTTTGGTATTTGAAGATAATTTTGAAATTAATTGATAGATATGATGAATTAGCACCTGTTTGTTAAAACTGTTATTTTCTTTGTAGATTAAGTGACAATGTATTAATTATGTAATGTACTGTTTGAAATAAGAATGTTTGGTAACCCCGAGAGAATTCATGTCGTAAATTATGTGATTTAAAAAGGTGTAGTCCAGCCTTTTTTTATGTTGGGCTTAAACTGATTGGGCTGTCATTTATTTCGTGATTGTTAGGTAAATCAAGATAAAAATAAGGGAGTAATTTCTTTGAAAAAATGGTTCAAAGTATTAAGGCTATTTTTATTTTTTTATATTTCAGTGTAATTTTAAAGAATTAGTTAGAAATTTATGCGACAGTTTTTACTCTTTTTGCAAACTGTCAAAATTAGATTTTTGTTTAATGTCTGAGATTAAGGATAGAATTATTTTTCTGTAATTGTAATCATCCAAGTGTTTGTCTTTAACATTAATTTTGAAATTATCTGATAGATACACTAAATAAGCACCTTTAAGTCAAAGCTGTTATTTCCTTTGTAGATTAAGTAAAAATGTATTGATTGTGTAATGTAATGTTTGAAGTAATGTTTGGTAACCCATACGACTTTATGATATAAATATTGAAATTTAAAAAGAAATAGTCCAACCTTTTTTTTGAAGAAGAAGGACTTAATATGATTTGGCAATCATTTATTTCATGTTTATCAGGAAAAAACAATAATAAAAAAGAAAATTAAAAAAAAAAATTAAGTAAAAATGTATTGATCATGTTTATTGTAAAAACGTATTGATTGTGTAATGTTATGTTTAAAGTAATGTTTGGTAACCCACACTATTTTATGTTGTAAATAGTGAAAATAAAAAAGAAATAGTCCAACCTTTTTGTTGAAGAAGAACTAAATTTTATTCGGCAATCATTTATTTCATGATTGTCAGGAAAAACTAATGACAAAAAAGAAAATTAAAAAAAAAAAGATTAAGAAAAATGTATTAATTATGTGATATAAAGTTTGAAAGTAATGTTTGGTAACCCATAAGATGTTATGTTGTAAATATTGGGATTAAAAAAGAAATAATCCAACCTTTTTTGATGAAGGACTAAATCTGATTGGGTAGTCATCGCGGTCATTCAATTCGTAATTGTCAGATAAAACAATAAAAAAAAGAAGCGAGTTAGTTTGTAAAAAAAGGCGATTTGAATCTAAGGTGATGATTTAGAAATTAGATATTGGTTTAGGAACTGCAAAATAACATTATATAAAAGAAGTTTTATGAACAGAAAAAAAAATGAAACTAAGGCTTTGTTAATGATGTTCACTCCTTTATTTCCAAGTAACAAGCTCTTTAAAATACTGTTATAAATTGATGGAATATAAATAAGGGATTTTAAAAAGTAGAAAAAAAATGATAAGTCCGTATCCTAGTTTTTGAGATATAATCAATTGAAAATGTGGCGGGAAATTATTCTCACTAGCTTTTTCATGCATTTTACATTGGCACCATTTTCCTTTCAAAAACTATGAAAAAATAACAAGGATTTTATGAAATTTCAAAAATGGCCTATTAGTCTCATGGCAAACGCAAAAACCGTAATCAACGTATTAAACATCGTATAGATTATACACTTGCTGATCTGTTATCTATAATAAAAAAAAATGGCAGACATCAAGTATTATGCAAACTGGGTCAGATACCAATAAGTAAATTATATGCTATTTTTCTGGAGTGTGATACAATTTCTTTTTTTAGCCCAATGTATGAATACACCCGTATTATTGCAGCCTTTTGTCATCATAAGCTATTTCCTAGTATCGATAAACCTGAAAATCATAAACGGCATTTTCTTAAATTAAAATATATAAATAGAGGTATTGATTTTATTAACTTATCTAGTATATTCACTGACTCTACCATCCAAAGCCAAATACCGTCATATTTTGATAATATAGAACCACCTATTATTTCGTATTCTTATAAAAAAAAAACAGCAGAAGTTTGATTTTTAATTATACGTCAGTTACATCAGACGTCAATATAGAAAATAATGTTCCTTCCACTTGAGATTGTGAAACATCTTGTTTTAGATATGTTCCCTATGGTCATGTCCTTACAGGAGACCTCAACATCGTCGAAGACCGTGAGGTCATAACTTTTCTTAAGAAAGGACCGAAATATCGTCCTCCATCTAAAATAGATTGGAAACAGTGTCGTCAGATCATTAAAGATGCTCTGTCTGTCTACTGTAAAAATTGGTGTAAACGTGAAAAATCTGATAAAAAATCTCTAGACAGTTATTTGAATAAAATTATGAATACTGTTTATAATCGTATATCTCATTTTGAAAACAATTCTGAAATTAGTAATAGGGTCCATGATATTTCCATTTTCAGAATAAAAAATAAACTCCAAGTACTCGCAAAGCGGTTTGTGTTCGTACCGGCAGACAAAGCAGCAAATAATGTAGTGGTGGTGTGACGCATATACCACACGGAAGTTCTCCAAAACGAAATTACAAATTCATCTACATTCAGGTCCGTACGCTCCACAGAGAGTCAAATTGTAAACAAGCATATCACTGCCACTACCCAGCTTAAGTCCTCTTCCGAACATTTGAAAGTCCCTACTATGTACTGGTTACCTAAATTGCACAAAAAACCATTTAAATTCCGTTTCATCTCCGCATCTTGTTGGTGTTCTACTACTAATCTATCAGTGCTTCTAACTACCTCCTTTACTACTATCAAAGAACTTGTTATTAACTTTTGTAAAAAAGCTTATGAAAATAATGGTATTAATTATTTTTGGAGTGTTAAAAATTCATTAGAGGTTTTAGATAAAATACATGCTTTTGATGGTCCTTTTAATTCTGTTGACAGTTATGATTTTTCTACTCTCTATACTACACTTCCACACAATCTTATCAAGAAAAAGTTTTCATATTTAATTAAATGGTCTTTTGAAAACTCTCATTACAAATTTATTTGCTGTAACTCGTTTAAAGCCTTTTTCTATAACGAAAAAGGAAAGTATGCTAGATACACTTACTGGAAATGTGAAGATATGATTGAAGCTTTAAATTTTTTCCTGGACAACATATATGTACGTTTCGGCGATAGAGTGTATCGACAAGTAGTAGGTATTCCTATGGGCACTAACTACGCCCCTTTAAAAGCAGATTTATTCCTGTATTGCTATGAATCTCAGTTTATGACCAAACTCAGTAAAGACACGTCATTGTTACATTTGGTTGATACATTCAACAATACCTTCCGTTATCTAGATGATATTTTTTCGTTAAATAATCCAGAGTTCTTTAAATATACTACCGAAATTTACCCAATAGAACTTACTTTAACTAAATCTAACATAAACAGCAGTAGTTGTCCTTTTCTGGATTTGAACATTTCAATCTCTAAAGGAAAACTCCATACGAAAATTTACGACAAAAGAGACGATTTTGCATTCCCTATTGTTAATTTTCATTTTTTAGACGGCGATGTTCCTTTTGCTCCATCATACGGTGTATATATATCCCAACTCGTTCGTTATGCCCGTGTGTGTAGTGATGTCATAGATTTTAACGAACGTAATCAATGCATCACTGGTAAATTATTAAATCAAGGATTTCGTTACCATAAATTACGTAAAACTTTTGCTAAGTTCTTTCATAGATACAAAGATTTGATTAGTAAATTTGGCTGTACTTGTAGAAAACTGATTAAAAACGGCATTTCACATCCTAAATTTTACGGTAATATTGTACTTAAAGCGCGGAAATCACTATGTGATCCGTGTAACTCATCGAACCTTTAAACAAACTTATTAGTAAAGGTTATCTTACCAATGTTGTAATTAGATCTTTGAATATAGTTTACATTGGCACTAATATCAATTTTGTCATCAGCAAATTAAAACATAACTAAATTTGTATTTTTTTCAAGTGGGATGTATAAAGACACACCCACGTTCGTTTAGATATATAAAGAGGTTAAACTCCTAACTATCCTACTGTCTGTCGATACATTTATTTTTGGCATTGCACTAGTCATGTCTTCTTTGACTGTCCATGACGTTAAAATATTAAATCCCTCGGATGTGTTTTAGTTGATTTTAGTCTCTGATGCATGATTTTTTATTATTAATTGTTTTGGCTTTTAACTAGCTGTCAGTAACTGCGAGTACTCTCAAATCATACTTTCTTGTTTATTTGACCTGTTGATACTAATTGTATTGCTTTTTTGTTATTTAATGTTATTCAGGGTTATATCTGGTCTATATACCAGCTTTGATAAGTGTTTGGTATAACTATAAATTTTCACTTCGTACTATGAACATCATAATTATTTATTTTGTAAAAATATTTCCTTTCTCTATTGGTACTGTACACGTATACCTAACAACAAAATTATTTTTATTTACCTGTGTTTAAAGTTATTGCAAATGGCTGATATTTTTGTTCGAGCATATTGTTTTTCTTTAATTGTTTAACATATCTTACCGATATAACATGTTACTTTTATTATTCTTCCCTTAGTTTATTTATTTTGTATTTACATTGTGTCATAGGTCAAATTTATTTGTTCAGTGTATGTTCAGTGGTGTTAATATGTCCTTTGATTGAGTTAAGCTATTTCAGTTGATATTTTATAGTGTGTCTTTCTATGTTGTGATGTTACACTATTGTTTCAGAAAAAGGGTGAAGGTTTGGTACCATTAAAACGTTTAAACCCGCTGCATTTGTTTGCACCTATCCTAAGTCAGGAATCTGATGTTCAGTAGTTGTCGTTTGTTGATGTGGTTCATAAGTGTTTCTCGTTTCTCGTTTTTTATATAGATTAGACCGTAGGTTTTCCCGTTTGAATGGTTTTACACTAGTAATTTTTTGGGGCCCTTTATAGCTTACTGTTCGGTGTGAGCCAAGGCTCCGTGTTGAAGACCGTACTGTGACTTATAATGGTTTACTTTTATAAATTTTGACTTGGATGGAGAGTTGTCTCATTGGCACTCATACCACATCTTCTTATATCTATTAAACTATATGCAATAAAAATTTTGAAAAGAGGAGCAGGCATTAGCGGGCAAATGATTTATTGGTAATACATGGATAAAGCTAAAGGATTCCGAATATCTAACATTGTTTTTATAGATTGTACATATGTATATATTTGGATGTTGAAATAATTTTAACATTTACAATGGAAAATGTATTTGTTGTGATTATTCAATGATAACTACCACAGCCTTGCCCAACGTCGATCGCCCCTCCAGTGACCAACCAAATTTACCATATGACAACTAACCAACCCCTACAGTGAATCAAGTGATGAAGATCGAACTGCATATTAAGGTGCAATTCATCCTTGTCAAATCAAAATAAGAAGACGTTGTATCATTGCCAAAGAGATAATTACCACCAGAGACCAGATGACATAGATGTTTGCAACTGTGGTATAAGAATAAGAAGATGTGGTATGATTGTCATTGAGACAACTCTCCACCAGAGACCAAATGACATAATTTGTGGGTACCCAAATTGCACCAATTTTGACAGTTTTTACACCTACGTTTATTTATGCTCCAGACAAAAGTTTCCATTCTGTGTTTATTTTGCAGTTGTATCCATATCAATTATATAGTTCCACCAATTTATATTTGAATCAATATTGAATGATACACAAATGGGTTTGAACCGACCTCCAAACGATCCATGATTCTGAAATGAGGAGTACCGAAATTGCATCCATGCTTAAATTAACATCCTTAAAAATCGTATAGGAATGTTTTGTTTTATTTTTTCAAATGTTTAGAACAATTTGTTATTAGTCCATGCTTACTATTCATTTTTTTAAGACATGGATGCTTGTAACATAATGTATTTGCTCATTTTTAGAAGATGACTTTTTGTGGGCGTCGCATGTAGACGTTTCCATAGATTTTACACTTTCAAGTGAATACTTCATCTGTTGATATATACTATGAAAATTTTGTCATGTTTGGTTGATTATTAATTTGTTAATAACATGAACGGTACCAATTTTTCTGTACCAGATGCACATTTCGACAATAAATGTCTCTTCAGTGATGCTCGAGGCCAAAATATATGAAAAAAGACAATTACATATTGTGTCATCTTTGCACATGGTGGGTTTGAACTAATGTTCTTGGAAATACATGGCAAATTTGGAAGATGAAATTGAGAATGGAAATGGGGAATATGTCAAAAAGACAACCACCCGACCAAAAAAAGGAAAAAACAGCCGAAGGCCACCAATGGGTCTTCAACGCAGCGAGAAAATCCCGCACCCAAAGGTGGGCCTCAGCTGGCCCCTTAATAAAAATGTGTACTAGTTCAGGGAAAATGGATGTCATACCTAACTTCAAAACATATAAATGAACTAAAATTAAAAAAAAACATACAAGACTAACAAAGGTCAAAGGCTCCTGACCTGGGCCAGGAGCAAAAATGCGGCGGGGTTAAACATGTTTTTTTAGATCTCAACCCTACCCTTATACCTCTAGCCAATGTAGAATAAAGAAACACAAAGCAATACGGAAAGTAAAACTCAGTTTAAAAGAAGTCCGAGTCCGATGTCAGAACAAGCAACAAAAGAAACTAAGCAAAATGACAATGATACAAATTAACAAAGGACTACTAGCAGTTACTGACATGCCACCTCCAGACATCAATTGAACTGATTTAAAGATTATGTTTTCATCATATGAAAATCAGTATCATACCATCATAAAATATGTGAGAAGAACATAACCCGTATTCATGCCAACAACTGGTTTTACAATACATGTGTTTATATCCGATGCAAAGACCCTATGAGTGAATCAATATTAATACCAAAATATGCCATCTTTAATAATGGTAGCCAAATATCCCACCCTTCATCCCGGTTGCGATTTTATCCTGGATATATTTGCAATATTTGCCGCTCGATGTTAAGCAATCAATAATCAATCAATCAACATGTCTTTTTTTTCTCTTGTCAATCGGTTGCTATTTTCTGAAGAAGACCTCTGCATATGTCCTAAGAGATAGAGGAAGGAAACCAAAGTACAAAATGTAATATATACTTTACAAATGTGTATCTTTATCAATATAACGAAGATGTTATGAAAGATATATTACTGGTGTACATAAAATACAGTTTCGTTATGAAAGGTGTACGTTATGCAAGGATTATCAAGATACCGAGTTGGCTGTTTGTCTGTTATGTGTATGACATATTTAAATTGAGCGTCAGGCAAACAAGAATCAATTTGAATCTTCAAACTGGCAACTCGATTTCAAGGTATAGGCACCACAAGTTCGGCCCGGTCAGAAAGAACATACCGTACATATTTTAAACAAAATAATTGCTACGCATAGTAGTAAATTTTTCAATAAGTATTATATTTGGGTAATTTTGGTATCAAATGAAAGATAAATGAAAGGGCTATGAATTAATGGTGTTACTCAATAAGATATTTGCATGAATGTTCCCATGGACAGGATTCAAATTCGATGCGTCTCCGACTGTGGTCTCATTGGAGTATAGTGTATACATAACTTTACTCATATTCGTATACTCATATAGGAATAGAATGTAAATTTGCTCAAAAAATGTTCCATGAGCAAATTAATAGTTTTTATTAAGATGTTTAAGTGTCAATATCAAAGTAACAGCCATTCTGAACTTGCTGGAATTAGCATCAGATCGAAATAAGGAAGACGTTCGAACTGATGCCTCGTGTAGGATAAATGTCAGCTTCTCTGCAAGCTCTGGTTAATAGGTGTCTTTTTTGCATATTCGACATAACCTCATTATTCCAGCATTACTCAAAATTTTAAGCCTTCATCCTGGGCAACCTGCCTATTTTTATCAATTCTCAAGTTTTTCTCGTCCTGAATGTGCATTAATAATTGCAACTGAACGTTTTACATGCAACAATCGTGTTAGTTCTTCGTTTTTATTTATAAATTATGTTTGTGTCTGTGAGATCCAATCAATCGCCATTGCAGAATTTCGGAATCAAGCCGAAAGTTATTGGCGTCCAGTGGAACATACTAATATAAGAAAAGGAAATATTCAGGACAAAAAAAAATGATGATAAGATTTTGAAGCTTTTTTTTTGGCTCTACACCGACACGTTCAGCCCTAGCTTCAAATTCACTGGTAAGAACATATCACCTTACCCGGACAGATTATGCATGTCAACAAATATATGTTCTCGTATACAGTGTAAGTTGAAATGCTTCACATCAAGTAAGTATTATATCAGTTCAAAATTAAATCAGGATTCATGAAATACATACAATGCAATTTCGGAAGAGATCTTCGTTTAGCCCTCTCATCGGTTGTCAGCATTTTGTTTGCAGTGACGGATTCAGCGGGTGTAAAGGGATAACGCCCCAGCCCTGTTGAATTTGAAAATATCCCAACTCAATTTTTTAGCATAAAAACACCCAAAGAAAGATTCAGTTTACTTTAATTATGCCCCCTCCTTTCTGAAATCCAGAAAACGCGTCTTGTTATATTTCAATTTTTTAGTACTTGGTTTGTCGTCCGTCGAGTTGTTTACATGCCCTTTCTGGTACGAAATTGCTAGTCAAAGAGCTTGGTAGCTCGGAAATTTCTTATTGTTTAAACTTCCCTTCGATATTAATGTTTTTCCTAAAGTCTTCCAACTGCAGATATATTCGCCTTTTAACAAAAACATTCGATGTATTATTCATTTAAGATTGTTCTTGGCAGCTACCTAAACACACAATGTCCCTCACATCCCATAATTGTTATTTCTTTTGCATCTTGCACTTTATATGGTACATGTATTGTTTTCAAGTGAAATTATTATTCTTAATTGCAGTAAAAACATCATGAAATTTTGAACTGAAAGAATTTGGAGGCTTAATTCTCGTGTTTATACGTATTTGTTTGATATATCAGCTTACTTATCGAACTAGAGATAAAGGATACTCCAGATACAGTTAAGTCTGCCTCATATCTTGATATACATCTAGAAATTGACAATGAGGGTCGGTTGAAAACAAAACTTTACGACAAAAGAGATGACTTCAGCTTCCCAATTGTGAACTTTCCATTTCTATGTAGCAACATTCCAGCAGCGCCTGCATACGGAGTATATATCTCCCAATTGATACGATATTCCCGGGCTTGTGTTTCCTATCATGATTTCCTTGATAGAGGATTGCTGCTCACATGGAGGCTATTAAGCCAAGAGTTCCAAATGGTGAAGTTGAAATCATCCCTTCGTAAATTTTACGGACGCCATCACGAGTTGGTTGACCGTTATGGAATAACCGTTTCACAGATGATATCGGATATGTTCCTTATGTCGTAACTACAATACCCTTCCCTTTTCACGAATGTGACTTACCGAATTAGACTATTCACCGGATTTGTAATAACATAAGCAACACGACGGGTTCCACATGTGGAGCAGGATCTGCTTACCCTTCCGGAGCACCTGAGATCACCCCCAGTTTTTGGCGGGGTTCGTGTTGCTTAGTCTTTAGTTTTCTATGTTGTGTCATCTGTACTATTATTTGTCTGTTTGTCTTTTTATTTTTGGCCATGGCGTTGTCAGTTTGTTTTCGATCTATGAGTTTGACTGTCCCTCTGGTATCTTTCGTCCCTCTTTTACTTAGTGTCGAGCAAAAATATTTACATCTGGTCATCTGTTCCGTGATTGATTTAAGGAGTAATTGAGTGTAGAAAAATGTATCCTTATCCTCAAGTACAAACTAGAGAGTTACTAATGTAAGAGGGTCTGAATGGGAAGTTTTCATTTCTGTAATTAACATTTTGGACCATTTTTCTCTCTTCTTTATTTATTTTGCCCATTTTTGCCTCGAAGAAGTAAACCAAACACGAGACTTTGATATGCTGTTTCCAGCGTCCACATATTAATAAATTATTGATTAGATCAGCTTAAGGGAAATCTCTTGTGCTAACTCAATCATAATTGGTTTTCAATCGTATAAGCATTGACACATCTCATTTCGATGGAGATTATTTTGATCTGTCCCCTCAATCATATCTATTGAATTTGAAACTGTTAGTTTAAATTTAAACATATTTTATTGTTCAAAAATGACAAATGGATGAGACACAAGTTTTTTAACTTAGTAACGTATTCTCTTCAAACTGTTGCTTAGTTTACATGTTACATCTTGTGATTATGTCAGTTTAAAAGGGAACTAAAAATGACAAGTCAATTATATTTGGTATAGATTTGTATTACCATTTGCACATTTTATTGCCATGGGTATTACTTGGCCCGGCCCCCTAATCATAATATATTCACTTTTGCATATTTTTATCGTTTAAGTTTGTGCTTAGGTCAATTCAAGGGAAACCTTTTATGATAAGTCAATTTTTGCCGTAGTATTAGCCTTGGCATATATAATATCTCAGAATTTTTTTGTCCCTGTTCCTTCATTCATGATTCTTTGACAAGATTGAGTAGTTTGCTTAATGTACATATTAAAGTATTACTATATTGATTTCAACATTTCCATTTTACTATCAAATTACAAACAGGCGAGAGTCAACAGTTTATTATATGTGGTATATAGAAATTAGCCTGTCTGTTTTTCCGGACCAACTCCATCGCATGTAAGTGGTAACAGAGTACTGCATATTGACATGACCTACAAGGAAGGATTCAAATAATTGAGTTATGATACATTCGCACACACGTGTGGTTGAATTATGGTATGGGTCTGTTCCTCTGATACTACTAAATGGTTTTGATCAAACTTAGGCAAGTTAGTTAACATATGTTGTATTTGTGCATCATACCCTAGTATATATATATATATTTTTTTAATCTTTGATGCAATTTATGGATTTGTTGTATGTTGGTATAGTGTAAATTTGGAGTGGTCTCTGAAGACTGGTATTTAATGTAAGATAAAATGACCATTAAGGTGATGATATATTTTCTCTTGTTGGATAAACCTGTTTTTGTTGTGTAAGTCTATATCACTGTGGTTGTTCCTCTTCAACCATCCTAGTGATCAAGTACCTGACAATTCATGAAGATAACGCCGATGATTAAATACTTTACATTACTGATAAAAATAAATGATTATATAAGTGATCTGTTTACATTGCTGATAAAAGAGATGATTATTTTACAGGTTTTAGTGCCAATTTGTCTCGCCTGCCACGATAGTCACAATATTTTTTTAGTTTCAAAGATAATTAATGCTTCTTCCAACAGTATTAAAAGATAGCCGGAAGACAGTCGTTTGTATATTATCACCCGCGGAAATAAATCTCAAAGTCGATAACTAACGTATTCAGTTTGATATAAACGACTTATATATCTTAGCTTCATTTCTTTTCCTACTTACATGTTAACTAATTCAAAAACATTTTTTGTGGTAAGAGTCGTTTCAGAAGAAATGTAAAAAAAAATAAAATTAACTCTTTCTTATTCCTTTTCCCATAAACTAAGACAACCGTATGAAAAATTAAGTTAACCGATGATCAAATCTCGAAGAGAAGAGACAAATCAAACGAACAAAGAATAGAAGTAATAAGCATTTCAAGCTTTGCATACATCCTAAGCCTTGCAGTCCACACTCAGTCAAAATGAGTCGTTTACACAGTCGGTTGTATTAAAGATCTATAGTGGTATCTAAAGATATAAGACCAAGAAAACATGTTTCTAGTGAATTGTGATAGTGACATGTCGTTTTGGTCAACAAATTCGTAATTATGACCGTAAAAGTTTTATCATGCCAATATTTGAACCCAATGAATACCAATTCGAATACTGACTGTCTGCAGAAAAAATCAATTCACCAACTTAACAAATACGTTATCATTTTCGGTGTACTTGATGTGGGATCAGCGTTGTCTTTTTTAAAAATTTAGATTTTTACATTATCTTAAAGAAGGAATTCATATCTATTTGTCCGATTTACATGGAACATATTTTGTTTTATGACACGATGTATCGATCTTTTAATTCAGCATGGATAATGTAAATCATTAAATGTTTGTGTTATTCATTCATATATACACTTAGCATTTGCCTAGCAGAACGTAGACCTGTATTGCATGTGAATTCCTTTTTGTTTGTTTTTATTTTGATGGATTCCTATGAATAAAAGTGTATATGTTTTGATGTATTTTGCGCGGATTTGCAGCTTACAATGGAATGATTTGACTTTATAATATGTCTAAAAATCTTAGCTCTTTTTTCAGTGAAACGCAATGATGGGAAAATAATTATTGATATTATTTTTAACAATGTACGTTTGTGATGTATTAAAAAAAAAATCACTTTGTATTACGTTTAAATGCAGAAAGTACACGTTAAAGTAATTCACGACCAAATGTATTAATGCTTCACGATATTCTGCATCAGTACATTTTTAACAGCTCATGAACAGGTTGTATTTTGAAAAAAGATAGCTGAAGTTGAGTTTCTTATCCTTTGACGATCTATACCAAAGTAGGCGAACCATAGACAATGTTGTGGCCAATAAGGAGGAAAAGATAATCAACAACCCACAGATACCTTAGTCTTAGGCGTTGAAAACCCACAAAAAAAGGTTTGAAGAGAAAAAATTACCACGAACGAGAGATTCAAAATCCATGCATGGAATGTAAGTAACAAACCATTATTGGAGAAAGAAACTTATTCCATGGCTCCTAATAATCAGAGTGAATTATATCTGTTGCTCAAAAGCCTGCTACATGAATGTGTACACCTGAGAAATCTTAGAAGCAAAGTATCACAGGCCAGTAGTCATCACTTTTGTGTTAACATGAAATATCATTGATTATTTTTCTGTGCATTTTCTGTATGTAAAATGTTAAATTATTCGAAACACTAAGAACTGTCTAACACCAGGTACATTTATTGATTGCCTTATGCATATTTTGCACAAATTTTATTATTTTTTGTTTTTTAGCTGCTCTTTGGTTTTGTATTGGATCAGGCCTTCCGACTGTTTCAGTTTGAGTGCCGTTTGTAGGTCTCATGTCTGATGTCTGAGGTACTCAAATATAGGGCTGGTATCTTTGATGAGTTTGTCTATGGAAAATAAAAGGAGGAGAAATATTGTGCTTTGTTCAGCTGTAGTGTATCATACAATTGTGTAAGTTGACAAGATTAATAATTAAACAATATATTTGACGGTTAATTTATGTAATGAAGGAATTGCTTACTCGTAGGAGCATATGATATCAGCCAGGGTTTGTGGATCTATTTGTGTTGCTCAGTTTTCTGTTTTGTGTTCTGTAGAATGTTGTGTTCATTTCGTCGTTTTTCGTATCTAGCCATGATTTTTTTGATTTTTTAATCGACTTATGATTATAAATTTATTATTCAATTAAGTATCTTTCAATTCGTTTTTGAAGTCGCTGAATAAAATATTGTATATTAAGTTAATATAAGTTAGGTCACATCCATTATCAATATTTTGCAAGATTTTCTTATCAATATTTTGATGTTATAGAGATATTGTGTTGGACAACAATCATGTTTAACAGGTTATTCAACAGGCAATATTATGTGTGAAATTGAATTAAAACTAAAATACCGAACTCAGTGAAAAACAACTGCCATATTTTTGATTTTGTATAGGCATTTTCCGAGGAAAAAAGTGGGTTAAACCACGTTTCATAGCACAATATCTGTATAACATCAAGTTGTGGTAGGTACGCTCTATCCCAATCTTCATTTACAAGGATTTTCAGTTTTCCTGACGAAGGTTTGTGTCTTCCTTTACCAATACAAGTTGATTACCTCGGAAAATCTGATTGTACTTAAAGTGGCGGTGAATATCATTTAATTAATCAATCAATAGTTATATATTTGCATTCCGTAATTCTTCAATTACACATGTTTCGATTTTTCTTATTATGTTATTACCGCCGTTAAGTAACTCATTTTGAAATGCTTAGCAAAACCTCTGCCGCTCGAACCATAGCAGTTGGAAGACCAAATCAGAAGCAGTTATCTATAATTTGCGGCGGGATGAAAAAACCTTAAAGTGGGTGAAAAAAAAAATATGTAGAATTTCACCAAATCTGGTTTATCTCAGAAATTTTAATGAAATTAACTCAAATATAAAGTTTTATAAATATTTCATGAAGATTGAGAAAATCCTGGACCTTAGCTATGATGACTCAGCATAAATTCACAGTTTACAGTATGCATTGTTTACTTTAAGCCCTGAATGCAAAGTTAATTCGTAATAAATGCATATTTGTAATTTAAATTGTTTAGTAGTGCTTATTTTCACTCTTCGCAGTCATTGAAACTCATAGATCCTTGATAAATATTGTTGTAGGGGTGTTTTTGTCCTGTCGATTACCCAAAAGTAAGCCGTAACACCTGAATGTGCTTTTTTGTGATCGCGGCATAAAAAAATACAAGCTAGAAATACAAAAATACCTCAATAAAAATAACAATAATGTGTTCTATCCAAAATATGTACTAAATATTCCATATTCACAGAAACAGCAGAATTATTTAGCAAATGTGAGGCCCCAGTGGCAAAATACAGAGAGAAATGCCTACCCCCTGGGTCATAAAACAGACAATTTAACCTGTAAATGCTATGATTTTATTATTTTAAAGGTCTTTTGTATAGAAAACAATAACTGTGCTTGGAAGTTATGCAAAAAAAAAAAGATGTAAGCAGTCAGTTCTATAAAACTTTTAGTGAATTCATACATCAGACTGGTAATTTCACACATACAACTTTTGAAAATATGGCTCTGTTTAAACACTTCTAGTTCATTATATTAGCTTAATTATATTAGATACATGGTGAGAGATGATATTTGTGTGACAAAATTTCTAAACTGATCATTTGAGGCAGAAGCTGTAAACTTTTATTGATAAATATGCATACAGTAAGATGCGGACTGGAGACAGATGCAGGATTGGATACTTTATATAATCTTGAATGTTGGAATTATTAACTACTAAACTTTACATTTATAGTATTCTGAAATGCTTTCAATTTGTTATCAAAACAGTTACAAACAGGTTCTAGACATTACATAGTAGAAAACATGCACATAGGTTAAGCTGACAATAATTAAAGTCTTGTTTTAAAATTCTTTAAAAATTGAAACAGGGGTAGGGGTATAAAATGTACTATTAAAGAAAAGTTACAGTATATGCAGTGATTTCTTTTGGGCTAACATTTTGATAAATAACTATTGTTTAGAGAAAAAAGTGTTTTTCAAAATGTTTCTATTTGAATAAATGTAAGTATAGGTTGCACTTTGTAAATACAGCTGTTTCACAAACTACGCCTCTTTTAGGGAAATATATGATATTCCTAGATATTTTGTTTTGTTGACGTACTGCTTCCCAGTTATGATCTCTATGTTTCATCTCGTAAAGACATAACTTGGAAATGTTACCAGTATATAAACACATGTTTGCGCGGAATTTTGAATTCTGAGGGTCACCCGAAGTGAAGGGATGGGTAGTACAGAATTTAAGTATAAGTTTAAACTCTTAGAAGTTCGGGCATATAAATGTTGAAAATATGACGCACAGCCCTATGTTTTGACCTTTGAATACAATAGTAGTGCATATCAACTTTCCATTTTAGGATATAATTTTTCACGAAATTTCTTAGTAAAAGGGGCACAGTTTTAGCCGTAAAAAAAGTTCCTATGGGAAATGATATTGTCTATATTAACAGAAATGCAACCTAAATGTTTCATTTTGAATGATTGGGTAAGCAAGTGATTATACACTATAAATGCTACATGTAGTATGTACTTGTTAGTAACATAAGTTTGTTTTACTCGTCGGAGATATAAAAAAATATATATACTAAGTACAACAAAGGAGTTTATTAACTCTTTACACTTTAATTAAATCAATGTTATTGTCACTAACCATTTACAGTGTTTGTGGCAATACAAGTTTAGAACAAACAATAAACAGCAAAATAAAACAAAACAGTATACACAAAAAAAATTAAAAAAAACATGAAAACATAAGTAATTAATTTACAATGTTATAATATTCAAAAACAAGCCAATAATTCTAACATGTCTAAAGAAAGTGGGGTTTAATATATACTGATTGCCAATGAAAACGCAACACTTTGTTTTTTAAAAATAACACTTTTATACAAAATAATATTTTCTTTACAGTAATTGTTAATGACAGTTAAGTGGTTTATCTAAAGATAAAAGTCAAACAAAAATGTTCAATTACCACGATTCGAATACAATGCGTTCATGCAACACAACACTACAATTCAATAACTCACAGTCTCAAATAACGAATGTGTCCACCGCGTGCTGCAACGCAATCTCTACAACGACGTGGCATTGACCTGACCAGACGTCGGATACGGTGTTGTGGAATGTTTGTCCATTCTTCCCGCAATGCAATTTCAAGGTGGCGCAGCGTAACTGGTGGTGGCTGTCGTCGTCTTACGGCTTGTCCAATTTGATCCCATTAGTGTTCAATTGGACTCAAATCCGGCGAAAAGGCTGGCCATGGTAATGTCTGAACATGGTTGTTATTGATGAACGCAGTTGATAGTCGTGCGGAGTGTGCACGAGCGTTATCTTGTTGAAAAAGTTTAACATCTTGATGCCTAGCCATAAACGGTATAACGGTCGGCGTTAAAACTTCATCAATGTAGCGTTGGGCGTTTAAATTGCCATTGATAGTGATGAGTGGAGTTTTATGGTTGAACGATCTGTCTCTTGGATACATGAATCTGCATAGCGTTCTCCTCTTCGTCTCCACACACGAGTTCGTCCATCACTACGGCAAAGATGGAATCTTGATTTGTCCGTCCATAAGACAGTTTTCTATTGCCTGTGTGACCATCTCTGACGCAGTTGTGTCCATCTAATGCGATATTGGCGTCGTACTGCTGTCAGCATGTTACCATGGAAAGGCCGCCGTGCCCTTAATCCACTGCTGCGCAAACGGCGTCTTACCGTGTTTGCTCCAATTTGTCTCCTATGGACGCCGACAGTCTCTCGTGCTAATTGGACAGCCGTATGGAAACGATCTCGCAGGTGCTGAAGACGAATGTATCGATCCTGTTGGGCAGTACTTGCTCTTTGTCTTCTGGAACGTGGCCTATCATTCAAAGACCCTGTTTGGTTGAATCTTTGGATGAGTCTGGTAATTGTTAAGGCCAAACACTGCATTCTGCGTGCAATTTCACGACTTGAAATTACTCCTTGCACCATGCCCCAAACTTCATGTCTCTGGTAGTCTGAAAGTCTTGGCATCTACGCCTTAGTTTATTGCAGTGGCTTACAAAAAGGATGGGAAATTTCAATTCTTAAGCAAGGCTTTCCAAAACAAACATGAGAAAATCACTCGTGCGTAAAATAGCGGTGCACTCGACTCTCCCCCTTTTCTGTAACCAAGCACGTAACTTTTTTCTAAAATCATTCAAGCGTTAAGTTGTCGAAAGAAGTCTAACAATTCATTTTCAAACCGATATAGGTAATCATTTTAAAAAAAATGTTTATATTTTTTAAATATTTGAAATTTACAAGTGTGCGTTTTCATTGGCACTTAGTATATATAAAATATTTTTTGTTCATCTAATTGTATATCATTATATAGATTTTGTCTGATATTTTCGTTCTACATGTAGTTATTTCATGATCGAAATAGTGTTGCAATTACACTATATACAGGTATGTATGAAATCACTTAGTTTTGGATTCTGGTTATTAGGCAGTAAAATTTCAGGATTACTTAAACTGAATTATTTGAATGATATATTGTCTAAATAATATCATTCTACTACTTAAGATCAAAATAAGATGAACGATGCTCATGAATACCACACAGAAAAATGTTATACACAGTAACTTTAAACTATTAAAATACTTTTCTGTAATAGTATGTTTAATAATGTAGTCATGTTGACACGATACAAGTATAATTTTACAACAATTTTCATAGTTGGAGACTTAAAAATGAAATCTGACACTTTTCTGTCACATACCACAAAGTAAATTGTAAGGATTTGAAATTTTTGAGGTGAAAGGTCTCTTTAATCAAAGATAAACCGTAGACGACAAAAACACATCTGTTTACCTAGTTTTAGTATTATTTCATTTGGACGAATTTATTTAGAGCTATAAATAACAAATTTGATTAATATACGTAAAACAGGTTTTTGTTATTAAATGAAGCATAGACGAAAAGTTATTGTATAACAGATACACAAACATTATACTTTGGCTGGGTACAAGAATTTTAAGTATGATTATCATACATATCCTTTATATAATACAGAAATAATTACCACGTCATCTTTGGGGTTTATGATATCTCTTTACAAATGTTAAGACAGCAATACCACGTGCGGTGAAATACATTTAATCATGTCACGAATTTGTTTTTGTAAAGACATTGTCTTCTGTTAAAGTAAACATAAGGCTCAGTGTTGAAGACCGTACTTTGACCTATAATGGTTTACTTTTATAAATGTTGACTTTGATGGAGAGTTGTCTCATTCATGTCATTGGCACTCATACCACATCTTCTTATATCTATATAAGAATAACTATTAATTTTTTTCTTCAAATTAAAAGTTAATTAGAGTGTACGATTATTTACAACATAATTATAGGTTTATTTTTTGTATCTTTACACACTATTTTTTTTTCATTTGAAGTAAATACTGTCTTTTTTATGAAGCTAGACAATTTGATATTTGAATTTTTTCTAAATCATTTAGTTACGGAAATATATATTTCATTCATAATACCTTTAGTCTACCATGCATTGGTTATTCCATGCTCATTGTCTTTAAGTCTAAGTTTAAGAAAATATATTATGACCAATTTTAAATGTTGATACCTGTAATATTTGTGGTGTACAGTTAACCATAAATGTAGTCTACGGTCTTATTGCAATACCTTGTCTATTTCATGTATGTTTATAAACTTAAGCATGTGCATAATTACATATATAATACTTATTTTGGCGCAGAATTAACATTGTAAAGAACTTGAACTCGAACTATGTTATAAGAACTGATATCACGAACACTCATATTTCTATAGTCCCGCCTACTTTGGTCACATATTATGCTGATTTCAAGTATGTGATGATTTCAAAGTCATATGAAACTGTAAATCTAAAAAAAAAAAAGTTGAATACGTTTCATATACTTGAATGGCTTTGGAAAGTTTTATTACAAAAGAAGTAAACGAAAATCCTTTACATTATCAAAATCTTCATAAATGTACCGATAATGAATTATTCACTATCCAGACACTGAATCACCGATATTTTACGGTAAGCAGTGACCTTAACTACGAAACCTCTCGTGATAACCTCGGAAACTGCACAGCGCAAGTGCGGGGAGAAAATGTGATGAAGGAATGTAAACAAACGTGGTCATGAAGGTAAAGAGTAATAAAGGTTCTTAAAGAACAAATTTAATACAACAAATCATTTAACACCTGTTAAGGAAAAGTTTAATTAACAAATAGGAACGCATGGAAAATATTAAAAAAAAACAAGTGTCATGCGTCTTTAAATTCACTTATCTGTCACGTTTCCATGTGCTCTGTTTTTATTATCTATCAGTGTCATGTTCCGGTAAACATCGGCAACAACCACGAAAATTAATTAGCTTGCGACCAACCACCACTGAATGAAACATGTTCTGTCGATAATACAATATGTGTGTAATGAATCTATAGTATACATGCATTCATTGGTTCAATAATTTCGATAACATCGAAAACATTAAAACAATCAAGGAATTCGTTTCATATGACGGTAAGTATAAAGTAAAATAACAAAAATACCGAAGTTCGTTATCAAATGGCAAAATCAAAAGCTCAAACACATCAAACGAATGGAAACTACTGTCATATTCCTAATTGTGTACAGGCATTTTCTTTTGTGAAATATGGGGAATTTAACCTGGTTTTATAGCTAGCTAAACATCTCACCTGTATGTGAGTCTTGTATGATGAGTTACAGATAGAGTTTACGTTTGGTTCGGCACCGCTGATTTTTGCCGAAATTACAGGTTTTTGACTTTCAAATTTTGCATTTGAAAAATGACTTCAATTATATTTTGCCAGATCGTTTCGACACATTTATTTATATCTGCATTCATCTGCTTCAACAATATAATGAAATGTTTGCTATTCGGACTAATATTTTAAGTTATTCTAAAAAGTACGTAAAAAAGTCTGTATACAATCTGTACACTTTGAAAAAAATTAAAACAACACATTAAATAATTTCATGCGTCCTAAGCTTTTTTCTGGATTTACTTTCATCGGGAACGTTCAAAGCCGAATATATGAAAGCCGAGAGTAACTTTAATCTCTTTAACTATTTGTTATGGTAAATTAATCAATAATTAAGTAGTTTTCGCACGACTTAACTATAGTCAAACAAACAATATTCATTGTTGGAGACTAAAATATGAAGTCTGACACTTCTCTGTGGCTTACCACACAGAATGTGTAAGGGAATGAAATTTCGGAGGTAACATTTCTCATCGATTTAAGATACACTGGAAACAAACTATATACATATGTATTTCTAATTTTAGGATCGTTCTTGACCATCACTGAAGAGACATTGATTATTGGAATTCTTATCTAGTGTAGCAAAACAATGTACCGTTTATTTTTTACTTCCACTAGGTTGATACCTTTGCAGGTGGACTCGTAGTCCCAGAGAGGGTTTCATCAGCAAAGCCTTTGATATTGGCATGAAAATACGGATATTATTTGATTGAAGGTTGATGTTATAAAACTTTGGAAATTATTGTAAATTAAGGTATATATCATCATGCAAAGATCTGATTTCCTGTCCAGATTTGGCTATACTTCAGGTCTTTTTAGTTTTAATCAGCTCTTCAACGTTTGTATAAGATTTTGGATTTTCTTTTATTTTGTCCTCGGTCTTCACTGTAGGACCACAGCCAAATCAGCCATCACCTCTGACTGGCATCATAATTTTATATAAATCGTTGTCAATTAAGGATGTACACCTGAGGAGTCAAACATTTCTAGAATTAAACTTTTTTTCTTTAACTTGTTTTTTGGGTTTATCTGACTGTAAGAAAATAATTGATGAAGAAAAATCATATGGTGGTGAAAGTACCCCATTTTTATGATTTTTCCATTATTCATCAATTTTTACCCATTTTTGGGCTATTATCATGAAAAAAATCACTGTTTCACATTAAACTTTTTTCATACTTTCACTAAAGATGAAGTGAACAAGTCTGAATCAATTTTACTTTAAAAAAAAATAGGTAGGTGTTAATATAAGAAAGTTTCATAAAATTGTGTTGCTTTTTCGAGTCAAATTGACCAAGCTGTAAATTTTGTAAATTGGAGATTTTCTCTTTTTTTACAACAAAAATCATATTATATCAACTTCTTTGTTATGAAAGATTGAAAAAAAAACATATCTAAGAATTTTGAAAAGAAAAAATTGATATGGGATGTACATATTTTTGTTAAAATCATATTTTTGTGCACTTCACCCATTTTCTCAACATTTTGACTGATGACACTGACTGGATTGTTTTGTTCACGCATCGTTGTAAATATAACGGAATTTGATGAGACTGTCGTACAAGTGAGAGGTTTAGCGCTATAAAACCAGGTTCAATCCACCATTTTCTAGATTTGGAAATGCCTGTACCAAGTCAGGTATATGACAGTTGTTGTCCATTCGTTTGATGTGTTTTGTCATTTGATTTGCCATGTGATTAGGGACTTTCCGATTGAATTTTCCTCGGAGTTCAGTATTTTTGTGATTTTACTTTTTGCTTATAAAAATTGAAAATTTTATTACTCAAAAACTACTTATTGTAAGTACACAATTTTTTCACATAGTTTAGTTTGATTATAATGTTTTATGAATTCATTGATATTTTCCACTGGTATCACATTTGTTGAAAATAATTCCCGAACGAGATTTCAACGAGACTGAAACGTCAGAAAAATATATCCTTAAGGTGGATCTCCCTCATGCTAAGCTCTAATTTGTGGTACAGATTTTGTTAAAAAGTAAAATCACAAAAATACTGAACTCCGAGGAAAATTCAAAAAGGAAAGTCCCCAATCAAATGGCAAAATCAAAACAACAAACACATCAAACGAATGGATAACAACTGTCATATTCCTGACTTGGTACAGGCATTTTCTTATGTAGAAAATGGTGGATTGAACCTGGTTTTATAGCTAGCTAAACCTCTCACTTGTATGACAGTCAGTTAAGGTCCTTTTTAGCATGATCAGATCTTCAACGTTTGTACTAGATTTTGATTTTTAAATATTTTGACCTCGAGCATCACTGAAAAGACATTAATTGTTGAAATGTGTATCTGGTGCAGTAACATTGGTACCGTTAATGTTATTGTTACATTATAAAGTTCAATTCCAAGCAAACTTGAGGTTTAGCTCAATAACATACTACTGTGGATTCATTTTTTCGTGGATACCAATGTTCGTGGATTGAGGAAAACTTACTTTTTCGTGGATATTTGATTTCGTTGGTTAGCCAAAGTCTGGATACAAGCCTTTAGAAAATATATATATGTATACCCACGAAATCCACGAAAATTGGTATCCAACGAATAATAAAGAATCCACAGTATATATATTTTTTATTCAAAGCGATTTTGAGTTTTAGCTTTCAAAATGTTGTTAAGTCAGTGCAATTCCAATAAAGCTTATACAAAGCTGTTAAAATATGTATGAGTGTTATTCGTTATCATTAACATAATTACTAGGTATCGGTTTTGATTTCCCCCTGAATTGCGATGGATCCCAAAATTTGCAACAAAAGAAATGTTCAAATGCAAATGAATGCTACTTGATAAATAAAAGAATAAAAGGCAAATGTTATTTTCATTTAAAACGTTCCTTATCACGAAACTACAATCACCAATCATGACAATGTATTAGAGGATCATATATGTTTACCTAAATAAATACATGTACAAATCCATATGTATATTTTCCCCTACTTTTTTGGGGTGAAGGTGTCTTCATTTTGGATATATTCATTTATAAAATTACAGATTATTCTTTGTTCCGTTTGATTTGTTCTTCAAAACGTGATCAACCTTAAACAGAGTGTTATCGGTCCATTGCCTTTTTCTAAAGTCAAGCTTCTAATGTTACTGAATATTTGATTATAAATTTCTTTTTAAAAGGCAAGTCATTCATTCAAACGACATTTTGTTTAATGGAAGGATTTTTGAAGTTATGGGTAAGTAAGCAATTAAGAATTGATGTACCTTAAAATATAATATAAATACAAAATAAATTTATGAGTATAGTTTTAGAAATTTGACAGGAATCTTAGGTAAATGAATTTAGGCTGGGATATATTCTTAAATCAGTACTGTTTTACAAATTGGGTCTAACACGATGGACATAAAGAAGACAACAAGAAATGGTATAAGATTCCGTTTCCAACCATCATTAAAATAGTGTCCGTTGAGTTAAATTTATATTTTCTTCTTATTATATCATAGGAAAATCTTGAAGGCAGTAAAATAGGCTAGTCAATAGAACAAACAAAAAAGGATCATAACTTCTTCTTGCAAGTTTATAAGCATAAAAATAAACCCCCAAAATAAGGCACAAGTACAATGGATTTAATAACATTCCTTACGTCAGAAACTCGTTATAACATAATGCAATGATATTTTACATCATATATACCATACACAAGTGTCACATTTTGAGCAGGTTCTTCAACCATTTTAAAGCACCTAAGATCAACTCCGGTATTATTTAAGCTTTTCGTTTTCTATACAGCACTTTGTGGTCTGTTGTTTGTCTTTTCCGGTTTTCTTGCGTCTTTTTGTTTTACTTCGACTTTTAGAAGAGGACCTGAGATCATGCCCGGTTTTTTTTGGTGGGGTTCGTGTTGATCAGTCTTTAGTTTTCTATGTTTTGTTTTGTGTACAGTTGTTTTTCTTCTCGTCTTTTCCTTTTTTGCCATAGCGTTGTCAGTTTAATTTTCGACTTTAGTGTTTGAATGTCCCTTTGGATTCTTTCGCCTCTCTTTTTGTATCTGTTTAGGGAAAACAGGTGTTTGCGAATAAGTAGTAAAATCAATTTTTATCTCGACATGGGGTTAAATCTCTTCACCAGGTACAATGGCTTAGTTATATAGATCGATTTTAAGGAACGGTGAAGAAAGAACGGTGTTCGTCATCTGCTTTTTTACGTCTTTTTTTTAAACATTCTCTTAATTATTTTCAAATTATAAAAACAGATATATATATTTTCAATAACTTAACAGTAACTACAAACGAAAATAATACTTGCTACAAACATATAGAAGCATTACTTTTAGAGAACCCCACCCTACAACCAGTACATTCATCCATAATGATATTCTTACCTAATCTTGAATTCTATCCTAATTCTATCCTATTTTGGGGAAATTTTTAGAAATTCAAATGTGACGTCACTTTGTGCATTGATCTCTTTGGCTAACTCGGCTGTGATTTTTATGTGCTGGTTTATGTTGTTTTATGTATCCGTTTTTATTCTGTAGTTAGTCACCACTTCGGTGTTATTATATGGTCATTTTTTTTTATAAATTTCCTGTTACAAAACTTTGAATTTTTCGGAAAACTTAGGATTTTCAAATCCCAGGAATAGATTACCTTAGCCGTATTTGGCACAACTTTTTGGAATTTTGGGTCCTCAATGCTCTTCAAATTTGTACTTGTTTGGCTTTATAACTATTTTGATCTGAGCGTCACTGATGAGTGTTGTGTAGACGAAACGCGCGTCTGGCGTATTAAATTATAATCCTGGTACCTTTGATAAGTAGTATCATGTATATCTATTATATAGTCATTTTTATATATTTACTGTTTGCAAAAGGTATGAATTATTCTAAATACTAAGGATGTTCTTATCCCAGACAGAAAACCTTAGCCGTATTTGGCACAACTTTTTGGAACGTTTGGTCCTCAATGCTCTTCAACTTTGTACTTGTTTTGGCTTTCGAACTTTTTGGTAAGTCTTGTGTGGACGAAACGCGCGTCTTGCGTATTAAATTTTAAACCTGGTACCTTTTGTTAGCTATTATTCGTATGTTTCTCTGTCCTATATGTTCTCCCATTTATTTGTATTGTAGTCCTGTCATGTAATGTTGTCATTTTAATGTTATATTTAACATTGCCATAAAAGCGTGAGGTTTGGCTAGCCACAAAACTAGGTTCAACCCACAATTTTTTTCTTAAAATGTCTTGTACCAAGTCAGGAAAATGGCCATTGTTATATGATAGTTCGTTTCTGTGTGTGTTACATTTTAATGTTGTGTTTCTGTTGTGTCGTAGTTCTCCTCTTATATTTAATGTGTTTCCCTCAGCTTAAGTTTGTAACCCGGATTTGTTTTTTTTCTCAATCGATTTATGAAATTCGAACAGCGGTAAACTACTGTTGCCTTTATTTACCGTAGAGGGACCTGATTTTGACTCTTTATATTTATATAAATATATACATATAGGAATATATGAACAAAAATTCTTATATATATAGGTAAAGATAATTACAGTGTTAAAATTAAACGCTTTGTGTTCAATGAATTTTAAGACTTTTGTGTGATCACATTTTCAGAAGAGAGTGATAGACAGATGAATGACGATTATTTGGGGGGAGGGCAACAAAAACGAATGTTATGCTCTAATCCATAAATTAAAACGAAAATACATTATTTACAAAATAAACTCAACCCATGGGATCAGTTACTGTCTGCCTAGGCCGCTTCAGGTAACAAACACAAAAACCAATCTACAAGAATAAAAACAATTTTCATTATGTACGCAAATACACATTATGAATCAAATTAAAGATTCAATTCTTACACATATTAATATTCATAGAAATCAAAAATAACACGAGAAAAATACATTTTGTCGAGTGAGAAGGTAGGAAACTGTACTGCACCAAAAACGAACCTCAAATGACAATATCTTAAATTCACACAACCGCCAAAAATATAACACGAAATATTTGAATTGACCTTATTAAAATATCATGGTCAGTTCTAACTCAACCGATGAAAAACATTTAACATATAATATACATTCAACATGTGTATCAATTATAAACAAATAAACGTGGTACTAGAGTGGCGAAAGATACCAAAGGGACATTCAAACTCATAAGTCGAATATAAACTGACAACGCCATGGCTAAAAAAGAAAAACACCAACAGACAAACAATAGTACACAAAACATAACATAGAAAACAAAGACTGAGCAACACGAACCCCACCAAAAACTGGGGGTGATCTCAGGTACCCCGGAAGGGTAAGCAGATCCTGCACCACATGTGGCACCCGTCTTGTTGCTCATGTGAGTATAAACCCGGTAATAAGTCTTTGGCCTCCATAAAACTTACGAAGGGATGATTTCAAATTTACCACTTGGAACTCTTGGTTTAATAGCTTCCTTATGAGCAGCAACACTCTATCAAGGAAATCATGATAGCAAATACAAGCCCTGGAATATCGCATTAACTGGGAGATATATACTCCGTATGCAGACGCTACTGGAATGTTGCTACATAGAAATGGAAAGTTCATAATTGGGTAGCTGAAATCATCTCTTTTTTCGTAAAGTTTTGTTTTCAACCGACCCTCATTGTCAATTTCTACATGTAAGTCAAGATATGAGGCAGACTTGACATATCTGTTGTACCCTTTGTCTCAAGTTCAATGGGATAGATGCGTTCAACATTGTCACCAAATTTTGAATTATTTAGTGAGAGAACATCATCTTTATAGCGGAAAGTAAAGTTAAAGGATACTGCTAACTTCTTTTCTTTCTTCCTTAGAAGTTCCTGTATGAAGTCAGCCTCATATGAATAAAGGAGTAAGTCGGCAAGAAAGTAAGTTTTACATACCGGTGTACGTAACTTTAATAAATATATTTATAGGTTTAGACTATGTAATTTGAACACTAATGTAGTCAGCATTAATAAAAATGCATTATACGAATGATATATTGTCATTCGACTACTTAAGATCAAGATCAAGATAAGTTAACAAATTCTCATGAATACCACAAAGAAAAATGTTATATATAGTAACTTTAAACTATTAAAATACTTTTCTGTAATACTATAAATAATGATTTAGTGATTTTGACACTATACAAGTATAATTTTACAAAAATATCACATTATAGTTGGGAACTACAAAATTAAGTATGACATTAATCTGTCACATACCACAAAGCAAATTATGAGGATTTGAAATTTCTGAGGGTAAAGGTCTCATTAGTGAAAGATAAACCTGATACGACTAAACCACATCTTTATACCCAGTATTAGTATCATTTTATTTGGACGAATTTAAAGAAAGCTATGAATAACACATTTGATTAATATACTATTTACAACATAATAATACGTTCATTTTATTTCATAGATTATCTTTTCAAACTACTTTTTTCATTTGAAACAAATAATGGATTTTATTTTTTTTTAGATGAAGCTAGACAATTTGATATTTGGCTTTATCCAAATCTTTTAATTACAGAAATAGATATTTCATTTATAATACTTTAGTCTACGATGTAATGGTTATTCCGTGTTTATTGTCTTTAAGTTAGGAAAATATATTATGACAAATTTTAAAAGTTGATACCTGGAATATTTGTTGTGTACAGTTGACCATAAATGTAGTTTACGTTATTATTGCAATACTTTGTTTATTCCCTGTGTGTTTATAAACTTAAGCATGTGTATAATTACATATTTAATACTTATTTTGGCGAAGAATTAACATTGCAAAGCAATTGAACTATGTTATAAGAGCTGATATCCCGAACACTCACATTTCTATGGCACCGCCGACTTAGGTCACATATTGAGCTTATTTTAAGAATGCGATGATTTGAAAGTCATATGAAACTTCAAATTAAAAAAAAAAGAAGAAAATATGTTATATACTTGAACGGCTAAGTTAAACTCATTTTTAAAAAAAAGAAAATCCTTTACATTATCAAAATCTTCATAATTGTACCGATAATGAATTATTGACTACCCAGACACTAATTCACCGATATTTTCCCGTATGCAGTGACCTAAACTACGAGACCTCTCGTTATAACTTTGGCCAACGCACAGCGCAAGTGCGATGAGAAAACCGTGATGAAGGAATGCAAACAATCGTGCTCACGAAGGTAAATAGTAATAACAGATTCTTAAAGAACAAATTTAATACAACAAATCATTTAACAAATGTTAAGGAATAGTTTAATTAACAAATGGGAACGCATGGAAAATATAAAAAAAAACAAATGTCATGCGTCTTTCAATTCACTTATCTGTCACGTTTTCCACGTGCTCTGTTTTTATTGTTTATCAATGTCACGATCCGGTAAACGTCGGCAACAAACGCGAAAATTAATTAGCTTGCGATCAAGCACCACTGAATGAAATATTTTTTGTCGATAATACGTTATAGTACCGAACGTGACCTATTCCCGAATATGAATGTTATACCGAATGTACATTTGCATTGCTATACCACGTGTCTCGGTATTTTGTACATCCAACATTCATTTATTTATTTTTGATGTTTCTTTTATGTTTTCGGTTTGGATAATGTGTTATGTCTTATCGTTTGTAGTCCAAATAATTATAAAATTTCAATTCAATACCATCATTGTCATGAAAATTGTTTGGACTGGTATTTTGAAAATAATTGTATAAATTTCGAGATTGCATGTTTGTCACGTAAGTGCATCACTGTTTGTGATGTCCTGTGGTGTCTGTCTTTGGTGGAAGATGTTCGCTGTTGTTCTGCGGTTTGCATGTTATGTCGACTATTATATTATTTGTTTGTGCGTTTCTCTGTTATGAGTGTTCTTGTGTGTGTTTGTGCTGTATTTCTGTCACGTAGTGTTGTCATTTAAGCGATATTTTTTAACATTGTCATATAAGCGGGAGTTTGGCTAGCCATAAAACCAGGTTCAACCCAACATTTTTTCTTAAAATGTCCTGTACCAAGTCAGGAATATGGCAGTTGTTATCAAATAGTTCGTTTCTATGTATGTTGGCATTTTTTTCTATTACACTTCAGTGTTCCTATTGTTCATTTGTTTTCCTCTTATAGTTGATGTGTTTCCCTCGGTTACAGTTTGTAACCTGGATTTGTTTTCTCTCAATCGATTTATGACTTTTGAACACCGGTATACTACTGTTGCCTTTATAGATGTGTAATGAATATGAAAAACATGCATGCAAGACTTAGTTTAGTATATATGCATGCATTGGTTCGATGATTTCGATAACTTCGATAACATTAAAATTTCAAGGAACTTGTTTCATATGACTTTAAGCATAAAGTAAAATAACAAAAATACCGAACTCCCAGGAAAATTCAAAACGGAAAGTCTCTAATCAAATTACATGCTTTTGACTTTGCAAATTTCCACTCGTAAAAATGACTTCAAGCTTTTTTGGCAAGCGGGGCCATTCGTGTCGTTCCGATACATCTATTTATACCTAAATTAACATGCTTAAACAATATAATGTAATGATTGATATGTGAACTAGTATTCTTATGGTGTTTTTCTTCAAATAGGCTAACAAAACCATTTTCATCAAGCCAATAAAACATGTCACATGCAAGTATCGAATGAAAAATACTTATGGAAACGTGAATATAACAAAGTTACAACGATATTCAATAAAAGAAATGTTAGAACTATATTCAAATTATATGAATAGATAAATATTACTTTGTTCGATTCTTCTTACTTGTGTTCTTATCAACGTTAAGTAAATTGTTATGAAATACTTTACAAAGTCTCTGGTGCTCGAATCACAGCGGTTGACACGCTTATTCAATAAGTAGTTATCTAAAATAGCTGAAAAAAAACAAAAAAAAACAAAATAAGCTAAGGGTGTTGTTACTCGTATTAGAAATAAATTATTCTAAAAAGTACATAAAAGAAGTTTGTATACTATCTTTACACTTTGAAAAAAATTGAAAACAACACATTAAATAATTTATGCGTCTGAAGTGCTTTTGTGGATTTACCTTCACTGACTACTGAGCTGATGATACTGAATATGCATGTAATTAATTCATTATAAAAATATTATTGCATTACCCGCATGTATGTATGGCAAAGAGCAGAAAACAGCCTAAGGCCATAATGGTTCTTCAACGCAGAGGGAAAATTCCGCACCTGTAGGCTGGCGTCAGCTCGCCCCTAAACAATAAAGTATACAAGTTCAACAAAATGGACGCCACTAAATGAACCAAAATTTAAAAGGATAACAAGTTTATAGTTTTGAATTCTGCTTATCAGACGATACGATTTTATCGCTACTGAAATTGAAATTAACAACGAAAAGACCAACAGCAGTTTACAAAACACAACAAAGAAAACTAAAGACTGTGAAGACGAACTCCACCAAACAAGAGTTGCCACTCAAAAAATAATTTTCACTTTTGCACATTTGTTTCCTGCATTTTTGAGTTGTAAAGTATTAGTTGACATCCTGTCGTGTGCAAAGCTATTTATTTCAGTTCTTACCAGGCCAAGTTATTCATTTTTAAAATCGTCCTACCCCCCCCCCCCCCCCCCCCCCCCCCCCCCCCCCCCCACCCAACCCCCCACTCCGCCCCCAAACAAATATCAAATGATTGTCCCCTAATCCTATACTAAGTAAAAAGATAAATATCCGTCCACTCAGCTGTAATTTCAATACCATCAATGAGTCCTTTTCCTATAGTTATATTCCCTTATGCAGTATTTTTACTGGCATTTATAGCATGTGACACAACATAACAATTTAGAAACATGCAATAACAACAAGATCATTTGTGTAATTTCAAGAGTCCCCTGTCCTCAGTTCTATAGACTGTTTATAAAGGATCCAAGCTTATTTACATGAATATGTGATCTTGGGTTGAGGATATATGTAATTATATAAAAAAAAGAATGGACGATATTCTTATAGTTGCAAATGTCAGGAGTATCGAAAAGGACACTAAGCTTGAAATCAGCTGTTAGGTGATTGTTATTTTATCTTTCAATAGCTTATTTGTTGGTTAACACAGCCACCAATAATAAAACCATAATGTGGCTTTGAGGAGTGTCCATTATTTGACATGAGAATTGCGACATATTTGCACGTTTTCACATCAAATGTCATCGATGACATTCTTGGTAAATCAAGGCCATATATTTTACATCGACAAAGTACTGCCAAAATTCAGCGATCCCGAAGACATCCTTGTATCCGATGTCTGGTGTAGGATGTGTGTTTTTAATTACCAATCCTATAAAATCATACATAAAAGATTATCAAGCCTAGTTTACTAGAGAAGCACCTTACAAGTACTTGAAAATATACATGATAAATTTCGTTTCTTTTCTCAATAAACTGTGATGAGATTTGTATCGACATGCTCCTTATGCTTTCCTAAGCAAGAAATGTTTGCCACTGGACATTAAGCAATACAAATATATAACATAAAAATATGTTTTTATTGGATATAAATTAATCATTACAATTAAACATGCAAATGAGACTTTAGATACAAAAGAAAGATAACCTATGAAAATGTTATGGCGTTGCCTTTTGATCCAGTAGGCAGTGTTTCAGTCTGTTCAATCATGGTATTTTAAACAATACGTGTTAACGTCCGTTCAAAGTGGGGACGTCGGATCTGATGCCTTGTGTAGAATGAGTTCAATTACCTATGCACAGTCCATAAAACAGGCGTGGATCCAGCCATTTTCAAAGGGGCATGCAACACATGCAAGTCATATAAAACGGGGGCTCCTACCATACGTCCCCATACAAAAGCATTAGTTGTCAAAGAAAATGGACGGTTTCAACCCTCAGAACACTCTTCCCCACCCTACCCCCTGGATCTGCCGCTGAACATTAGTATCGACCAGTGTATAATAAGAAGATGGGGTATGATTGCCAATTAGACAACATTCCACAAGAGACCAAATGACACAGAAATTAACATCTATAGGTCACCGTTAGGCCTTCAAGAATGAGTAAAAACCAAACCACATAGTTAGCTATAAAAGGCCCCGAAATGACAAATGTAAAACAATTCAAACGAGACAACTAACGGCCTGATTTATGTACAAAATAATGAACGAAAAACAAATATGATATACAGTAACAAACGACAACCACTGAATTACAGGCTCCTGACTTGGGACAGGCACATACAGAATGTGGCGGGGTTAAACTTGCTTAAAGGCGCGACAAAATCCCCTTATCTGGGACAGTGATGTAACAGTACAACATAAGTACAAACTACAAAAATCATTTGAAAAGGGCTCAACTCATCAGATCGATACAAAGCAGAAATACATCTAACAAAAAAGGTATACGATTACATATCTAAATACAATTCAGTTTCGTCTACTGTCTCAACTATTTAACGTATTTGTTTTATTGGTTTATGATCATTTTATTTCTGAATCAAAACAAATTGTCTCTAAGGTTTGTTTTTTAACAGGACTACCTAACTAATACGTCCGCATCGTTAAAGTCACAAAGAAGTCTTTGTTCCATTGTTCTTCTTCAAAATACATAACTTAAAACGTATGTAAATGATACCGAATATGTTTATCAACTTTAATCTTTAAAAGTATTCAATAAAACAATACATTGTTTTATGGGGGGCTGTCACAATGATGGATAAATAAACCTTTTAAGGTGATATGCACTTTTTAAATTTCAGTTGTATGCACAAAATATGTTTATTAAGGTATATGACTGTTTCATAACTTTCGACAATGGGACTTTGAAAAATTGATATGAGGAAAATGGTATACAATAAAATATCTAAATACAATTCAATTTCGTCTGTTGTCTTAACTTACATAGAAGTTAAATGATTATGTTTTATTCTTTTACGATCAAGTTATTTCTAAATAAAAAAAAAGGTTATATCTAATTTTGATTATTTTATTTGGTCTTTTTGAGGAGAACTACAAAAGAAATGTTGTGTTGCCATAACGTATTCTCTTTGTATGACAATGAACCTATGTTTCCATTGACTTTTAGGAGATAAGAAAAAAATTTGTTCAGAGTGACTTTATCTTCATATCTCCCTAAGACAAGGAAAATAAATGATTTATTCATCTTCTTTATTTGACTTCAAACTAGGTTATTATATTTCTTACATATGAATCTCATTTCCTTTAGACGCATACACTTCATTGAGTGTATTTTCTAATGGGAATAACATATGTTTATATTAAAGGACGGGAATCACATGTTTTGGTCTATTAAAGGCGGGACAAAACAAGTAACTTTTGTTACGTCTTGTTTTCTCCAATTTCAACGGAAATGCAAAATATTTACTCATAATTTACATCAGTTTGTGACTTGATCGTTACATTTACTTCAAACAAGCAAACCGTGCTATTGTGATTCTGCAAATTTTGAGTAAAATTGCGATAGTACATATTTTGAATTTGATACATTCATTAATAAAAAAATAAACTGGACAAGAAATATTCCATTCATTATATATGCTGAATACCGTGTGTTGTTTCGGAAAAATAAGTATTGTTTTTCAACATTTCTCCTTTAAAAGGTATCCTTTAAAACGTAATTGTAACAACATCAAACATGTTTATCAATTTTAAAACTTAACATTTGGTTTCATTTAAACATAACTTGGTGTAATGAACATGATAGAGGACCGTCTAGTTAGTGGGCATTTAGTAATTAAAAACAATATTTGCTTTCCAATGATCTACTAATCTAGAAATAGTTTTTATGTAATTCAGTAGTAGGTCAATCTAGTCAAGGAATTGTTCTGTATTACTTCTTTTTAACACACCGTCTTAAGAACATAAAGTAGTTGAAAAACGTGTACATTCTAATATCTTTATATAATTCGAGTTCTCCATTTGTAGAATTTTATAGAATAATTATTTTCTCTATTCGTTTTACAAATGTTGAAGGGTCTTTTTTTTCGTCATATTGATCCCCAAGTGTTCGAGTATTTATACATGCTGGGCTTTATGGGTTTTCGAGTTCTTAATAAATTTATTTCGAACTCTGTATACTGTCTAGTATAAATAAATAAACATATGCATTGCAGTATCATTCGTCAATACACTATCCAATGTCTTCTGTAAAATTATTTAGCTTAACAGTGAATATTAGATTTCTTTTAATGATTAACAACGTCTGCATCATTAAAGGCGCAGTTTCTGTTTCATTGTCCCTCTTGAAAAGGAATCCTTTTTAAACATTTGTTTTCGAAATCGAATATGTTTATAAACTTTAATCTTTAACATTTGTATAATGTCCTTCGTAAAAACAACATGCGATGTCTTTATGAAAGTTATACATCTTAACAGTGTATATTAGATTTCTTTAAGTGATTATTTTTAACAGGATGAACAAATTAATACGTCCGCTTCATTAAAGGTGTAAACAAGTCTTTGTCCCAATCAAAATACTTTCGAAACCGAATATGTTTATCAACTTTAATCTTTAACATTTTAATTCATTGGAACAATACTCTTTGTTTTATGTTGGACTGTCACAATGAAGATAGTTCTTCAAACGTGATATATAATTTTTGGAATGTCAAAAGTATGTCATTAGTTTTATTAAGGTATCTTTCTATATCATAATTTATGACCCAGGACTATAGAAAATCGATATGAGAAACATTGTGTTCAATTAATATCTGAATACAATTCAATTTCGTCAGTTGTCTAAATTATAATAGAAGGTAAAAGATTTGGCGTCTACTTTTACGATATGTTTATTTTTAAAGAAATCAAATATACGAAAAATGAGGAAAACAAATTTTGTGGATGTCTAAAGTGATTTTATTTGGTCTTTTCAAGGGGAAATTCATTTAGAATAATGGCTTTTTTGCTTTTGATACTGACTTTATCAACAAGAATATCAAGTGGGTCCGCTATGGCAAGGTAATATTCGAGTTGATTTATATTTACTACTTTATTTACATGGCTAGTGACAAGTTTGTTGCAATTACTTAAAACTAGCATAGTTTCTTTATAGACCATACGGTATGGGTTTTTCTCAATGATGAAGGCCGTACGGTTGCCTATAATTGCTTTCATCCACTTCATTTGAACTTTGATGGATATTTGTCTCATTGGCAATCAAACCACATCTCCTTATTTCTATATAGTGTGCTTTTGCGATCGTCCATATAAAAGAATTGATGCATTCAACATAAGTATGAATAACCTAGATGAGTATGTTTCCATGTATTGTATACGATTAATCCCGTCTATTGTCTTGTATAAAAAAAAAGTGTTGTTTATTCAACATATTCATTAAGTTTTGTTTTCTAAAGATACAGTAATGCATTTTTTGTTGGAAAACATATTTTTTTTACTTTGTCAATAGCAATAATAATGTGTTCGTCGAGTAGTAAAAATAATACACCAACGATTGACAATTTGCAAACATGTGTGTAACATAAAAATGGATGTACAGCTTCACAGTGCAAATTATAATTCTTTTAAATCTTAGTTGTTAACAGGACGAATTAACTTATACTTTCCCATCATTAAAGACTCAAAAACTTCTTTGTTCCATTGTACCTCTTTGAAATGCATTTCTTCAGATATAATTGTGGTGACACATTATTTTTACGAAACCGGACATAAACTTGAACATTTTAATTCATTTAATTATTACTGTGTGTTATTGGGTACCGAGACAATGATAGGTACGTTATTCTTCGTACCTGATAAGTTCTTTGTTTTTTTTTAATTCAGTGATATGTCATTAAAAATTATTTTAATTAGAGTATTTTTTTGTAAAATAACCTTTGACCTATTCCTATAAAGGATAATAAATGAAAAAAAGATGAACGATATAACACATATAAAACAATTTATTTTCCTCAGGTGTTTTAATATTACAAAAGGTTAATCTGTGTGTTTTATTCTTTTATGATCAAATCAGGCAAATGATCTCAAAAGAAATGTAATAACCGAAAATTGAACACAAAATACCTTTTGATATCTTAATGATTTTAGTGGCCTATTCATGAAGATAAACGACAGGAAAACATATATTTTTGTAACTTATTAGGTAGTGGTATCATTTATAGCCATTTTAAACTATCATCGTTGTATATAATTAATATCAAATTATTGTACTTTGCTAAACAGCAAACTATCTAACTATTTCTTATTTTCTTTCATGTAGAATCAACGGACGTAATAATAGCCACTGATCTTTGTAGAATAGCAACATCTGAACCGAAAACATGTTAAAAACTTATGATAACGAATAGGCATTTAGGGTTACTCAAGCGTGGAAACCCAATATAGAGACAAACAACTTGTAAATTGATCATTAAGTAACAAGATCCACTGAAATGTAGTTCGGTATTAAAATTCAAGGTGTTATTTGGAGGTTATAAAACTCATGTTTGAAGCTGGTTTTTGAAAGGTTAAGGTAAGTAGTTTATTTTACTTTTTCCATAAAAACATATTATTTGACATTTGACTACAACATATATCACAAATATTTGAGGATTTCCTTGAGGTCATTTTTGCTTGAAGAACAAATGTATGTACAAGCAGTAGGGTACCTAATATAAACTTACATGAATATTAAATTTTAATTTGGGTAATTTTTCACTTCGTTAAAGGCATCAATACCAATATGAACTGATGTTATAATCTTAAATGCGAAAGTGTTAAACGTAGTATTGTTCTTTTTTTACTTCCCCTACTATTCACGCAACCATACCATTGTCTGGTCTCCAACAACAACTTTCTCTCCTGCTTCAATTTGCTCAAATTTCCTATTGCATATAAAATACATCGATAATTTGTATATCAAGAGATTGCCATATCATCGGAAAAATTGATAGATCTTTTATTACATTTACTGTTTTGTTGTCCAAAAAAGTAAATATGATAACTACAATAGTCTTGGAGTACATGCTTTAAAAATAAGGCGTGAGATACCAAGGATGCCGATTTCATTCAAACTCATAAGTAAAAAGGAACTAACATGACAAAAAATATTTCAATTTGTAGTATGTAGCAATGTTTAGGGATTTTTAAGGCCTAATTTCCATTTTATGGTTAACATTGAGCACGGTAAAAGTACCGGAATATGCCTTTGAAAAATTATTCTCCCAAATTACTTAGTATACTTTGATTCCTGTTCATTGGGACAAAGGGTTCAGCAGAGTTGCCAACCTTTGAAACATTTTGTGAAATAATGTAATGTGAATATAAAGTATAACGCAAGCTTCTTTTCATTCTTTCTAGGAAAATAATGTATGATACTGCTTAATATGTATAAAGGAACAAGCCGGCAAAAAGGGAATAACTGTTTACAATTTTGAATAATTATTACCAATATGTATCAAAGCAAAACAAATTGTCTTATTAATTACAGTCTGTAACTTCATATTTTCAAAGGCTTCCTTACCCAAACTTCATATTGCAGAGTTAGTACTCATAGAAATATAATTCAGATTATTTTTCTTTATATTGTGTTTGAAGTCTTACAAAAGAGAGGCGAAATATACCAAAGGGACATTCAAACACATAACTTGAAAATAAAAAAGAAAAAGACCAACAGACAGACAATAGTTCACAAAACACAACATAGAAAACTAAAGACTGAGCAACACGAACCCGACCAAAAGTGTGAGTGACCTTAAGTGCTCCGGAAGGGTAAGCCGATCCTGCTCCACATGAGACACCCGTCGTGTTGATCATCTTAGAGCAAACCCGGTAATAAGTACAAATTGGTAGGTCACTTTCGGGGAAAAGGGAACGGGATTGTAGTTCCGACATTTGGAACATATCCGCTATCATCTGTGAAACAAGATAAATAAGAAATTGTTGCGCAGCTATATGAGATTTAGAATAATATAATTTTTTTCATTATATTATTCTAATCTTATTTTTTTTTCAACGTCGAAATATATGGAATGTTGGTATCAAATTTGCAATTTAGAATAAAAACAAAGGATTAAGACATTGATTATGTTTAGTACGTTGGATTATCTATATTGATAATAATTAGCCAAAATGTGAAATTAATACGATATCAATATTATGACAATGTGTACTTTGATATTTTTAAAGACTCATGAAAAAAGTTATCACCTAAACTTCAAACTGAAGAACTATAACTGATAAAACTATTTATTTATTACATTTTCTTCGTATTCTGTTTATCGTCTGAATAAAAAATTGTGAGGCGTTGAAGATTTTTTGGCAGGATAACTTGACATTTTTGTGTGGTTATATAATATTTAAAGGGATCTTTTATTTCGTTCATTGATACACTAGTTATTGTTTTAAACCATATATCTACTTCAGAATGGAAATTTTAATTGTAAGATTTTTGTTAACAGATCTTTAAATTCTTTCGGAAAAGCAACTTAGCAAAAGGTGATCAAATGGGAAATTATTTGAATTTCAGAACGAGGATTATAGGTTCATTTCTCCTCTGATAAAGTTTGGTTTGTAAAAGTTTGACTTCCAGAATTTTACACGACGGTACTACCCTAACCAAATTCATGAGTATGAACGGACCAGATGAAGGTAAAAAAAAAAAAACTCAAATGCGATCTTAGCATTTATGTTTTACTACCCCTGTTCAATTCTACTTCGATAAGCCACCAATTATTGAAAGAAACATACGAGTCGTCGACAGTCCTATTTTTGATACATTGTGTTGTTAATCTATACAATGTTCACTGGATGTTAAGCAACCAATCAATATATAAATCAATGTGTACCTCCTAAAAATATGTATTGGGAGAGTTATATGCTGGAACTTCCTCATGCAAAGTTTACACCTCACCCATTTGTCTTTGTTTTTTTAGACTCTAACATGTCTAAGTTATGCCTTTTTAAGGATTTTCAAGCATCATGCAATTTTGTGGTTAGCATTTAGTACGTTGAATGTACCAGAATATTCATTTGCAATTGTGTTTTTCTTCGAATTACACAGTATACTTGTAAACTGGCATAGATTCAAAAAAAAAACTTTCATAGTGTGTTATTTGAAATAATGACTTTTTTTTCGTTAAAAAATTATCATTTTGGAATAGCATTTTCTATTAAAACCTAGAATGGAAAGCTTTTATAGTTACTTACAACAAATTCGAAAATTCAATGTAACAGTTTAAAAAACAACTATCAATTGAACATAAATAGATGAATATAGTTCTAGAATTTTTGTGACATCTCAGGGGAAAAAAGACAAAGTTCTTGATCCAGGGCCTAAAATATCATGCAAAAGATTCAAATGTATCTATAAGATTGTTATATGACTTTATCGATTGCTTCAATACATGTGAATGGTTTACGAAATAATAGAAAACGGGATTTGATGTTTTATTGGTTGGTTTCAAAAACGTTTGATATCATTTGTATGCAAGAAACACGCTGTACGAACTCTGATATTGATAACTGGGGTAATGACTGGAAAATTTAGTGGAGGTGAATCCGTTTGGAATTGTAGAACTTATGATTCAATGGGAGTGGGGTTCCTTTTACACAAAAAAATCTCCGAAAATGTATTTTTTATTAATCACGATGAAGGAAGATGTCAAATGTTTGACTTAAATAGAGATAACGTTGTATATCATATTGTTAATGTATAAACACCAAATAACGGTTCCGATAGAAAGACATTTTACGAAAATCTGCATAATTTAAGTAAAATGTATGACGATGAAAGTGTTGAACGCTACACCGTATTATTAGGAGACTTTATTGTACTTTAGAAAGAAATAAAAACTAGACAGGTTACATCACATCTAAACAATGACGTCGGTTAAACAGGATTAAACAATCTTTTGATGAAATATGAATTAAATGATGTATGACGATCTCGCTTCTCAGATACCAAATGTTATACGTTTCAGAGAGGACCTCGAAGTATCGTATTGATTTCATTTTCTACAGCAAATCTTTGCATAGTTAAATAATTAACACTCGTATATTCCATTTCCCGTTTAGTTGTCACGAAATAGGTACATTTAATATTAAACTAGACGATATAGAAAGAGGGCCGGGTAAGTGGATTATGAATTTAAACACAATTAAATCTGAACTGAAATTTTTTTGGGAAGGATGGAAAAAACGTAAAGACAAATTTAATGATTTACAAGACTGATGGGATATAACCAAAAGAAAAATAAAACATTTAACTATTGATGCTAGTAAAAACACTCAATCGCTTAATGTGGATATATATATTTTCGTTGGTATCAATTTTCGTAGATTGAGGAAATTTTGCATTTTCGAGGATATTTGATTTCATGATTTTGTCAAAGTCTGTATACAACCAAATAGAAAATTTGTGACTCGTTGAACATTTAAATTTGTGGTTCACCTGTACCAACGAAAACCACGAAAATTGGAATCCCAGGAATAATAATGAATCCACAGTATCTAATAAAAATCATATTAAACAATTAGAAAAAACCGTTGAAACATTAAAATTGGTAAAGGAAAAACAAATATTATCAATTTTAGAATAACTGAAATTGAAGGCCAGATAAAGGATATTTATACAAATTTGAATGAAGCTGCAAAAATTAGAACAAAAGTTAAATAGACAGAATAAGGTGAAAAATCTACGAAATATATATTTTGTTTCAATTTAGAAAAGAAAAATGGTCAAAACAAACTGTGGAATCGTATAAAATCTAAACCGGGTATGTATGAATATGATATTTATTCGATATAAAAAGAACAAGTACAATTTTATTCCACAGTATTTACTTCTGAAGGGTGGGACAAACAGCGCGGTGAAAAGCTTTGCCAATTAATTGAAAATAAGGTAAGTTCCGACAATAAGGAGATGCTTGAAAGTAGTTTAAGTATGAAAGAATTAGAAATAGTGCTCAAAGTTCTAAGTCCAAAATCGCAAGGTGAGGATGGCATTAAATCTGAATTTTACATTTTGTATTGGGATATATTAAAATATGATTTTTTTTATACTCCTTCAAGAAATATTATGCAAAAACGTTTTAAGTAAATCTCAACATAAAGGGGTTCTTACGTTATTACATAAGGGTGATGAAAGAGAAAATATCAAAACATGGAGACCTCTTACCTAACTTAACACCGATTATAAAATCTTAGCCAAAAAAGTCTTACCGAAAATAATACATCCAGATCAAAAAAGATTTGTTAAACCAAGAAACATTAGTGATGCTAACAGATTGAAACAAGATATAATAGACTGTATAGACAACGAAGACGAAGATGAAATAATAATATTTTTTGACCAACAAAAAGCGTTTGATAGGGTTGAATGGGATTGGGTGGATTTTGTATTAGAAAAGTCTAATTTGGGGGGAACATTTAGAAAATGGATCAAAATGTGTTACTATATGATGCTATAACTTGCATAAAAACGAATGGGCATATTTCAAAATATTTTTCGATGGCTCGTTCGGCCAAATTGAGCTGTCCAATAGCACTCATTATATACATTCTGCAAGCAGAACCAATGGAATGTGCAATACGAGGTAACAAGGAAATTGAAGGGATTCAGATACCTGGTGAGGGGGTGGGGGGGGGGGGGGGGGTAAAAGTATAGAAACTAAATTATGCATATTTGCTGATGACACTCAATTTTTAATAAAAATGAGAAATCAGTAGACAAATCTTTTGATGTCCTAACACTATATGAAAACGCTTCGGGATCTAAAATAATTTTCGATAAAACAAACGGTTTACTTATAGGATCTCTCAATAAGGAAAAAGCTAAAATTAAACAAAATTAAATGATTACAGGTAACGTAAAACCTTGGGAGTAAATCACGGTTATGAAATTGATAATGATGCTATATAGCAAAGCATCACGGAAAAGATTAAAAACTGTCCACGTGTGGAAAAGCAGGAAACTTTCATTTAGCGGTAAAACTTTAATTTTACTTTGAAGACCAGCTTGCTGATACAATTTATATTAATAATTTATAAAGACGTATAGAAAGAGATATCGTATCTTTACCGCGAAAATCGTTATAAACAAATTTAATTGAGTAATCATTTGATGTATTGTTGGTTGCTTGACGTCTTGTTCTACACTTTGAATATAAACACTGAACAAATCCAATGTTTGCGATTTAAGTTTAAATAGAATATCTATGACATGAGATACGCGCGGTAGTTTGAACACGTGGCGTGTTTAAGAAGCATAACAGATATGTAGTGATCCATTTTCGCAGGGTTTTAATATCCGATTTCGAATTAAAAAAAAGTGTTCGCCATATTTAATTTTCTTGTTTTTCTTGCTCTTAATCAGATCGATACAAAGCAAAAGAAACAACTTACAAAAACACAAAAGACATAAATTACAGATCTGAGAGTAGTCGCAGTTATAGAAACCTAGTTCAAAGAAAATTAAAACTCATAAACAAATCATGTCAAAAAGACTAATTTATCAATGAGTACACATCCACATAATTCACACGTGGGAAAATTTCATCGTGCATATGATATTAGCGAAATAATTAAACATAAACTTCTCGAGAAAATGTCCAATTTTAAAGTAAGATGGATATGCTACCAGTTGCCTACTCATCTTCTTCATAGAATACATTTATTTATAAAGGTTTTTTTTTCTATCAATTTGTCTAGTGAAAAACACTCCAAAGGAGCCAAATTCAGTTTTTAAATTATGTTTTCCAAACTATGTCTTACTATGAGCAACACATTGGAACTCCCTCAGCCAAGTTTAATCTTCAACGATGTTTAGTTTACTATTTCGGTTTTTTTGGTATTATACACCCTAACGTTTATTATGTTTTTCTTCTCATTTCTTTTTTTTGTGTGTCATAAGCAGATCTAAAAAAAGTTATTCGGGATTGTTTTGTTGAAATGAATACATACAAATGGTATATATCATGAAAGTCTTACAAGTACCAATGCAAACATGATATATGTACTAGTCGTTAATACTAATGAGTTGGTTACATTGTTAGTGGACTTTGCGTTATTGTGAGAGCCTTACGGTAAATAGCCAACAATAACGTAAGTGCCAGTTTTTGTAAGAATCAGGCAAATTTAGAAGAATTTTAAAAAATGGCCGACATAAAACCGCCTACTTAGCCATCTTACTCTTAAGTTACCCTCAATCTGAATTAATAATGATAGTTTCTGCGTGTCTTGTTATTCGAGAAATGTCTAGATACATTTCAATAAGAATGATAGCAAATCACGGAGAAATCTCCTCTTAATTATTAATTTCTAGTACATTTCAACCATATTACATCAAGAACATAGTATAATCAAATACTAGAACAGGAAAAGGAAACGAATGTTATATTCGTGCACTGTTATATATGCTGAACTTAAATTAATGTAAACTTGAGCGGGTTGTTTTTTTTTTCACCACTGCCTGGTTTGTATGGATACATTTTGCCTACCCATTAAAAGCTTGGATAATTATGCATTAGCGCTTTTAATTAATCCTTGTGTGTGTTTTATTTAGTGTCCTTTAACATTTATCTTGTCAAACTTTTAAGGGCAAGCTCCTCGAGCGTTTTTTTTTATCATTTATATATTTTTATTTTGTTCTTACACGAATGGCGAACATTATTTCGATGCAATGTGGTATGACATAAAAACAGATATTTATATCTACCATCAAAAACACTTTGTATTTACGACTGTCACAAAGAATATATATCATCCTGATATTTTTCTCATTTTCTTTATTATAAGAATTTCAAAACGACGATAAAATCAAATAAATATTTCTTTAATTAATGAGAGATAATCGAGCCATACATGTCCAGCGTTAGTATGTTGCATTTTTTGGTAAACAAAAAAAAAGGAAAATATCAATACCCCCATTTGTTATTTTATTTCAACATATGACTACCTTTAATTCTGCAGTTACTATAATATTTTGAAAGTTTTTTAACCTTATATTTTATTATTATTTTTGGGACCGATGGCTTAAGGGGTAAATGAAGGCTATAGTAGTTTGCTGGTGTTTAAATTTCGTAAATCGAATGGTAAGAAACAAACCAAGGTAACAAACAAAGACATGAGGGGACGTAAGCGTGTATCTGCCATTTTTGCCATGTACAGGGATCTACACGGTACGATTTTCAACCTTGTCTGTCTCACTGTTTTGGAAGTTGCCAAGGTGTCTGTATTCTTTTGATTTTGTATTTTCGGTTGCATTCTTAGTATCATTTCTCCTTTTTCATTTTTAATGTATACATAATTATGTATTATCGAATTATTCTTTATTCTTTATTTTTTCGGCTCATTTTTTTTTTACTTTTGGTCAATTATTCTATATTCTGTAAAACCCTATCCAGTCCATTTTATACAGTAATAAACTTTTTCATCGACAGAAAAACTGTTCGAGCTAAAATGTTTTTGATGAAATTCCTATTGGATAAATTTTGCCTTCTGCACATCAGGGACTGAAACAAAATCTTAAGCATTTCAATAGATTATTTTTTTTTTAATGTCCTCACATTTGAATCAAAGACGTTGGGTTGACCGCTAAGGTTCGTTATCAATTCTGCATGAAATGGATTTATTAATGTATAGTATCATTTCGACTATTATTGTGTGTGTTTTATTTAATCTCCTTTCATATTTATCTTATTAAACTTATAAGGGGCAAGCACCTTCGAAGCACGCTACACCAAAAATCAACGCTTTTTTTATCATTAACTTTTTTTTTGTTTTGTTCTTAAATGATTGACGAGCATTATTTCGGTACACTTTATATTTTACGACCGATGTCACAAAGAATATATCACAAAGATATTTTTCTCATTTTCTGTATAATATTGGAGTAGGAAAGAATTTCTTTAACATTATAAAACATCAATATGATGACACTGGGTCTTGAATTAAATACAAAAACATGGTAACTGATGTGTTTGATATTACAAGAGGGGTAAAGCAAGGTGACTCACTGAGTCCTACTTTATTTAATATTTTCATTAATGATATTACAGAAGTCCTTGAAAATGACTTATTTTATCCTCTAAGAATCATAGACTCAAAACTAAGTTGCCTGCTTTTTGCAGATGACTAATTGATACATGTGATATTATCAGAAACTAAAACAGATCTACAGAATGGTCTCAATAATTTAGCCATATACTGTGATAAATGGCAGATAGAATTAAATATTAAAAAGACAAAATCCATGATATTTAATAGGATGTGCTCTAAACTGGAACCATCATTTATAAGTTTTAAAAACACTTACATTGATAATGTATCAGAATAATCATTTTAAGGCTTATTACTTAAATGTAATAGCAACCTGTCTCATAGAACTAAAGAACTAGTAAAAAAAGCCAAAAAAGCTTTATTTGGGTTGAAAGCTTATACAAAGTCTTTGAATAATTTACCAGTCAAAGTGGCATGCCACCTCTTTTATTCCCTCATAAAACCAATATTATAATGATATACAACTCTAAAGTAACATATTTAGACACATATATATCTCTTTTTAGAGCATAAAATAGAGCTTTAAATTCCCGAAAAGAAGTAGACATTTTAAGTTTTGTAGAAAAAAGTCCAATTGAAAAATTACATTTGGAATTTTGTAAATTTTTACTGGGAACTAGAAAGAATGCATCTAATCTTGCAACTAGAGTTGAATTGGGGAGACTTCCTATAGAATTTCATATAAAAACACAAATTTTATTATATCTAAAGAGATTTGAATGCTGTAAGTTAAATTCTTTTTTGAAAGAAGCTTACATGCGTACCACAAATTAACACACAGAAGGAGTATACTCCTGGTTTACCTATGTAAAAAATATTTTAAGTGAACTTAATTTAGATATAACACAAATACAACAAGATACTAGTTCAGACCTAAATATAAATAGTTCATTTAAGTTCATATACAAAAACAAGCTCTAAAAACTACTTTGAAAATTTGATTCATAATAAGATGCAAAACATTGATGAAAAAAATAAACTTATTTATAAAAGAACTTTAAACAAAATCTATTTTTTGAAGACTATTTAAGAACATCAAACTTTGTTTACAGGAAATTAATAACAAAACTAAGAATTAGCGACCATCATTTAAATATAGAAAAAGGAAGACATTCTTATATTCCTAAAGAGCAGATATTATGCCTTAAATGTAACATATTAAAGATGAAAAACATTTTTTATTAGATTGTAAATTAAATAAGGAACTAAGAAACAACTTTTTTGACAATTTGGAATTAAACTTTTCTTTTAAAGGTTTGTCTGATAAAAAAAAGTTGATTTTTACACTCAATCCATCAACACCATAACAAGAAAATAAATTTGGGTCCTACATCAAAACGTCATTAGAACTGAGGCCAGGGGACAATGGACTATTTACTGTAATTGAATGATTGTGTATATATATGAAAGACTCGAAGGTGCGATGGGGACGCTAAAGTAAGATGGTCACACTGAAGTGCAATGGTCTACGCTGAAGTGCGATGGTCTGTTCGCTGATGTGCGATGGTCTATTTTACGCATGATGGCTAGTTTAAAATCTACAGATGTGCAATTGTTATAAGAAGTACATGCATATTGTTTTAATAGTTAGTACACGTATATAAATTTACATTCATTATTTCTATGACTGTTTTTAACAATAGTTGCATACTAAATGAGAGCTCGTTTTCTTTTATTTTCTGCATGTGGACAATTCTGCGTTAACATTTTATCTTTATATTGTTCCTCTCATGGATTCCTTGTTAAACATAATATAACGATACGGAGAGTATGTCTGTCGACCCGTTTATATCTAAAAAAAAAAGGCCACAGAGGGAAAAATTTCCCTTATCCACCAATCCTCCCCGTTTCTCGTAGTAATTAAAGTTTATAATATAAAAAAGAAGATGTGGTATGATTGCCAATGAGACAACTCTCCACAAGAGACCAAATGACACAGAAATTAACAGCTATAGGTCACCGTACGGCCTTCATCAATGAGCAAAGCCCATACCGCATAGTCAGCTATTAAAGGCATCAAAACCACATGTGTAAAACAATTCAAACGAGAAAACTAACGGCCTAATAAATGTACAACAAAATTGAACGAAAAACAAATATGTAACACAGCAACAAACGACAACCACTGAATTACAGGCTCTTGACTTGGACCAGGCACATACATACAGAATGTGGCGAGGTTTAACATGTAAGCGGGATCCCAACCCTCCCCCTTACCTGGGACAGTGGTGTAACAGTACAACAGAAAAACGAACTATAAAAATCAGTGGAAAAGGCTTAACTCATCAGATGGATACAAATAGAAATACATATCACAAAAATACAGTGTGGACGTGACCGGGTACTTGTACATCCCAACAACAAAAAGAAACTATGTACAAATCTGAGACTCCTCGCAGTTACTGACAGCTAGTTCAAAGCCAATAACAACTAATAAAAAAATCATGCATCTAAGACTAAATTATCAATCAGTACACATCCAACATCCAATGGGGGGCCTCCGTGGCCGAGTGGACTAAGTAGTATTACTGTAATCACTAGCCAGTCAACACTGAGGTTGTGAGTTCGAACCCCGCTCGTGCGGGTGCACTCGACTCCAATCTTAATTGACTAGGATTGTCAGTTTTCCTATCGAAGGTCGGTGGTTTTCTCCGAGCACTCCGGCTTCCTCCACCAATAAAAACTGGCCGCCACAAAATAGCCCAATAGCGGTGCTTAAAAGTTGCGTTAAAACACCAAAAATCAATCAATCAATCCAACATCCAATGGATTTAGTGTAAAGACGTCATAAACAGACAGAGAAAAACATAAGCCCTTATTAACTTAAAAACCTGGAAAAGTTCTTCATCGACATGAAAAGCATTAGAAATGTAGTTTGTGTAGACCATCGCACTCCAGCATTACCACCATCGCACTTCAGCGTAGCTATAAACAAGATAGCGTCACAATGCCACCATCACACTTCAGCGTGATCAAAAACACACTTCAGCGTCAAACCATCGCACCTCAGCGTGACCATCGCGGTTCGGAGTACCATCGCGGTTCAGAGTCCTACATATATATATGTGAATTTTAGTTATATTGTCTACATATTTTGTATTTGTCACAAACTTAATGTTTAAAGTTTATATGGCAATAAATATTTGAAAAAAAAATTATTAGGATTTCAAAACAACGATAAAATCAAATAAGAGAGCTAACTGCATGTAACTATATTTTTTTTAAATAATGAGAGAATCTCCGAAAGATCGGTACTTTGTGGTTGGTGTCTGCAATATTGTTTTTTTTTTTTTTGGCATGTCCTATCTACCTTTTTTAGTGTAATCTTCTTTTTGAAAGTTAACTATACGCGTAATTAGGTGACAATAAACTTGATTTGGATTAGATCTCTGACAAACAATATCTCTTCCATTGATATAATTAAGACTGTGACAGAGAAAAATAAGAAATAAATTTTAGCTTCAATTTGAATCTTCCATTCTCCCGTATATCCCCGATTTATATAAAACCTTATATTTCTGTAATAATATTATAAGGCTCAGTCTACACATCTATAACATCAATACCATCGATTACTTCCTTAGTCCTGAAAACAATGAGCTCACTTGAACCTGGATTACTTAACTGGTGAAAAAGTGCCTGTTTGTTTCTAAGGACAAGTACTTACACATACTAGTCATTTGCAATATATTTTCAACTTATAAACATCTCCTAAAGGTTTTGAGGCAACAGCAAAAGCAAAAAAAAATAGTGCCAAAAAAGTCGACATTTCAGGGAAGTTAACCCTTGTAATCGTTAGGATGGACATAACTTGCCGTGTTGATTGTTTTACCTGTCTCTCTTACATATGATTTTCAAAAAACAATAGGCGAGAACTGTCAAAAAAGTTCAAATAAGCATTAAGGGGCAATAATTAAAAAATTGATAGGCATGCAAATATGATAATGATTTTTAAACATTACTGCCGTTGTCTTCTCGATCGTTAAATTTAATAAAAATACATTTTATCAACTTGTTTTAATCCCAGACAACTCTATTTAAGAGTGTACAACACATAAGGGGGTAAACTTTTTCAAAAGCAGATGAACGTTTTAATCACATATCTTTTGTTTATAGAAATTAAGCTTCTCAATGATCAAAATAAGTGTTTGTTAATCTGCTTTCGATCCAATTAAATTATTCCTGTAAATTGTATGGTTCAAATATCTTGCAATTTTTCTATTTTTGTCAACAGGTCAAGGTAAATATCTAATGGTAATTTATTTTCTTTTGTACATCTTCATAAAACAAAAATATTAAACAAAGTTTTACAAGGATATTTACTACTACAATTGAGATAACAACTTTGTAATCTGAGCCACTATATTTTTTTTTCTTTTAAAATATTCTCGAGTCACCGTCTATCCAAGTGCAAATACCTTACGAATAAAACGAAATAAGTATCCTTACAGAAAAATATTAATTCATATATAATAATTGCTGTTATCTTGTATTTTACCTTACTGATGGACGTTTTAATGAAAACTATTTGTTCCATTGTCCTCTATTGAATCGATTTCCCTTAAATTCGGTAAGAACCAATTTCGTTACAAAAACGTATTTGGCTCTATACATATTGTTCATTCGTAAAATGTATGTATAACTGTAAATGTGTAAGTATCAATTTACTTATCAACTTTAAACTTCAAAATATATTTATTCGTGTGACTTCACTATATCAATTGAAGAATTGTGCACATATTTGTAAAAATATTTAAAAACACTGTTACTTAGCGTATCAACTGACTGTGGTGGAATTTGTTGAGACTGTCATACAAGTGAGAGTTTTAGCTAGCTATAAAACCAGGTTCAATCCACCATTTTCTACATAAGAAAATGCCTGTTCCAAGTCAGGAATATGACAGTTGTTATCCATTCGTTTGATGTGTTTGAGCTTTCGATTTTGCCATTTGGTTTGGGACTTTCCGTTTTGAATTTTCCTTTGAGTTCAGTATTTTTGAGATTTTACTTTTTCAAACAAGGTACAAATTAGTAAGTGACTTATTTCTCTACATTTTAAGTCATTGAGTCATGTATTTCAATATTTTGTTAAAACGAACGAAACAAAGTATAACATAAATACTCAATTCCAAGGTAAATTAAAAAAAAGAGGAAGTTCATAAAAACTGACAAAGTCGAACATGTTCAAAAAACGGACTGAGTGAAAAGGAGAATGTATGATGAACTAACATGTTAGTCCTTAAAATTTGAAAATCGAAAAGTCGTATTAATCAGATAATATTTTCGAAACATTTATTATACATTTGTCTGTCTTATATGAATATTTGTATTGTTGGATTATACCTTGCATATTTGCTCTTAGCAATCAAACTTTTACATCTTTTGAAATTTCCTGTTTTAACCAATTATTTTTTTATAACATACAACTGCTCATTTTGTTTAATGAGCATACAATCATTATATGTTACAAATGCATTCTTCACCAATGACAGTGTAACATATATGTTTATAGAATGATAGCATAACGATAATTTTTGTTTTCGTTTGCTGTAGCAATAATTTTTAAATTTCATGCAGTTTTGAAATATCAGTGAACAGTGGACTTCATGTTTTTTTTAAATGTTACGAAAGAAACTGAAGACCACAAGACCAAAGATAGAATCAAAACATAAAATTTGAAAAAATAGACACTTCGATGGCAAAAAAAAAAAACAAAAAAACAACGAAAAGATGAACAATACTATATCAAACACTACATTAAAAAAGTAAGACTGAACAACACGTACCCCACCAAAACCGGACTTGATCGCAGATGATCTAAAAGGATTCGTAACATTTACATACTTTCCAGAATAATGTCGCACACAAAATTCACCACAGATATCATGATCATCAGTAGGTATTTCAATTTAAAAAAAACTATCCTTAAACACACTTGAAATTAGATGATACAAACAGTTTGATTTAAACAATACAAAAGGAATACGATTAGAAGTTTTAGACATTTCAATGTTCGTGTTGAGACATATAATGTATTTTGTGTTATCCAATAGTAAGTGGAATTGTGTGTCACGACTGTATAAGTGGCAGCCTAAAGTACACCAATGTAACATCATGCAAATGGTGTGAGACGTGTGAAAGTTGATATACACAAAAATTAAGATAAATCTATAGTGAATTGAAAAGTCATTTGTATTAAAGAACAATTTGTTTATTAATAAAACTTCATCAAACAAGTGACCCAAGAAGAGTTTTTTAAACATAATTCCTGTATATAAGTTATTTTCAAAGACAATTAACAAGACATATATTTATTATTCCGAATATGGAAATTAAAGGTTTCATATCATTGGGAATTGTACATTGCTTGGTATCAACTCAAGTTATTTAATTTCAATATTAAAATAAACGAGCCTAAGAAGAGTTTTTTAAACATAATTCCTGTATATAAGTAATTTTCATAGACAATTAACATGAAATATATTTATCTTTCCGAATATGGAAATTAAAGGTTTCATATCATTGGGAATTGTACATCGCTTGATATCAACTCAAGTTATTTAATTTCAATATTAAAATAAACGAGCCTTCACCGAGTTTATTACTACTAGGTAAATTATATAACGGGAATAAGTTATCAAAAGGCAGGAAAAAAATAAAAAGATAGGATAGTTCTGTATGTTACAATGTAGTTTGAAATACGAGAGAGCCGTGTGATGTTTCAACAGATTATCTGGCTATAAAAAAAAATTGCCTATATCTTGTTATATACTTTTGTATTGAATAGCAACAAAAACGTAAACATTTAACTTGGTACAATTTAAAACTCTAGTCGTACTAATTTTTGAATAAGAGTGATTATCAAACGATGAATGTAGAGCGTTTCATATCATATAGACAGGAAAACAAAGGCAACGTTCAACGATAAACAAAGAGAAAATAATTCAATAGAATTTCGGGTTTTTTAAATATTTCTTCACGAGTTTATAGAGAGATATAATTTTAATTTTTCAAATACATCCCTTTAAATTTAAAGTTATGAAAGATTAGAAAAAAAAGATTAGTTAGCGTTACTTAAGCTAACCTTTTTTTTTATTTTGTAGCCACCGGTTTTGTTTTTTGAGGGCTGAACAATTTATAAGTAAGTTATCTGAGATAAATTGTTGAAAAAGTATAATTAAGATCAAATGGAAAAAATGGCGATTGCTGTTATAGATATTATAGTGTCATATTACGACCATTCAAATGATAATTCACTAAGGGTCTATTCATTGGATAACTGCAGATGTGATGCATTGAAAAGACGAAAAAGGTAATCAGCCTGGTGTTAGTTATCATACAACTGTTGCCAATAGTTAAATGATAATGGTCATTTAATATTAACGCTAGCAATAGGAAGATTATGTACATTTATTTCTTTAAAAAATGGCCTCATTACAGCCTTATATGTCAATTATCAGTTATAAAACTCCTGGTATGTGATGAGCGAAGATTTCTTGGTGGTTATAAAGGAATATTCAACAAAATTTGGTCTGTGAATCTCAGTACAGAGATATTATAACGTGTATGTTTAAATCGGTGGACAAACTGACGTCCTTTACCAAACTTGAAATAATATCCAAAGTACTTGCGAAAAGGTGAAAAAATGTACAATCCCAAAAAATAATTTCGAATCGAAAACGTTTTGTCAATGGTCGTAATATTTTCAAAGGTAATAGATTACTCCAAGATATAATAGATTATACTGAATTAGAAAATGAGCAAAATGCAATTTTTTCTTGATCCAACAAAAAACACTTGAATAGGCGGATTGATCTTTGTTTATCAGAATTTGAATTGTGTGGAAAATGTAGGAGTTTTGGGGAAAATGCTAAGACAGGTATTCAGACAAATGGGTTGACTTCCATATGATTTCGTTCTCATGTTGTATATACTTAAACGGCATTGAAGATTACGCAGACAGGTGAACAAAAGTAAAATCCAATATCTAACATGAGGAAAATATTTCATTACAAGTACAAGATTTTTAATTGTATTTTTTTTAATCACTTCCCTTTTAATATAAAGTTATATGTATAAAAAATTTGAAAAATTGTTTGGTTATTTAAACTAAGAAGCTGAATATTTTATTTTGTAACCGCCATTTTGGTGTAAGAGAGCTAAAAGAATTATAGGTTAGTTCACTGAAAACAGATTTGTAGTAAAAGTATAATCAAGAGCAAATAAAAAAAAGTTCGGTTGCTGTTTCAAAGATTGGAAAATGTGATTTTAGTAAGGGTCTATGTATAGGGTAACAATTGACGTGTTTCATCAAAAAAGACGGACAAATGTATCAGCCTGGTGTCAGTTATCATACGACTGACAGGTGTCATATGATGCTCTTCATCTATATTAACGCTTGTTAAAAATAAATAACAAACATACCGAACTCCAAAGAAAATTCAAAACCGAAGGTCAAATGACAAAATCAAAAGCTCAAACACATCAAACGAATGGATAAAAACTGTCATATTCCTGACTTGGTACAGGTATTTTCTTATGGTGGATTAAACCTGGTTTTATAGCTAGCTAAACCTCTCACTTGTATGATAGTCGCATAAAATTATATTATATTGACAACAATGTGTAAACGAAACAAACAGACATAATAAGTAAAAATGTCAAAAATAGGAGTACAGCAGTCAACATTGTTTTATATTCTTAGATGTAGGAAGATGTGGTATGAGTGCCAATGAGACAACTCTCCATCCAAGTAACAATTTATAAAAGTAAACCATTCCAGGTCAAGGTACGGCCTTCAACACGGAGCATTGGCTCACACCGAACAGCAAGCTATAAAGGGCCCCAAAAAATTACTAGTGTAAAACCATTCAAACGGAAAAACCAGCGGTCTAATCTATATAAAAACGAGAAACGAGAAACACGTATGAACTAATCTCTATAAAAACAAACAAAATGCCAAGAAAGAAAAACAAAAAAGGCATATAAACAAAACGCATAAACAAGGTCTTGGTATCTTCCGATGAACTTTTTAGAAACAAGATGAGACAATCTTTGATATAACCCTGGTTCATCAACTTTTTGCTCAGACACTGGTGACGTTTTGAAGATTATGTATATGTATTGTCTCAAAATATTTAGCCTCATTACAGCCTTTTATGTCAATTGTCAGATAAATGCCATATTCACGACAGACCAAATGCAGTAAAATATATATCGAGATTTTTTTTTTCCATTTCCTAAAGTAAAGTTTATGAAAATAATGAAAAATTATAATGGTGTTAGGAATATACGAAAACATTATTATTTGGATTTCTGTATACGGTCAAACAGTCAAAAGAATATTTGCAAACATAAACTGAGTATTGAATCAAAACTTACTGTCGATCGTTGCTTTGTTGTATGTCATGTAGACAGAAAACAAAGGATAGGTCCAAAAATTTTACTTTTTTAGAATGAAACTTCAATAGATCACAGTCTTTGTATTGTGATATCGCTTTGTATGGCTTTCTTTTAAATGTACAGTTACTAAAAATTTGAAACGTGAAAGGTAATTCCAAAAAACAAATGCAGATTGGCGTTTCAACATTATGGATGTCATTTAACGAAATATTGATTTTGTTTAAATATTTTTGTATGTTTATTTATGTAGACGTTTAGCTGTTATACAACGATAAAGCTTGTCAGCAATGTATTGATTGCCGAACTGTTTCCTTCAGTCCAATTCTACTAAAGTCAAATTGTCTTGATGCATATTACAGGAAAGATCCACTTCGTTTGAACTTAAGTGGTTAGTTTCCTTATCGGCAAATATACAAAATCTCCTAATATTTATACGTTACATATTTAGAAAATTTGTTTTCTCTGTTGGTGATTTATTTGGGAAGATAATCAAAGCAATATATGTCTTACATCAAAAGAACTTGTTAATTTCTGTGCCATTTGGTCTCTTGTGGAGAGTTGTTTCATTGGCAATCATACCACACCTTCTTTTTTATATTGTCATGGACGCCCAACAAGTTGATATTGAGATTTCCATTGTTTATAACATCATATTATATGTGTAAAACCAAACATTAATAGATATCCAAAACACCAAAACCAACACTTTTGTTTTGGACAATTTTTTGATATTTTCATTGATTAATTTACTTTAATTGTTAATGAACTCTTTAATCTAAAAGAATTTATTTATCAAACATTTTAAAACATGTCCGGGATTCATTTTACAAGACTGGGAAAATGGTTGAATAGAATGAATAACTCTAAACGTTAAAAGGTAGTTTGAAAAATAACGAGCGAGTCATCTGATATTTCAATATATTATATAGCTATTAAATGGAGTTGCCTGTTTCTTGTAATTTGCTGCTCTTCCATATTTTATCAAAATAACAAAAGGGTTAACAGCTGCCAGACAAGTGGGAGGTTTAGCTAGCTATAATATCACCCACCATTTTCTTCGGACAGTGTCTGTAACAAGTCAGGAATATGACAGATGTTTTCCAATCGTTTCATTTGTTTGATAACGTTTGATTTTGTCGGTTTTTATGGAAGGATTTCCCTTTTTGGAATTCAACTTAGAGTTCAATTATTTTGTTATATTTTTTGTAAAATGATTTCTCGTAAATAGCAAAAAAAAAACGATTAACATTTAACTTAATACTCCTTGAAACTCTAGTCGTACTAATTTTCAAATTAGAGGGATAATCAAACCATGAATGTAGAGCGTGACATATCATATAGTCAGGAGAACAAAGGAAACGTTCAACGTAAAACATAAAGAAAATAATTCAATAGAGTTTCGGGCTAAATATTTCTTTTCTATGACACCCCTTTAAATATATAGTTATAACATATTTGACTGATTAATTCTCTTTCATTACTTAATAGGCTCCAGTCTAGTACAAAACAGGGTTCATATTCGTATTATATTAACATGTTGTCATCTTGAATATGCATTTGTCTTTTATTACGTTGTACTGTGAATGGTGTTGTGCTGTCAACCTTTCAAATCTTTAAATTACACTACTTTTTTTTATTTTAACAATGCCACTTCATCTTTTCAAACAACTGTTACACGACGGGTACCACTTATGAAGAAATATCGGCTTACCCTTCCGAGCACCTGCGATCACTCAGGGTCTTTTTTCGATTTTATTATTTTTCTTTGGCTTTACCATTTTATTTGTCGCCTCTCTTTCACAGTATTATAAAAATTAGAAGATGTGGTATGATTGCCATTGAGACAATCTCCACAAGAGACCAAATAACACCGAAATTAACAATTATAGGTCACCGTACGGCCTTAGACAATGTGTCAAACTCATACCGCATAGTCAGATATAAAAGGCCCCGAAATGACAAATGTAAAACAATTCAAACAAGAAAACTATCGGCTTTATTTATGTACAAAAATAATGAACAAAAAACAAATATGGTATACAGCAACAAACGACAACCACTGAATTACAGGTTCTTGACTTTGGACAGGCGTATTTCAAAATGATTTTCTACGAAACATTAATTTTTGAATAATTGAATCGCAATGTATTCAGCCTTCTGGTGGCCTTCGGTTGTTTTTTGCTCTTTGGTCAGGTTGTTGTCTCTTTGACACATTCCCCATTTCCTTTCTCAATTTTATTCTATAAATCAAAATGGCCGTTAAAGGATAAGATATGCACTCCTTAAGTTCTTAGAACCAATCGAATTTTTTTCAAATATTAAAGAAACTATTGATTTAAAGTGGAATCATACAAAAAGATATAATAATAATAAATAGACGTTGCTTTCTATTTTACCTCAATGCAGTGGGTTAATGTTTGTTCTCTACTTTCTTTTATGGGCTTGTCTACATAAAAAATTGAAAACAACACGTTTAATAATTTCATGCGTCCGAAGCGCTTTTCTGGATTTACCTTCATCAGGAACGCTCAAAGCCAAACATTTGAAATCCGAGGGATGTTTAAGTACCGAAATAGTTGAAGAGCTATATGACAAAAATACCTAAAACAAATAACCAAATCCATCCATCCATAAAATGCAAGGTAGCACGCTATGTGGAACTAGTGTAACCCGTGTAAAGGTTGCCCGATAATGAGAGTTTTCCTATACGTCTTTATTATTATTGACTATAAATTAGGTGGGAGGGGGGGGGGGGGGGGTAATAATTTACCAAAATGTAGTTTATACCATGCATTTTTTATATATTATAAAAATTATGGGTCACTAAGACTTTTACAAGTAATAGATTGTGCAAAATTGTTAAATTTTTTAAGGATTATTCATTGCGAAGCCTACATTATGTTGAAGTTAACATTTAACTGTAGAATGAAAAGATTTAAAGGGGAAATATGAGAAGATAGCTCTTTAAGAAAATAAAAATAATCCAATTCTAAATATAAATATTCTACCTATATACTTACACATCACATCATATACAATTAAATGGATAAAGTTTGCATGTAATCTGTTTTCATTTATTTCTTTAACAGCTACCTGTATATTAAACATTTTTGATTTTGATAGGAATGTAGTTATATTAATAATTATTGCACATTCAGGTCGAATGATCTTTTTCCTCGTGCTACTCGTTAAATATTTTTGAAAAGAAACATATAATACTTTTTTCATAAAACGCAGGATTTTGACTTTGTTTTTATATCAGAAGTAAATCTATCCAGTTAATATATGTACCTGTAAATCTTTGTTACAAGTATATGATATGCATAGTCAAAGATAAAAATAGGAAAGATATTAAGATATTATACGTAGGGGGTTTTGATTATATGATTATACAATATTGATGTGTTAATTAAACTAACGGAACAAGCATGTTTAACCCAGCCCAATTCTTTATATATTTCCCTAGTCAGGAGGATGTAGTTTAGTGGTTTTCGTTAGTTGATGTCTGTCATATTTATTTTTATTTTTCGTAAATTGTTTTTTTTTATAAACTGGGCCGTTGGTTTTCTCAATTGCATTGTTTCATATTTTTCATGTCTAGGTCTTTTATAGCCGACCATACGAAATGGATTGTTCTCATTGTTGAAGACCGTACGGCTGCCTATAATTGCTTACATCCACAGATAATTGTCTCATTGGCAATCATTAAACATCTCTGTATTTTCATATTGCCTTGCAAAATATAAATTTATCTTCAAAAATCCTGAACTACAACAGAATAGGCTTCATTGAACGTGCTTTGTCTAATACAATTGAAGAAAAAAAACAAATTCATTTCATTTCTTATTAAACTCAAATCATCAATTTTGTTATTGTTTTCTTTTGATAATTTGCGATGTTTCTGGTTTTCTCGAACATACTCATTTCATTTTTTTAAAAAGCACGACAACAATAATTTGAAAATGAGATTCGTCTTTTATGATGTCCAGAATGAATATAATCTATGATTATTGTTATGTTAGATTCTAGTTTTGTACAAGATTCCCAAGTTTTCCAACAAATATTCCGCCAAACTCTTTCACAAGTTTATAGTGTTAACAAAGATGGAAAAATAAATCTTTCTCAAAATAAAAATAACAGTTTCCGTTTGAACAAATCATCTTTTGTAATAATTGTTCTGAGTTGGTTTTAAGATGTTGTAACTTCGTTTGCTTATGTTTATGCTTTTCTGTTCGCTAGATCTTTTTTTTTTATTATAAAATATATTCCCATGGTATTTTCCTTCCAAAGCGTAAATCTCACTTAATAAGCCTATATGAAGTTGTAGTCTTTTTATATGAAAACACTGATTATCTTTTTAGGCACAATTTGTTTTGATTTCAACGACAACTCCATGTTTATTAAAAATTGTCAACAGACATTTCCAAAAAAATATTGATTAAGTTTTATGTTTTACTTTTTAGTATTCCACTAGAAGCACACTTTGAATAAAATAACGAATTTTCTTTGAACTTGAATTTACAATTTCATTTTTCTTCAAATGATTTTTGAATGTTCTACAAGGCAGTACTTGAAAATAAAAGATTTTTTATAACATTCATACAATTGTGTTTGCCCAATACTTCTGGTGTTTGAACAAGATCATTGGAAAACATATCAAATGATAGTTTCTTCTTTCTCATTCATCTCATGTGGATTTTTACATTGAAAGTAATAGCGGTCGTTAAGATTTCGATATCATGAATCTAGTAGGAAGAGATAAAAGTTAGCGATTATGTCTAACGTTGCATGCAGTTTATCTTTTCTCTTTAAGTCACGACTAATCTCGTTGTTAGATTATCTTTGAGGGCAAATTAGTTGCAATTGGTATTGCGCATTATACGACTAGGGAAGTACATCTTCATATGTATAATGAACCAAGAAAAAGAGACTCTGGAAAACAAAGGTATTTTTTTCTCAATAAGGAAAAATATTAAAGGATTTTTTTATGCATCGATATATTTGTAAAACAAGATTAAGGTGCCGCAGTATGTATGATGATTGGCATTATTCGTACATAATTGTAATCACATGTAGTATTACATTAAATTGTGTCACAAGTGGAGAAGGGTACACTGACCCTTCTAGAGCACTGACGATCATATCAAGGTTTGGTGAGGTATGTGTTGATCAGTATTTAGTCTTCTGTGTAGTGTTTTGTAAACTTGTTTATTTTTGTCGTGTTTCAATTTTAGAAATGACGATGTCCATTTCATTCAACTTTTGTGTTTTGAATTTCCCCTTGAAATACCATGCCAAGGTGTTCAATATTGATATACAAATGTATTGCTATCCATTTTAGATATATGGCTACTATAGATAAAAGATTTAAGTAGGAGAAGAACTTAAACAAAAATCTCCCACCCTTTGACTTAAAAGAAACTAACTATCTCTTTGGCGTATAGTTATTTAAAAGCTCGAATGGAAACAAATTATCTACCATGTATGTGTGACTCATAACCTTTTCTTAAGGTTATCCATTATTATTGTATTGTTTATACGTTAATCAATACAAAACAATTTGATCTTTTGGTTTCGTACACATATTGCTTTATGATTTATTTGGTATATTTTCAAAACATATTACGCAGAAAGAAAAAAATTGTATACTAAATTAATTTCAGTACGTATTATCTGTATTTCAACATGGTTAAGGGCGTTTTCCATCGAACAAAGAAAAAAATAAATTCTGAGTGAAAAAAGCTTCACAATTCTTGAATTTTGAATATACATTTTTCAACTCATAAGGGAGGAGTCATTCATAAAGTGATTGTCGTGTGATACTCAAACGTTGATTCTACAAATCTTTCACGAAGCTTTGTAAAATCCCACAAAACTCAATTAACATTTAACTGTCCTTTAGAATGATAATACTGTAACGTTGCAATTACTCAACTGAAACGAAATTCCTTTAACCTCTCATTATACATGTTATAATTGAGTTGTACTGTTCAAGCTATTTAAACATTGATTTGTTTTATTGAATAAAGTTGAAATATTGTTTATTGGCGAATTTGGGTCAATTTAGTATGAAACTGCAGCAGAACAACACAAAAACAAAGAGTGTATCAAAGATGTCTTTTAACTTTCTTTTGAATATACATTTAGATTCGTGCATGACGCAATAAAGAATTCATAGTCCAGTCAATCTAGCATAAATTTGACCTAACCTTGAAGTAATTGCAACAGAAGATTTTTAAGTTTTAATCTTTAGCATTTTATCCCAAATATACACAGAAAAAAGTCCCATAACTTGAGGAAAACTAAAAAATCATGATTCAAAATTCCTATGAAGATTTGCATTGATAAGGGAGATAACACTGCAAAAAAGGCAGAAGTATCAATAAAAATTGATACAAAATTATAACTTTACCGCTTATATTCAACAGAATGTAATGATTCTTGATATTTTAGCCGTCGTTAGAGTATAACAAGGTGTTTTCATATCTTTTATCAAGCTACAACCTAGATTTCATAATTCATTAGTTGACCATTTATTAGATTTTTCAGCATGTCAAGGTAAAGAATCTCAAATTGAAAAAAAACTTATTAAGCATATATTCTTCTTTTTGTGGTTTAAAGTTTCTTTAAACAAGGTAGATTTGCAATTTCTTTAATGAAAAATGTGCAAAAAAAATAAAAATACCCATTACATTTCGGTTTTGTACATTTCACGAGCAGGCGATTATATATTATAGTCAAATACGAACTTATAATCCCATCATAATATCATACTTTACATGAATTTTAAGAAAATCAACCAAATACTGACAAAAAAAGACTAATTTTTGCGGAGTTATCTCCCTTTCCAATGTTAATTTCCATAAGAAATTAAAAGTGCAAAATTTGAATTTTCCTCAAGTTAGATTTTATGGGACTTTTTTCTGTGTATATTTGGGGCTTAATGCTATAAATTAGAACTAAAACATTTTCTGTTGCAATTAGTTTTAGGTTCAAACTTAGTTTGACTGGGCTATCAGTGGCATGTTAAGAAATGTAAAATAGAACGAATATATTTATAACTCAATTTCACACAATTCTTTCTGTACATAGGATTGAATAAAATGGAAGTGTTCGATATCAAACACCACAAACATTGTCATGTTACCAAGAATAAAAAGTCATATGTTTTCTAACCAGATGATACTTTTGATAAGTATATATTATTTTTATAATAAGAAATGTATAAAATTATAACCATCAACTTATTATGTTTATTTTGCGAATTGTTTACTCTTAGAATTTAATAGCAATTTAAAAGTGGGTATTATTTTTTCAGTTAAGGCTTTTGATATAAAAACCAAAGAATATAAGTCTGTTAAAACAAAACAGTATGCATATCTACATTAGTCGTTTGATAATATGATTAATCTAAAAGGTTACGAAAGTGGAAACTTATGAAAAGAATGACATTCTCGATCCAAGTTCAGTTTTCTTTTTTTTTCAACTTCCCCATCTTTGTTTTCTGCTTTGTATTTTTGGAACTGGTGTTATCAGATCTGCTTTCCTCATTTTGTAGTTTTGATTGCCCTTTGGAATCCTCTTACGTCCTTTTATTTTAAAGGAGGTATATTTACATATAAAACTATATAGAAATACATCAGATAACCTCAAATTAAGCATAATGATTGTTTATCGTAGAATATGTTTTTGTTTTATACACATTCATTTTCCTTTATTTTAGGTCTGGAAATATATTAGACGGAATATATGAAAATCTGTTTATATTCATCTATTTCTTTAAATTGATTTTATTTAACACTTTAAGTTCTGATCAAATTAATGGCCTATCCCTATGTTATTCATAAATTCGCATCCGAATAGATACTGCAAATATGCATGTTGATACCTTGTCAATAGCATTTGTTTACATTAATTTCTCACTGTCAATTGGATTTTAAACAAAACAAAAATGGTTAGTTGATATCGTTCTCCAGAAGAACCGACACAACTCGTTATTTGTTTGTAAAAAGATTTTTAAAAAACTCAAGACGTCATTATGTTTATTTCAAAGCGTTGAGTTATCGATATGTCTTACTGTCGTTTTATATTTCTACCAAATTCACCTGTTGTATGCAGAAGTCAAAGAATTAGTCAGTCAATGTAACTTTGTTTTGTTCAAATATGATTCAAACGGATCTTTTACAATGCTCCGTGACATTTTGTTGTCGCGCGTGTTCTATATGAAAACATCCAGTAAGTGATCATGTTCATTCAACTTTTAGCATCCAATCAAATATTTCATTACAACATTTTATTTTTTTTTACTATAGAATAACAATAACATTTATTATTTATTCGTCGGTGACAGTGTATATATTTCAGACGGTAAAAAACCTGGATGCTTCATACCTTATTAATACACTTAACTCGGGCAAGTTTAGCATTTGATATTTCATTGATAACATTTTGGCGTATCACAAACAAACAACTTATAACGTCCCATTTCATGGCCGAAAGATTCAAATACAACAACAATCGTAGTGTGCACGTGAATTGACACAGGTGACCGACAATGGAATGTACTATGTTTTACTACGAACGTAAACAGGTTTGTGTACTGCTGTGCTGTCGCCTGATTTAAAAATAACGGGGTCGAAATGTTATCCTTGTGATATTTTTTTTTTTATTTATAAATGTTCTCTATGCAACAACCCAATTATCATGTACCGGATTATGAAAAATATAAGGATAAATACATGTGCCACATTTGTACTGATAAATAAATGAACCACTTTTAAATTTCTTTCACACTGACGGGATACAATTATATCCTATCTTATTGTCCCTACAATGTTGTAGTTACATGTAATAAAGATCTCATAATAAAAACAATTCATGATGGGTTGCACATTTCTCCCAAAACTTGGAATTGAATGAATTTACCGAGAGACATAAAATTGAAGGTTAACAAATTTAGTATGCTTATTATAAATGAAGTACAAAATAATACATGTACAATAAACTGTTAAGCGAAATATAAAAAAATTAAGGATGACAAAATAAATGTACAAGGAGGGACTCACCTTTCACCTTTTTATTAATACATTTGATGAATGAACACAATTTCTTTAGAAATGTTCAATAATTATTGATTGTTTTTCATTACCAATCAGCGAGTTCGTTGACATAATACTTGGTTTTCTATGTAAATCTATGTAAATATTTTCATCACCTACATCGCCGGAGTTACAAACATGTGTAAAGTACATTTCCTTTCATTGTGGCCAGTGTTTTGCTATCTCCATTTTCATCTAAAGAAAGCATGGTTACCTGCTCCGAATTTACTTAGAATTCGGGATTTTTTTTTCAAAATTACGTAAACCTGTGACTATTATACTAAAATATATCTGTCCCAGATTAAACTGAATATGAAGAAGAAAACAAAACCGCCCTATCCAAAGTCAAATCCATAAGATCCCAAAACTTCCCTGTTTTTAAAAGCCATGAAATGATATGTAAATTTAAGTTGTCATTTGTGATTCTATTTGCATATTTCTATGTAGTTTCATATTAATAAAAAAAGGTTTAGTATACGCGAGATTAGTTTAAGGGTCGAGAAGGAGGCTGTGATATACTTAGTAACTATAGAATATGAATATTGAACACAAAACCTTATTTACCGTAAAATCGTGCAATATGTATATTTTGTTATTTGGTTAATTATGTGTGTACAGTTAATTACAGTCTCATTTACGTTTATCCAACAGCCTCGAGTCATTTCATTCATATTTCCTAATTTGGTCTCATTGCAAAAACATAATGATGTAACTTAACAGATAGAAAGGGTGCACGGGGTTAGTCCAGAACTACTTGAGAGGATACACTTGGATTCAATATATTGCGCCGTGAAAACTGTTAAGAGTCTTAGTTAACAAATATCAAATTTAAAACAAAAGGACCTTATTAGAACTTTTGCACACACTTATGATATAGATAAATTTCACATGCACATGTATATAATTTAGAACGCCATGAGATAATCAAGTACACAATCATGTACGTGATCATTCAACTTTCGATCGTTTATAGTACGCGTGTTTTGTTTTTTAGCAGGTGTGCTTGGGCGGGGCTTAACTGAGTTTATTTGAGGTCGAAGGTTTGAATTGACCAATGACAACACTCGTTCCTTTACGAGTTGATCTAATAAAGTTTGTTTGACTGATTATGTCGCACGGCCTTTCGCTAAGCTTGGCCGCAGTTAAGTGTATATACATTATGTTACAAAGTTTCTGTCTGTAATACGTTCATTGTCTTTGACCTAATTTGTATGGTGCAGTGACCGCTTAAACACAAATTGCAGTTTTTTTCTGTCAAATACATACACACGCATTATGAGTAATAGGATTCCATATCTGGTATATGGGTTTCTTGCAACGTCTACAGGTCCGTCAGGTAGGGTTAATCTGACCTCCACTTCATTTCATGGATCAGTGATAAAGGTTAAAATTACTTGGTCAAGTCCGTATCTCATTAATTATCAGCAATAGGTCAATTATATGTTGGTGTATTGAATGACTGTAATGTGTTAATGTTCGACTGGCTGATTGCATCTGACCTTGACCTCAATTTTATTGTTTACTTGACAAAGTTTAGTTTTTGTGGTTTTATCTTTTTCGCAGATACTTCAAGCAATAGGGCAACTATATATGTGTTTTTGAATGATTGCTAGGTGAACATTCCTCTGGCAGGTCTCATCTAAACTTGACAACATTTTTCATTGTTCATTAGACAATGTTTTGTTTTTGTGGTTTGGTCCATTTCCCAGATATAATGAGCACTTGGTCAATTAAATTCGGTGTATGGAACGATTGTAAGGTGTTCATCTCTGTTTGGCAGGGTTCATACCAATTTGACTTTATGTTCAAGGTTCATTGATCATGATATTTTTTCGTAATCAAGTCACTTTATCAGAGGTATGGAATGATTGTTAGGTGTACATGAATGTCTGTCTGAAATAGTTCATATGACCTAGATCTCATGTTCGTTGTTCAGTGGTGAATGTTAAGATTTTGTTGTTTGATCTGTTTTCCATGTATTATTAGCGAAAGAACCACTATGTTTGGTGTATGAAATGATTGTGAGGTGTGCATGTTTGTTAGCATGGTCCATCTGATCGTGACTTCATTTAAAAAAACATTGATAATGTTTAATAAATATGATGCTTGTAGTAAAATCTTCATACTATAGACTTTCAGCATAACTTCAAGTAAGTAAAATTGACGAGAAATTTCAACGTGTGCAGTCTTGTTCTACTCTTTGCCTTTAACTCTCTTCTTTCAATCGCTTTACATTTTCTTTCATCATTGTCATCGCCAGTGAAATAATTTAGACATGTATAAGACACCAAGTATAACAGTGTAACGTTTATAAGAATGTATATAAGAACGCATAACATAAAGTAACCAAGGATGTGACGTTAATTAAGGAACACTGAAATATAACATTACGCTTCGCAAAATTATAGGCATCAGCGACTCAAGCGAAAGCAGCATAACTTTGAAGCATGCAGCATATTTGCAACCGTTGGGTTAGTATGCGCAATTGATTTCCCATAGGCGGTAATTGTAACTTTTTTTTTTCTGTAGTTTAATCCTGATCATAAACTTGGATATGTATGATGGCTTAATTTGAAGATGAGACACATACACATGTCTGATGCGATTTTCTCTGTGGCAAGTGTGATTCGTTTTCCCGTCAAGTGCCCAACTTCAGAAGATAGTGAAAAATATCACTCTCCTTATGAAATAATCCCAAAATTATGACCATAAAAATCATTATGAAATCTATTCTTTGTAATGAAGTGTTCAGGTTAATTTTATTTATACTTTCATTCACATCACGTTAGCTCTATAAAACATCAATCCTAGGTCATTTGTTTTTTTTTTTAAATCACAGCTTCCTCAATTGTATGATGGACTAATATTTCGATGAGATTCATAAATCTGTCTTTCTCATCTTAAGGTCCATTAGAGATATTGCCCCATATTAGATCAGCTAATGTCAGATTCCCCTTATTTTGTAGTGTGTATACCTTCATTACACATGTTTGTTGATATATTCTTTGAAGTTTTATCATATTTGAAATTGAATAAGCTAATTTTAATAGTTTGTTATAGCAATGCTTATAACTATGAAACATATTTATTAAGGAAGAAAAAAGCAATATGTTAGAAATTTACATTTAAAACAATTGTTTTAACTTCGATTGTTAAAAATGTTTCTCATAAGCCTCTTCTATCTTACATACCTTTTTAGAAATCCTCATTTTTTGTTGAGTAATCACGAAAATATTGTGTTTTCACGTACAAACTATACGATTTAAGATTTTTTTCATTTAATCAAAAGCTCTTAATATATGATTTCATTATTGTGAAGATCAGTCAAAGACCTTTCAAAAACTAGTCTTATTTTTAATATTCGTCAAGTCATAAGCACTTTAGACGTCATTGTTTCTGTGGCGTCATTGCATTATGACATTACAATTGAGAATTGTACACCTCTTATAGAGAGTATTAATTTTGAAACATGAAGGGAAAAGGAAACGAAACAAATTCCCTAGCAACAAATCAAGATTGCAGTGCTTTCAATGGTGTTGCTCCATCTGCAGCTCTATCTACAGAGGATTCAAATAATTCATATATGAAAATATTATCTGCATCATCTAAACATGAATTATCTCATCCTGCTACAAATGTAATTTCCAAAACACCCACAGAATCTTTCTGGTTACCCCGCCTAACTGACAAGGACTTTAAATTGTATTCTAAAGAAAAGTATGATAAGAAGACATATGTAGCACCACAAACTGAAAATTGTGCAACTACGTTCAAACTCTTACGCCCATGTAAAGTGTCTGATGACTATCTTGATGAATATTTAGGTGAGAAAATACGGAAAACAGAACAGTGGATAGAGATTAAAACAATTTAATTTTGATAATCTAATAATTTATCATATAAATCAATGTCCACATTGTGATAATCCACTTTTTGAACTTGTGCAAGAGACTCAGTGGAGTTGCGGTTGGATTTGGGAAATCAACTGTACAAAGTGTATGTTTATTTCAGAAAAACCTAAAATGTTTATATTTAGATTTATAGTGGGCGTCCTTTCCGCATGAGTGCCAGCATATAAACTATGGGTTTCAGACTTGTTTGATAAACTCTAATATTGGTAATGACAGCGCGTGCGTACTTATGACCAGTTCGTGTATTCCTCCTATGGTAAGAACACCATGCAAATAATAACTAATAATGTTTGTTAAAAGGTTGTTAAACTTGCTATGGAGGAAATTAAAAAAAGTGGTTGAGAATTTTTAAATGACATGTTTAAATAAAAATAGTCCTGTAAAATTACAAATGGATGGGACTAATCAAAATATTTATATCAAAAGTAGACAAAAAATGAATCAAAATGAAACTGACATGGTGGTATAGGTTTTTATTTCATAACAGAATATGTTGGTTCGTTGCATGGCTACGAGGCTATGCTGTTGAATGTCATAGTCATTAGGAAATTATTATTTATGAAGTAAAAATTAGTGACGAACACAAAATTTTCAAATGCTTGCCATGTCTTGTTCGGTTTGTGATGAATTGCGGTAATTGCGGTCATACTTGTATATTTAGCATTACACTATGTAATGGTGGTAAAAAAACAAGCTAGTGCAAGGACAAACCTATAAGCCTTAATAGTCATCGCTTGCACAATTGGTCTTTGATACCAACTAAGAGAGACAAAATATTAATAGAACATTGCTGGACATGAAACTCTCTCAGAATGCCTTAGATTAAATGAAATTTTTCAGCAATACAAACAAGTGCGGGTCTATAAATATAACTGTTTCAACATGCCTATCCAAAAATTAAAAAATGTCCACCGCAATATCATAGGTCTAAAAAGTAAATAATAATAAAGATGTTGACCTGGTTAAAACTCTGAATGCTGTTGGCTGCAAAAAGATAAAAAAGTAAACTTTTGAATTGCATATCAAAAAAGTTCAAAGGTCAAATTGCGAGGTTACAGGCTCGTAAAAAGCAGTCTATTACTTTTTGCTTAATAAGAATAGGCGAAATACCAGGTACAAAAAAACATCAGCTAGAACCCAGGCTTAGTCAGAAACCTACATGCATATAATTTGTTCCAAAGCCTGATTGCAGTTTTTGGCCAGATTAACAAGGTCACAATTTCTATTTTTTTTTTCAGTCTTTTCAGAAAATACTACATGTATCAATGTATTCATTTATATTCAATTATAGCGATGATCAATCAAACTCTTTTCAGTCATATGCATGTGCATGCTATTTTGAGTTATTTGTATATTTATAATGAAGAGTTTGTTTCATTTTTACTGTTTTGAAAATGGGGTAAAGGTCCAGGACATTGAAACATACCACACACAGCATAATACATGCACAGTGACACACATTTATTGCACAAACAATTATATTTCGTATCTTTATATGCGAAATTACCTCTGAGTAAATGCACGCACTCATTAATCCAACATACAATGAAATAAAATACAAGCATGACCATACTTCAATTTGCAATTATTTCATTTTTTTAGCTTTTAATTTTACTTTTGATATCTTAATTTTATAATTTTGCAGTTTTTTTATTTCATATTGAATAATTTGTTGAGCATGATTACTTCAGTTGGTTTGATTGTCCAAATATCCTGACACAATAAAATGTACATTTGTAAACAACAAGAGTTACACCCCCTTATATGTAAATAAAAGTGAACACTCGTGAAACAATCCGTAAATGTTTGTCCGTCAGGTTAAAAACATGCATTGTGTTTCAGTGTCTTGGACCAATGAGCAAGTGGGTGAGAGTGTGCGTTTTTATCCCATTTTCTTTTTTTAGCAGCGTTAAAAACTCGTATTTCAGTAAATGATTCATGTATAGTGGGATGGTCAGGAGACTGAAATTAAAATGATGCCACATTTAGCATCCTTAACATATAATACCTTTCTTCTGAGTGGCTTTTGTCCAGATTCTGCACGGCCGATTTTCTGCATAAGAATATTTTTTTTTTAAAAAGTGTCTAAAAAAAGTGTAACTGACCTTGATTTCAGCAGCTATCATCCTAAATTAGCCTTTTAACACAAAACACTCCATCACCTTTGAAATTAATGTTCAAAAATTGGTTCAGTGTGGGCAATTAATTTCCATAAAATTTCTTTTTTAGCGCAGTCCATATCGCAAACTTGGATATGTATGCCACTAGTAACTCGAATTTAGCTTGAACGGACAAAAACGCATTAACGGCATTTAAAAAAGATTAATGAAAATTGAATAAAGATTGACAAAAATTAAAAAATATTTTTAATGCATTTCAATCCATATCAAATCATTTTAATACCAGTCAAATAGTTTCCCTTTCGGTCTTTCAAGTTAATTTGAGATGTGGTTAAACTGCGTCAAACTAATTAGCCACGCCCCCGTTAAACGGAATCAAACTGATGTTAAGTTCTTTTAAACTTTAAAGTGTCCGCCTTTTTGTAAGGTAAATCACTCAAGCAGAACAGCATCCTCGTGTATCTATCATTAATCCGCTCCGAGCATTATCGATTTAAGATGTTTTACTGGTGGTTAGTTTTATATATGTTTTCCAATATTTATGTTATACGTAATGTTTTATATGTATATTGGAATGTATAATGTTATACAAGTGGTGAGACTTTAATAAAAAAAATTGAATCTGAATATATAAACATGCTTCACAATTAAGATAAACGAATGAACAATAGATATATAACTAAATTTATAAATATTGATGCACGATTTAAAAAGCACAAAGTGTTAATCTGTTAAAAATAAAATATCTCTTTATATCAAATTATTCGTTTTCAATATTGCTTACTAATATGAAAACTCGTGGCATGTGTATGGTCTTTTAAATATCTGCGAAAAAATAAAAACCGGAAAGATAATAAGAAGGTCGTTATTGTGCTCATTACAAACCTAGAAGTGAAAGATGTTTTTTTAATCAATAGACAATAAGTTTTAATAGATGCATATTATATTTTCGGTAAGAAAAAAACATTAACATTTATACCGACATTTAAAATAGCTTGTAATTAAAAACATTTTTTTGTTAAATAATAAAATTGATCTAGATGAGCTAGACATTTCTTGAATTCATTTAGTAAACAGTTTCGTCTTGCTAAAACTTGTAATTAAAGTAACAGCTCAATTAACTTTTTAAACCTGTGTAAAATTGTAATACCGGTCACTGGTTAAAAATGTGTGTTATTTGTGTAAAAGCAGCAAACGACAAACTAAATTTGAAGTGGGTTTACGAAAGGATTATCGTTATGTCCGCATGTAAGATAATTCTTGCAAGAAATGAACATTTGACGAACTGGACTGGCTATTAAGCCCTCGCACGGTCGGCCCTGGCCCAAAAGGAATATTTAAAAAAAAACCCTTATTTTTATATTTGCGGCATTCAAAAACGTTTTTAAGACCAAAAGGTAACTTAAACATTGTAAAGCACGTCGGATAAAATGTTTCTGTCATATAATTACATGTAAGGCATTTTTTAGCGGTAATGCATATTTTAGCGGTAATTACTAGATAAAAAAAAATAATTGGCTATTCTAACTTCCCAAGTTTAATCTAGGTGCTCTCGTAGGCCACGTTTAATATTCAAATAAATCATTGGTCGGGATTTCATAATGTGTTATATGAAATTATCTTGAAAATAATTGCGGGAAAGGGCTGTTAAAGTGCGAGAATAAAACTCTTTTTCTTTTTGCGGAAACGTGAACGAAGGAACATGTTACAAATAAAGACCTGCGATTGTTTGTCAATAACTCAAATTTACAAAATAGTAAAATATAACTAATGATCAATGTCAAAATTATTGGAAGTTTTGTGATCATGACATCACCTATGTTATGTAGTATAAATACTCGAATTTGTCAATTATACCACATCTTCTTATTTGTATATTAATCATGTCAAAATACGAAAATGGAACGAATATAGTGAAGTATTGTGTCCATGCATGGCAATATCAAAGTCGCGTACATATACGAAGAGAAGATGTGATAAAGACGTAAAAGAGACAGCAACTCAACCACACAACATACCAGAATGTGTACAGTTAGCTCTTGTGTGCATCCTTTCCTTAGGATTTGACTTTAAAAGATATTACTACTTTTGCCTGAACATACCGGAATTGTACTATTTTCTCGGAAAAGTAAGGTATTTATTTCCGGAAGCGTAGACTTTAATTGTGGAAACGTATTCTTTTTCCCGGGAAAGTAATGCCAAATTTTATATGAGCAGTGTATTTGTTTCAATGTCAGTATATAAAGCATTAACTAGTGTTAATGTCTATGGATGTATTAGTTACAGTTGCATACTAATTGAGAGATCGTCCTTTTTGATGTTCTTCGTGTGGAAATTATTCTTCCTTCAACATTCATCTTTACTTTGTTCCTCTAATGAGATCCTCATTTACCCTTACATTATTATAGTTTGTGGACCCGTATGTATTTAGGGAATGGCACTCTCCGTGTATCGTACGTAAAAAAAAAACAACTTTCGTATATTTTACGTTTCAGAGTCCTACATGTATGTTGAATTTTACTCAGAACTTAGAAAGTTGATATCAGCGCGGGTTATGCTTAAAGTTAACCTTTTATTCTATATGTCAGATAACCTACTTGTTTTTATGTAGGATTGCTGTCTGATTGACGAATAGCCGTAATTTTATCTCTATATTTTTTTTTTTAATTTTTTTTTAGGGATGCATCCAATTGCACCTTTTCATTTGAAATATATTTCCGTGACGTAACCTCAAAAGATTAGTCACTTCAATAAAAAAAAATGTAAGCGAAAATGAAACCTCTTCTCGCATGTTGCACTTTGTGTAATTGTTCTCTTCGACAAAATTAAATATAAAGAAGCCACAATTTGGTTCCTAAATGGATATTTTTTAAAACCCGGGGCCTAAAGCTAGGTAAAGCCCATCTCTTGATAAAGTTTCTTAAATTCGGCAAATTTTAGAGACCGACCGTGCGAGGGCTCAGTCTGTATAGCCATTCAAGGTCGTTAAAACTTTGATCATCCTTGTAGAGATTTTTTGAAAATACGATGGTTGATGCCATTTTTCGAAACTAAAACATGATCAAATATAATTGGTGGCCTTCTGTTTTCATGTTGTTGTCTCTTTTACATATTCTCCATTTCCATTCTTAATTTTAGATAAAGTAAAAAATTATGATAAACAAATGTATTCTTGTTGTCAGATCAAAATACATTTAACAAGCCAGTGCGATAAAATTCCATTCGTTACTATTACGTAAAATATATATCACGATATCTCAGTAGCATGGGTTCGAATCCCGGCGAGGGAAGAACAAAAAATTTTCGAAAGCAAATTTACAGATCTAACATTGTTGGGTTGATGTTTAGACGAGTTGTATATATATCTATAAGTCCTGTGTCCAAGTGAGAAATAACTTCATGTGGTTTGTATATCAGGGGAGAATTGACAACGGGTGGTATGTATACTAAAATGTTTATCGTCTTCCATTATACATGACGTTGTGGATGAAAATTATTGACAAAAGAATAAAGAAAACAGAAAATAACCAGACAAATACATAGAAAAGAAAATGATGAGGTTCTAGAATACATGGAATAAAGAATGATCGGCAAAAGGTATAACGAATAGAAAAAATTGCCTAAAATGATAGAATACAGAAATAATGAATCCCGATTCAGACCCTCACAATCTGACGATGACATTTAGCTTTAGGGCAATTATGGGCAAACGACCAACAACACAGTGTTTTTTTTAATGAAAGTTCACATACAAGCTAAATTTTACAAAATCAACTTGAATATGTAATAAAAACTATATCTATATCTTCATGTGTTGAATTTTAAAGATAAACGGGTTTGAAGTTTTCGACATTTACTAAAAATTTGGGTTTCTTGAACATTTCTGTCTCCTTAAATTTTGTTTCAAAAGATAAACATATGCGGATTTCGGTAAAGAGATAAGGAATATCTTCGTTACAAAATTGGGCTCTACATTTGTGTAACAAAGAAAGAAATTGATTTTAGAAGAAAAAAAACCCAGCATTTTTGTTGTTTATTTATCTAGTTGAAAAAAGTCGATTATTTCTTCATAAAAGTTGGAACGAATAATCTTCATCAGAGATATATATTAATTGTATGGGTGTATAACGTTTCCGCATTTTTAGCAAAAATCCAGTTCACGTTTCCACATTTTCGTGCATTACTTTTCCGAAATAAATAGATACCACTTTTCAGCATTTTTACCTGTATATCACCTGTAAAAAATGGTAATAATGATATATCGGTATAAGACTTTATTATCAAATATGGTCATCTCCTCCCGACACAGATACCAAAAGAACCACAACTGGGCCGGAATCGTTTCTCCCAGTTCTATCCATGTCACACAATTATATTTATTTTTATGGACGTTTTGCAGAAGATCCAAACAACAACTTACATCAAAATTCGGTCTTTATCAGCAATAGCATCAGTTCGTAAAAATGATCGCGAACGTGCTGAATTCGTATCCGAACAGTTTGTCAAGTATGGTAGAGAATAAAATACGAGGTTAGACTTTATAAAGTCAGTTGGCTACAAGTTTACCGCTTTAAACTGTGCTACATGTACTGTATAATAGTATACTGACGCTTAAAATATATGTAAACTTTTAGTGCTGAACATTGACTTTTAATTGATATATGACCATGTGTGATTTTTATCATTTTAAGTTGATACATTTGTAGTTTCATTTTAGTCATAAAGACTTATCCTGCTCGAAGTCCTACTTCCACCCAGTTGGTGAGTAAAAGGGGGGGTACATTTAAAATTTAAATGCGGAAACGTAAATAACCTTTAATAAAATCAATGTAAAAACAATGCGGAAAAGAGTACTATAAAAATGCGGAAACGTAAGAATTTTAATGCGGAAACGTAAAACGCCGAATTGTATTATATGTCTCTGTCTTCATACAGTATCATGCCAAACGCCATTTTTAAAAAGAGGGGGGTCCATGTTCTCGTTTTTAAGCTAATGGTTAAATCTCGAAAAGATGCATTTTTTCCCGATATTTCACAGTTTGACGTCGCGAAAAATATCATTTTACGGAAGCAAATAATCAATTAATGTGTCGATAAAAAGAACGAATTCTACAATATATAAAATCCTGTCAAAAATCATTTCCTGGGTCAATATTATAAAGTTCATCCGAAAAAGTGATAAAACTGATAATAACATACTAATTCAATTTCATGCAATTAGGTTTTAATGCTAAAAGTTTTAGAAGAAAGAGTTAAATGTCTTCTTTAAAATATTTATATTAATTCTGCGAAAACATCAGAGAGAGATAAAACAAAAATGCATGCAACCAATTGAATAAAATGGAAAATGGAAATAGAAAATGTGTCCGACAACAATCCGACCAGAGAGCAGAAAAGGTATATAAGGCACAAAATTTGCACCATAATTGAGTTACCTTGTTTTGTAACCCCCATTGACATAATGGTTACATTGGTTACAATGGTTACACTCATACAAACTATCATAAATCATATTATTCAGAAATTCTTTTTGGGGATCATTAATGTACGTCCAGTGGCATATATATAACATGCATGTCGGAACAGGAAAATTGACATAAGGTACTATTAGAACCATGTTCACATTATTATACATTAGACATATGTCTCTGATTATACCCAACAATTGTGATGATGACGAATTTCTTAAACTGTTCGAAATATTCTAACCGAAAGATAAATCTGTAATTTTACTTTGTCAATAACTTCGACGAACCAAATTAAAGCGAGTAATACTTCGACCTGTTTTTAAATCAGATTGGTTTTGAATGTTTCTCTCGTATATTCAATATGTATATACATGTATATATTCTAAATTGAGACTATCTATTATTATTATAGTTCCATAACATTCTTTCAAGGCGTATAAACCAATGATCGACAAGTGCTAAAATTTTGTGAAATCATTTATAATGTGTATGTTTCAAATGTCCATATCTAATGACAACGAGTATATACCCTTGGAAAATATGTAAATAGATTTTTATTTTATCAGATCTTTTTTGGGGAATTATTAAGATTTTCATAAATATCATTCTTAACACCAGAAACATTATTTATAAACAAGCGTATAAGTAATGACTCTAGTATATCACTATCGGACACGCAAGACAAAGATGTATATTACACCTGATATTTTCAAAATGGAAAGTTACAAGTTATCGGCCGTGTACACTGATCAATACCCTCAGACGTCAAGTGATGCACCAACTTGCTTTATGTAATTGTGTAATAAGAGTTTTAAAGTCCGACAGGAAATCGCTTGAATACCTGGACGTGTCACCTCACAATACATCTTGGAACAATTTCTTCAGCCATGCTGGTGATCAGATGAGGGAAGATCCGAATTTATTTAAAGAAGTTTACAAAACCGTTTTACATAGAGAAATTATGAACAAACTAGACTTTCGAAAACATTTCTACACGGAACACTTCTTTATGACTTTGAACTTTGACTTATTAACTAATTTCCATTAATATGACTTTTTTTCAAAAACTTAATAAAAAATTAGTTTCAAAACGATTCCTTATTTAAAATTTAAAAAAATATATTATTATTTTAATGTGGCACGCGCTCTTCTTGTGTAATGTCTAATCACCTTGTTAATTGATCCAATAAATCTTTAAGAAATAACTTCAAACTAAAACAAAATAATTCTTGTGTTTTCGTAATTAGAAGAGATAAAGAGGTATTGATCTTAAAGTCATATGAAACCTCAAATTAAAAAATATGCATATGTTTTTTATAACAAAATGGATAGTTGTCATTATTAAACTTATGTACAAGTGTTATACAAGTGCTCAATATCCATGCTTCTTTGTTGATTGATTTGTTTGACAAACAACATCAGATAATATAATATCTTGTGGAAAAACTACATTTGACGGTACGTTTATTTTTTATTCATAACACTTTCCCATCATGGGCTTGGCCCAGTTAAAGGAGCTTAGTGCACAAAGGCGGCCTAGGTGGTGTTTAGAAGCTCTCGTTAATTCAGTCTCCTGATATAAAGGCTCCAAGGCAGCACATTCGTAGAAATACCGCAAAGGACCTCCTTCGTACACTAAGAAGAAAAATGTGCACTAAGGACCTGATGGAATGATCATATCCAACTATAGCAGTCATCACGTGACATTGGCGACGTCACACATCACCCGTATCATGCCCAAGTAAAATGTATAGAAATGCACAGGGGCTTTCAGGAATCGATAAAATAAATTACTTTAAGTTCATGATAAAAAAAGTGTGGAAATATATAGTAATTCCTCATATATTTAGAAAATATATTTATGCCTTTTGGAAAAGTTTAAATTTTGGTCTTCTCCCTTCCAAATGCTTTTGAAAATTTGTCTGGTTGCCTCGATAATTCATACTGTTAAATCATCCAATTCCGATAAATATTTGATTTTCTGTCGTGTTAAACCTAAAATTGCGATTTAAACAAAACAGATGGAAAAATTGTGGAAATAAGTGCTTATTACTATATTCATACATATTTGAAATATCGTACATGCAATAGTTTAATTTTTTATTACGTCCCTTCCAAATTGATTTGAAAATTAGCTATTTTCAGAAAATCGGGTATTATTTTTCAAGATGGCGACCACATTGACAGCGTGGGCCGACTTGGTAAAAATATATTTTGTAAGATTGTTACAATGAAAATCAAATAACTGTTGGAAGCTCGCGTTTTCAGTCATTGTCTTACTTTAAAGCAGCATAGAAATAAACATTGGTTCCTTTTGATAAAGCTGATACATGCTGTTGTTTTTTTATAAAAATTTTAAAAAATGGCGACCAAATAATTTTCAAACGTAGACGATGTTCGACACTTATTTTGTCCATGCAAATAATTCAATTTAATTTCACTGTTTATATTGCAATTAAATATGACACGTTATTGTCACTATAATGATAGCCAAGGACATAGCTAGACTAAGGAGATATTAAGTCATAACATCAACGTAATCAAAGAAAACAAACATGGCACCTAATCACGTTGTAAGTTTTGACAATATCTATGTAGATGTATGTTTTGACAATACCTATGTTGATTAGTGTTGTCAGATTCTTAATGAAATTCATTACGATATTATTTTATATTTATAAAAGAAGACCTCGAATGGTTATTAACCGATATTAACGGTCCTGATCCCGAAATCTCGGGCTGAAAAACATGAAATCCCGAAGTCCCGAATTAAAAAAAAAGTTAAATCCCGACATCCCGAAATTCGAAAAACCTTGACCGTTTAGAATCCACTTTGTATACTGATTAAACATGTAAAATTGAAGATGAGAAACATATTATATTAGACTGTCCTTTATATGCAGATTTACGTGAAAGTTTTTTTTATGAAGTTAAAAGAAGTAAGGGTGATTTTAATATTTTATCTGATGATGATAAATTTATACATCTTTTTAAAAGTACTGTTTTTGGTGTGGTTGACAAGACCTGCTGTAATATTCTAAGTAGAAGAAATTGTTTTTTTATATGCTTGATTGATAGTGATGTTTTTGCAGACCTGAAATATTTTTATAAACATGATAAATGCAGTTATATGGTGCTTTTTGTATTTCTGTCTGTTATATTTTTTACTTCTATGTAATATCGTATTTTCTACTCTTATTTTTAGCTCACCTTGCGTCCGTCGTCGTTAGCTTTTACAAAAAAATCTTCTCCTCTGAAATCACTAGGCTAAATTTTAGTTATAGAACGGTAATTTTGTTTAACCGAAATACTTTTAATGGGTACACATACTAGATTTACTAAGGATAAGATTTTAAGAGTTTTATTTAGGAGCAAGAATATATGGTTTACATTATTTTTTAAATGCATCAGTGTTATATTAATAACATAATTGAATTTTATAATTATACAAAATACACATATGGCAGAGAATGACAATAAAAAAACAATGACATCCGTAATAAAGGTAACTTTCATAGAAGACAATTTAATATGATTATTCTATTTTTGAAAATAATATTAACCTCTTGAAGTCTTTCTATATCACTTCTATAATCGGGTTTTGAAGAATATGTTTTACTCTCAAATGTCTTTCAAGGTATAATGATAGTATGTAAACTATAGAGTTGTAAATGTGGAAATGAAATCTCAGAAGCATTTTTTTTTCTCAATTTCTATCTCAAAACAGGTTTCTTTAAAAAAAAAAAACAAGTTTACTAAAGCAATTTCCTTCAAAACAAAATAAAACAAAGGCAAAGTAAACATAAAATTCAGTTTTTAATTTTTCTTTCATCAGCTTGAAATTATAACATCCTAAACCGTTAGGTTTATTCAACAACTATCATTAATTAATCAATTAGTAACGATCAAAAGACGATTGTTATTTGGATATGGTTGATTGAACTTAATGATTGGGAATTTGCAATAAGCCGTTGGTCACGTGCCGAGTGGCACGCGCTGATTAAAAAGTCATTTTACTTCAAAATTACAATATCTATTGATACCAAACTTTATATTTATGAGTTATATACTTATATCCATGTTCTTTGTGATCTTAAAACATCGTTTTTGTGTCCTTGAATGAATGAATAAATGAATTTTATTTCTCATTAACTACAAATTACATAGTTACAAAGAATATATATGTATAAACAATTACATTAAATATTAAAGCACATGTGAACAATACAGACATAAACATTAAATTACAAACTAACCAGGAGGAGTGACCCTCACATTTATAATTTTTATAAATCTACATAGTTTTTCAAGAACAATATAGTTACTAGAGCCCATTAATTGTTGATATTTATGTACATTTGGACAAAAAGTACAATAGTGTGGTAACAACCTCTTTCTTTCTTGAGTTAGAGCATTACATGACATGACATAATGATATTCATCACCGATGTCTCTTGATTCGCAAAGATGACACAACCTATCATTTCTGGATATGTTATTCCACCTTCCCGTCTCGATAGGTAATCGGTGACTTCCACATCTAAATTTACACAATAAAAATTGATTATGTATTGACAATTTGGAAAAATAACTTTCCAATTTAATATCAGTTTTAAAAATTCTATAACATAAGCATTTAGGAGTAGTGTTAATTTCGCTTAGGCAATTCTGGAAAAACTGGTCTTTAAGTTTCAACTCAATACTTTTAATTACGGTACCCATTTATCTAACAGTTGGTTAAACCAGATATTTGACATTCCACAGGTGTCAAAAACATTTTTTACAAATGATATCCATTTACAATTAAGACCATAGTTGTGAAAATTAATATAAAATAGTTTATGTAATAGACATGAAATTTTACTTTTTACTTTCTTTACCACACAGTAATCTACACAAGAAACTAACCATACGCACTTTGGCATTAAGAATTACAGGATATCTACCCAATTCTGCATAAACAATACAGCTAGGTGTACTCTGTTTTAAATTTAGAACAAGCTTACAAAATTTTAAATGTACACGTTCTATCAAATCAAAATTTTCAAATCCCCAAATTTCCGAACCATAAAGAATGATAGGTAAAACTATCTTATCAAACATGTCTAACTGACATTCTATAGTTAAACTGTTTTGTCTACATTTTTTTAATATACCATACATTGCTTTAGTAGCTTGTTCATAAATATATTTTCTGGTCTTTAAAAATGAACCACTTCTAGCAAAAAATATACCGAGGTATTTATAATCAGTTACAATTTCTAATTCTCTGTTCTGTATAAAAATCTAATATTTTTGGGTTGTCTCCCTTTGGAGAATATAAGAACTTTTGTTAATATCAATATTTATTTTGAGTTGCCATTTTTCACAATAATCACAGAATTCATTTAACATGTTTTGCAGATCTTCGGTACTTTCGGAAAACATAACAGTGTCATCCGCATATAATAACATAAATATTTTTAAAAATACTGTCAACTCGTGTTCAAGGTCATCACTAATAGAGTTAACACCAAGTACATTTTTGCCTTCAAAAAAATACTGTAAATCATTTAAAAATATTGCAAAAAGAGCAGGAGAAAGATTTTCTCCCTGTCTTACACCCATTTCACAAGCAAATAACTCTGATTTCTCACCATTAAATATAAAGCGTGATTTTACATTTTCGTACATATTTGGTATAATACGGAAAAATTTGCCATTAATATTATTCTCTAAAAGTTTAAATAATAAAAAAATTCTTTGAATAAAATCAAAGGCCTTTTCAAAGTCGACAAAGGCACAGTAAAGTTTTTTCTTCCTTAATCTAAGTAACTCAAATAGTGCATATAATGAAAATAAATGATCAGTAGTTGAATATCCATGTCTGAAACCTGCTTGATTTTCTAGTAAAATAGAATATTCATCAAGATAATCACATAATCTAGTGTTCAAAATAGAAGTAAAAATCTTACCAAGACATGACAAAAGAGTAATAGGACGGTTATTTTGTGGTTCGGTAGTACTACCTTTGTTCTTAAAGATTGGTATGACGTTACCTATAATCCATGCCTCGGGTAAAATACCCGAATCAAAAATAATATTAAATATATACACATAAATATCAATCATACAATCAATAGACGAGGAAATGTATTCATTTACAATCATATCGTCACCCGACTATTTGTTATTTTTAATATAGTTTATAGCTTTCAATATTTCTTCAGCTGTTATACTTTCATTTAACATAGAATTTGAAGATTCTTGGTTAACATCATTATTAATACCATAAGTATCTCCTTCATAATTACTTTTGTTTATATCTTTAAAAAAGTTAAACAATGACTCAGTGGTGATATTACAATTGTTTTTATGCTTTACTTTATTCCAAATTTTCCAAAATTCCCTTGGGTTTTTGAATCGCATATTTCTCATCTTAGTGCGCAAGTTTTCGTTAAATAGTTTGATATTCTTGTCGATGACTTTTTTTGTAATGTTTTTCTGATTGTCGAAGTCTTTCTTTAAATAAATTAGATCCATAGTGTTTATAAAGTCTTCTGTTTTTTCGAAATTCTTGTCTAACTTTTTTACAGTCTTTATTAAACCAATCTTTGTTTGAAAAGTTCCCTTTCCCGCCAGTGTTTTTAGAATTTTTAGTGAATACCCCAAATGTGTCTTTTGCAGCACTCAATAGTACAGTCGTAATATCACTTACAATACCATCTACAGTACCTTGATCAACTGAACTAATATCATCATATTTAGACATTACATTGAACAATAATTCGTTTACTTTATCAACATCAAATTTGTTTTTGTATTCAATTGTCTTTTCATGTTTCCATTTACAAATGTGTACATTATTTTCACAAATTACTTCACTTTCACCTTGTGTATTATTAAAACCATTTACAGTTAAAGACAAGCACAAAGGAGAGTGTATATCTGAGAATAAATTACAAAAATCAGAAACTTCGAAATTATCTATTTTGCATAAAATATTAGTAGTACATAATATATAATCTACTACACTAATACTTCGGCTTGTAGGTTTACCAAGTACTCGGTCTTTACCGACTCTTCCATTTAAAATATACATGTGATTATTTTTACAAAATTGAATTAATTTTCTTCCATATGTATTAATAACAGTATCAGAACTATTACGTATTCTTGGTATATTAAGATCGTCTAAGACATGAATGTCATTAAACTCATTTACATCTATAAAATCTGTTAAATGTTCTTCGAAATCAGATATATCGAAAAAATCTTGTTCATTTGCAGTACGACTATTGAAATCACCAAGAAGAAAAATACAGTTACTATTCTTTTGTAATTCAAGAAATTCTATTTCAATTTCTGACATCGCATTTTCAGACGTATAACGAGTATTTTCAGGCGGGATATACACTATACCCATTATTATATCATCTTCTGTTCTTAATAATGTACGATCTACTCTAGACCACAAAACAAAAGGACAATCTGTTTCTATACAATGAATAAATTTTGCATAGTGTGATCTATAGCCTAAAGCTATCCCACCTGATCTAAAGCTAGTAAATTTTTTCCTGTTTTTATAATGAAAGGTAAAATCCTCAAAACTAACTTCATCTAAATCGTCCAATTTTGTTTCAGTAAGACATAATAAATCATTACAGTTTAATAAATCCCTAAATTCTTGATACAGTAGTTTCCGTTTTAATCCACAAACATTTTATGACAATAAATGAACAATATCTTTATTTACATGATTAGAATTAATACCAGTGTTAGTGTGAGAGCCAGTTCCATCTGAGTGATTTAAACTATCATTGTCCGTTAAACCTCCACGGTTTACCTATCTTCGTCTTCCACGTCTGTGAGGGGCTCCACGGGTACGGTCGTTGTTCTGTTGGGGACCTCGGCGGGATGGTTCTTTCTGTCGTACGCCTTCTGTTTCATGTCGTTGCCTATTGTCTGTTTCATGTCGTTGCCTATTGTCTGTTTCCATGTGACGATCAGTAGGGGGTCCAATTTCTTCGCCGTTAATAAACAACTTGTCTCATTTAAAGTGGGTTTTCTGTCCCTGTTTTTTTGCCTCCTTGTAATATGGCCAAAGAAATTTGCGGCGGTCATTAACCTCTTTTGGGAACTGTTCATTCACCCCAAATTTGGTACCTTTGAGCTGGCGAGCAAAAGATCTGACCAATTCGCGATCTTTGAAATTTTGAATCTGCACACTATTGGCCTGGTCGTATAAGTGTCTCTGTCGTCGATTTTAATTTGTGATTTTTTTCCAAACCTATGTGCGCGCTGAAAGTCGACTATCATATCCATTTTCATTTCTGTTTTCAAAAAGTCTTTTATAATGTCTTCAGTTTGCTCTGATGGTTCATTTTCGGAAAGTTCTGGTATACCCGAGAACACAAGGTTTTCCCTCATAGACCTTATTTGTAAATCTACATGTCGCTCATGAAATTCGTCTATATCAGCCCTCAGACAATCGAAACCGTTAACTATTTCATCGTGTTCACTTTTAATTTCCGTGATTGTTGTTTTAAGATATTCACTCTCAGATTTACTACTTTCAAAATTTTGGTTCATAAACTCCATACTTTTTTCAACTTCATCAATTCGTTTTGAAGCTTTCTCAACAGTTTTTGTCAAATTATTTACACTGGTTTCAAAATTTCCAATCTTTTTGGCTAATTCATCAATACATGACAGTTTTTTAAATATTTCGTCAACTTTCTGAACCAAAAAGTCTATTTAATCACCAGATTCACTGCCTTGATTTAAAGTGGATTGCATAAATGGCGGGGGCATCGAGTGACTCGGGCTCTGAGAGGGTACGGGATAATATCCTGACATAGGAGACATCTGTTGAAAAACCGGAGATGAGAAATTTTGTTGGGGCTGAATAAAGTGCTGCATATTTTGTTTTCCCTGTATCATTTGACAAGAGTCATAAGAGGTCATAGTAGAAGTCAATATAGGATTAGTTTTGTTATGTACTGCTACAAATTGTTTATTTACATTTTTAACGTTGTGAGTACTACTCTTTTGTGTTTGTTTTTGTGGTTTCTCACCGCTGACATTTTGATCCTTCGAATTCTTCCTTTTTCGAGTCCCTTTTCCATCCATTTTTGAATTCATACAGTATAACAAGTCAGTTCATTTGTGTATTCACTAGAATTAATTCTCACAACATAATTTTAAAGTACATTTTTATAAATTTCGTTAATTTTTTAACGAGCCAAAAAAATTACGTCCATACTGTTCACACATGCGCATGTCTCATGTCTTAGTGCACTAAGAAGTCTTTCGCGGTATTTCTACACACCGTTTCATTTTAAAGATACCATATAATATGTTTTTGCATTGTTTGCACATTGAACACAAACAAGTCTAAAAACAATAAGGAGATGTGGTATAATCTATCGTCAAGAAATTAACAACTAAGCGTTTTTTGCCTTCTACTATACATCTGACGGTGACTTTTAGCTTTAGGGCAATTTAATGACCAGAGAGAAGATATATAACCTTCTGTAGAAAAATCATTTGAAAGGTAAATATTATTAGGGTCAACCGGAAAGCTGATGAAAATACTTTAGATACACAATGTATTTCTTTTTAATTTATGCAATTCAATTTTGATACTACAAGTTTTTAAATCAGTAATATCTTACGATTCAAATTAGCGTTAGGCAAACTATAAGCAATGTGTCAGTATTTCAATTAGTTATAAGTCCTAATGAGTGACATTGGCCGATCTGAGCTGTGATACTTCTTATTTAGTTTGATTTTTAGATGATCTGTTATAATACTTAAAGTGTTTATTGCATTTGAAATAATAATAATTCGAACTTAACTATTCATTTCTTACTAGCGTCAACAACTGGTAAATGCCAAATTTGTTGGTAATTCGTATACTAGTAAAATTAGAAGATACGGGGATGTCGTGTGACTCGTGTCTGCGAATTGGATATTAGGAAGTGATAATGAAATGATATCCTTCTGGGCCTATACCATGTTTAATACACGTGATTTGCGTTATCGTTATATCCGAGACAGTCCATGCAAAAAGGTACAAAAAGTCTCGTAGAACTTTACAGATTACGATATTAAAGTTCGATAAAATATTTTCAAATGAACAGCTGCGCCAATAGCGCATTATACGCCCATCGTCTTGTGTGTGAATTGTTATTCAATAATCATAAATCGTTTTTGAGATACGGCGCGACATGTGAAAACCCCCCTTTTAAAAAAAAAAATAAATATCTCAAAAATAAACTTTTGAATCAAAACTAAAAAGTATACAGATCTTTAGATTAATATAACTAAGAAGTGTGTAAAATTTTATGCAATAATCATAAATCGTTTTTGAGATACGGCGCGACATGTGAAAAATCCCTCCCCCTTTTTTTACAAAATACTCAATAACTCAAAAATAAAATTTTGAATTATGATACATGTGATAGCTCATTTGGAAAATGAGAAATTTGCACATGTGTGATGCGATTTTCGTGGTGGCAGGTGGGATTTGTTTTACTGTCAAGTGCACAACCACGAAAGATACTGAAAAATGTCCTTCTTTTCATGAAATAATTTCAAAATTCTGACCACAAAACTGATTGAAAAATCTGTCCTTTGCAATGATTTGTACATGTTTATTTTATTTATTTTTCAATTTACATCACTTCAGCTCTTTAAATTACCAATCCTAATTCAGCTAATTCAATATTTACACAATTGTATGGCGGACTAATACATTTAAAGAGATTTATAAATCTGTCTTCATCATCTCAAGGTCCACTAGAGATATTGACCCAGTTTTATTTGACAACAGATCTAAATGATACTAATGATGCCATAGCCAAACTCCAAATAAATAAAGTCTAAATGTTTCGAATAATAAATCACTTATTTCACTGATCAAACTTTACATTTTTAAAGTTAAAGTTTAGAATATTCCAAATATTCTTAATTGATGTAGAGTGGAATGTTGTCTAGTTGGAATAATTACCGTTGTGTAGAGCCTTTTTAGTTTGTGATAAAGTACCTCAGCCGGATTGGTAGAGTTGATATCCTTTTCCCTTTTTGGCTTCGAAAGAAATAACAACTAAAATGGTTGTAGGTGTTTGGTGACGGCTTTCCAGTGGTACAATTACGCCCTATATTTACATAGATGTACTAGAACATATATTGTCAATCGTTTAAAAGAAGTATTTCAAACATTTGGTTTGCATTCACTAAGATATAGGTGTGCTACTCAAGCATCTAATTTTAATGTCAGTGACAGGTCTTGGAAGCCTCAGACAAGGAAAATGAATGATTGATTTAACTTCTTTCATTGACATATACCAAGGTTATTATCCAACTTCTTATATCCATAAATATGAATACCATTTCATTTGGACACACACGCTTCCTTCTTGGTTTTTTTAATAAGTATAACTTGATCATATCTTAAACATCACGGGTCACATTTTTCTGTTAATCACAGGAGGGACAAAATAGGAAAGTGTTACGTCTCGATTGTTCTGATTTCAAAAGAAACGCGAACTATTTACTTTTAAATTTACATCAGTTTGTGACTTCAATGTCAATTCTAATTGAAACTAACATACTTTACTATTGTAATCGCGGAAATTTTGTATTTGATGATAACTATTAAAATATTAAAACGAATAACATTGACCGGAAATATTTCATTCATTTTAGTCAGTGAAAAACTTGTATTTTCTTGTATATAAAGTAGAATTACAAAAACACCGAGCGCCGAGAAAAATTCAAAACGGAAAGTCCCTAATCAAATGGCAAAATCAAAAGCTTAAATACAAAACGAATGGATAATAACTGATAAATCTGTATTGTTTATTCAACATATATACGAATAAATGTTTGTTTTCCATAATAATGAATTTTTGGTGGAAAACATATTTTTCGGACTTTGTCTGGATCAATTATGTTGTTTATAACAGGACAAATTCAATAATACCTCCGGATATTTAAAGACATAAGCAAGTCCATGTTTCATTATCCCTATTCAAAAATGTATTCTTTTAATTGTAATTGTTACGAAACAAGAAGACATCTACCTCACGAAATAAGCGTGCTACCGACAGTCCAAGAAGTTATAAATTCAAAACTGAACACCAGAAATTGAACTGTGTTAGAGATGACTCTCTTTCCTTACACCAGTCTATCAAATCATCGAACGTCATAGAGTCAATTCAAACAAACACATGCAGTCATATGATGCGCTTGTCTAGTCCTAAGTATATTTGAACAGGCAAGAACAAAATTTGCCATTCAAGGTGTTGCAATGTCTGCTTCAGTGAGGGCACTTGTCCATCCACTATCACGCAAAATGTCACCAATAATTTTAAAACAAGTCATTTCTATGTGCAATCCACCAACCATGACGATATTATTTTATCTGTACAAATCTGGCCATTCCCATTGAATTTGCTTTGCCAAAACAAAAAGTGGCTGATCTGCAGTTATAATTGATATTTGTCCGGGATTAAGAAACGTAACCACCTCTTTCACCTAATACATCAAATGCTTGATCGTTGCAACTGAATGGGCTTGTTCTTCAAACAGTGGCATCAAAGACGTTAAACTTACCTGTACATAAAGGCCTCGATTTTTAGAGGAATGACATGACGACCAAGATATGTTTTCAAAATCCAAATCCGCGTCTAGTAGATGAACTACGTTGAGCCATTCATTTTCACATTAGAGGCTTTCTACAAGATAATCATGATCTGGTAATTTGAGTATGGGTATTAAGAGGTGTAGGTCTTCAGTGAGGACAATTGTCCATCCACTATCACACAAAATGTCACCAATAATTTTAAAGCAAGTCATTTCTATGTGCAATCCACCAGCCATGACGATATTATTTTCTCTGTACAAATCTGGCCCTTCCCATTGAATTTGCTTTGTCAAAAGTAGGCAGGTGTAACATTGGTGTATATGTCTGGAAGAGAATATACTTGCCTTGACCTTGGTCTATCCACTATCATGCAAAATGTCACCAATAATTTTAAAACAAGTCATTTCTATGTGCAAGCCACCAATCAACACGATATTATTTTATCTGGCCATTCCCATTGAATTTGCTTTGCAAAAAATAGACAGGTCTTACATTGGCGTATATATCTGGTCTATTTCCCAGTATTTAGTTTCGACGTTCAATCCCACCATTTTAATATGACGGGTGCTAAAAAATAGATATTCCCGTCCCATGAAAAGATGATTTTGGAGTAAAAAGTGTTAAGGTATGACTGTGATCAATACTGTCAACAGTAGCTGTAGTGAAATGGCCTTTTATAATACAGATGAACATACTACACCTTCGGACAAAAATTGTTCAATCACAGCCTCTCCTAATACCTGCTGATATGAAATACATAAACCATACTGAAATAAAGTATCGATCAAATGACGCTTCCTGGTCTTTGCAGAAATCAAAAGACAGATATTGATACAAAAAGGAGTTTAACTATCTACTGCATGCCGCTGTTGCTCTGATATTTTTGGTGTGTTTGCAGGCTAGTTGTACAATAGGAGTTGGACAAAGGCTAGATAAGACTTACATACACTGTTCTCTAATTGGGATTGTATATCAGGACCATGTTCATTAATGCACAATAGTTCAAGCAGTGATGGAGAAACGCTTGATTGTATTTCTTCTGCAGGAAATGAACCAGAACATTTTGTCTTGTATTTCTTCGTATTTATATGCCAATGCAATTGCTGGACCAACATCTTTTTCAAAATCAAAGAACCCCTTCCTACCTTTTATGTTTTCTTGAAGAACTGGTAAATTTGCAAGTAGCATTTCTTTAAGTCGTGTCCTGTGTATTGGAAATGAACCCTTACTTAACTGCTGAACTCTTCTTTCAAACGTATTTTCAAGATCTGAAAGCCTTAATGCAGTGGCCCCATACCCATTTCTTTGCGTCTGGAATATACAATTTACTAATTCGGCCAAGGCAACATCTCCTACTTCATGTTCTGCATCGATATCAATTTCTGTCTGTTCTTCCGTCTTTTTCTTAACGGCTATTTCTTTATTATATAGAGCTACAAGACAAGCGGGATGGTATTTCATGTCTAACGTTATCACATCTCCAGTACTTAATTTGGCCAATAACTGTTTGTTCCGGAGAGTTTCAGCACACCTTTTCAATATATCATCCAGATTTATGGTCATTGCTTCTCTGAATGACACAGAAAAAAACACTTGACAATATCTTGTTTTAATGTTGTATTTGAATGATTAACTGAAAAGCAAATGAACTTAGGTAAACCACCAGTTTCACGTTTTCATTGACTCGTATCGTTGTTCGGCACGTTTCAGTTTGGTGTTGTTAAAATTTAATTTGGCAAATTGGATGGTATTTTGGCGTATTCATTGTTAAAGTGCTTTCAATTCCGGAACCGTTGTTTTACCCTCTACCTCTAGCGGTATAGATAAGCATATTTGGAATGCTTGTAGCCAACATTTTATATCCATCGGCAGTTGATTTTAACGTGTCAACTGTGTTCACCTGACACTAACAACAGTTTAACCAGTCCGACTATCTGTTGAGACTAAATACAGACGAATTATTTTCGCCGTTTCGAAAAATTCAAAAACAAACCCATTATAAAAACGAACAAAAACAACAATAATTGCAAAACAAAACCAAAATTTAAGCTTTTCTAAAAGTCACTATAGAAATATTTGGAAAAATACTGTTAACAGGCCGATTGATTATACTGTTACACAGGCAAAATTTGCTCACGTGAATTTCACATGAATCTCACATAAAATTCACGTGAGATAAACCTCAAACGAGCTTATACATGAAACTCACGTGAAAATTTGGATCTGAATTTCACGTGATTGAAATTCACATGAATCTCAGGTGAAAGTTTAAATATGGACTTCACCTGAACTTTACAAAAAAATGGTATTTTTCATGATTTTAATTAAATTTCTATATTTAGTTGTTATGTGTACTTTATAAAATAGAAGATGTGGTATGATTGCCAATGAGACAAATCTCCACAAGAGACCAAATGACACAGAAATTAACAACTATAGGTCACCGTACGGCCTTCAACAATGAGCAAAGCCCATACCGCACAGTAAGCTATAAAAGGCCCCGAAATGACAATGTAAAACAATTCAAACGAGAAAACTAACGGCCTAATGTATGTACAAAAAATGAACGAAAAACAAATCTGTAACACATAAACAAACGACAAGCATTGAATTACAGGCTCCTGACTTGGGACAGGCACAAACATACAGAATGTGGCGGGGTTAAACATGTTAGCGGGATCCCAACCCTCCCCCTAACCTGGGACAGTGGTGCAACAGTACAACATAAGAACATACTATAAAAATCAATTGAAAGAGGCTTAACTCATCAGATGGATAAAAATACAAATACTATAAATACAAGTGGACGTGGCCGGGTACTTGTACATCCATACAACAAAAAGACACTAAGTACAGATCTGAGAGAACTCGCAGTTACTGGCAGCTAGTTCAAAGCCACTAACAACTAATAAAAGAAATCATGCATTTAAGACTAAATTATCAATCCGTACACATCCAACATCCAATTGATTTAGTGTAAAGACGTCATAAACAGTCAGAGAAAAACATGACATTTTGCAATGCCAAGATACAGGTATCGACAGATTGCAGATCCATGAATGTGTATATGTATATAACAATAATATTTAGTTTGCTTTTAATTTACTGATAACAAAATCAATACCAGTACCAATAAAAACAATAATTACTTTATTTTAAAAATTCACGTGTCGCGTGAAAAAAATTCATGTGATGTTCACGTGAAACTCACATGAACTGACTTCACGTATACGCCCGTTTGAGGTAAAATTCACGTCAGATTCACATGAATTTAAATTCACGAGAAATTTATGTGAGTGAAATTTCCCTGTGTACCATCTGAAACTGCACTTTAACTTTCGTGCGATCTGAACAACATCCGGTGAATTTATACCTAGTCCACCTTTGCTATCCCGCGTTTGCACATCCTGTCGATTTAGGTACGACTTTACGACTTTTAAGGAGCAAACTATAAAGTAGTTGCGCGACTTTTAAATAAAAGCTGACAATTGACCACATGCCGTGTTTATAAGCGATTTACACAAATGTGCCTTGGTAGTGCGGGCATATCACTCTTTATATATACATGAAGAAATATTTTGCGCATGCAAGTATGTTAAAGCGAAGTTAACATACATGACCTGTTGTGTTTTCTAAGAAAAATTCGATTACGACCTGGTAAAAATTCTTTTAATTTAATTTCAATTTATATCAAAATTCACTTTATTTTTTTATGATATAAAATTTGATTAAATAAGTCCGAATCAGAAACGCTTAATTAGGGACGCTTTGAAGGGTCATACCTAATGTCATGTTCATCGTAATAAATACCCGGCCCTTATTAGTGCATACGCATATGGTCATGACCATACACGTATGATACAAATACTCATAAGGTGCAGAACATATATATATAGAAAGATACTTACAGTATTAAATATAAATACTCTGTGAACAATCCATTTTAAGACTAATGTATGATTTGTTTTTGCAGAATATAGTGATAAACAGGACGACCCTTTCAAAACAACAAAGTTTTAATCAAGCATAGGCTAACAATATGTAACTTGAACACTCATGTAGTCATGGCGACTAAAGAAGAAGATAATTTTCTTCGCATTGTTTACCTAAATTACCGAGTAGGAACAACCGCACTCAGGAGGTATTTTGACAGTGCCCATCCTAATTTGGCAGCAGATTTGTCATCTCCATCAAATAAGGCAATACTTTCAAACCTGCACAAACCACCTAGAGGGCAAAGGAGAGTATTGTACCAGGACCAATGGAATGTGTTATACCCATCACCAGGTAATTTACTCATTCGATTCAGGATATGAATAACAAATAAATGTGGTAGAGACACCTGATGGTACTCAGAGGTCATACTTCTATATGAAAGTCATCATGTTGGCTTTCATACAATTAAAAAACACGACAAACACTTTACAAATTCTACACAGAAGGTTGAGCATTTCATGCCTATTCAACGACACTCAACGTGATTATTCTGTTCTTGTTTTTTTTTTTTTACACTTCGTTTTGAAATACAGAGAAATGAAGAATGGGTATCTCATTTTTCACTTTTGGTTCATGTAGGAGTTGATATAAAAAAGCTCATAAAACATATTGAATTTTACATGAACACTACTGTTTGTCCCAAGCGCTTTGGGCGGTGGGGGATATGGTTATGGTCTATGTCCGTCCGTCTAATTTTCTACAACACATTAATATTCAGAGAACGTTTGGAAGAATGCATTCATACTTGACTGGATTATTAGTTATCATAATATCTACACTGTGATTTACCGTCAGTGTGATATTTGACAACTCTTACGAGTTCCTCTGAGACCATTTAATAAAAAGCCGTTATCTAAATATTATATAATAATGCCACTTTTATTTTATCATTTATACGGGAGTTTGAATATAATAACAATAGCACTTTGTGAACGGAAGTCCTCTGAAATAAAATTGAGAATGGAAATGGGGAATATGTCAAAGAGACAACAACCCGACCAAAGTGCAGACAACAGCCGAAGGCCACTTATGGGTCTTCAATGCAGCGAGAAAATCCCGCACCCGGAGGTGGTCCTCAGCTGGCCCCTAAATAAAATTGTGTGCTAGTTCAGTGAAAATAGACGTCACACTAAACTCTAAAACATATAAATGAACTAAAATTAAAAAACATACTAGACTAACAAAGGCCAGAGGCTCCTGACTTGAGACAGGCGCAAAAAATGTGGCGTGGTTAAACATGTTTTGTGAGATCTAAACCCTCCCCTATACCTCTAACCAATGTATGATAAAGAAACACATAGCAATACGCACAGTAAAACTCAGTTTAAAAGAAGTCAGAGTCCGATGTCAGAATAGGTAACAAAAGAAACTAAGCAAAATGACAATGATACATAAATGAACAAAGGACTACTAGCAGTTACTGACATGCTAGCTCCAGACATCAATTAAACTGATTGAAAGATTATGTCTTCATCATATGAAAATCAAGTACAATCCCTCCCGTTAGGGGTTTAGTATCATACCATCATAAAATATATGAGAAGAACATAACCCGTTTCATGCCAACAACTGGTTTTAGAACAAATGTGTTTATTTCCGATGCAAAGACCCTATGAGTGAATCAATATTAATACCAAAATAAGCAATCCTTAATGACTTGAAACCATTTAACAGAAAACTATCATACTTTGAGGGATGCTTTACCATCATGTGTCCATGGTGTAGTTGACACTCAATTTAATTTCTCATCATACAGCGCTTGGGACATTACACCACGGCGTAGCAGTCTTCCTTTATTTACAAAAGACTACTATATTCTTTAATAAACTACTCATTTAAGAGAGTATTTGTGAAACGGTGTATATTTAGTTAAACAGACAATTCAAGTTATAAGCTGCTATGTTTATGAACAATGTTCAGAAAATATAGACATTTCATATTGGAGTAGTAACTATTGCTACAAATCTTGAAAACTTGAATATACTGTAAAGTTTCATTGTTTTTATAACCAAAAAAATGTGACTGTTTGATGATATTACGCTGTTTAACAGCATTTGCAAAAGGTAAATGTATTGATGAATTGCTAATGTAAGCATTTTGCTAAGGTTAATAAATTCGGGTAAAGGGTGTACAGAGTTGCAATAGGAGAACGGACCACGATTGTCAAACTAGTTAACCAGTTAGGCAATACATATAAAGTACAGATAGGGAGAACCACATAGGAGAGACATCATAAAAATATGAAGTTTTTGGCTTTACAAAATCCTTGAAAAACATTACTCTCATTGCACATCGCTATAATAAAGGGATGTTCTTTGACTGACAGTTACACTTGACAATGAGACAGCTAATATAAGTGTTAAAACGTTGAATGAATTTAAAGTTTGTTGGTTTATGACTTAAAAGTTCGTGAGAGGAAAATGAATTAAAGAGAACACATTCAATTGTTCATACTACTATTTTGTAGGGTCACCTGTAGTTTCCTCTGTTAATTTAGATGTCACTTTAATGGTTTGTCTTCTACGAAATTTGCCACCATATGTCTCACCACCAGCTTCTGGATTTGATGCTTTACCACAGTCAAATGATTCGTCTCATGGTGCTCACATAGCACGGATAAAGCATTATAAAAATTTCATTGTTTCGCATTCAAAAGATGGAAAACTATCAGACACAGATTTCAAAAGAATATGGATCGATTTGGAAATGGTATGAACATTATTGGTTTTTATAGCACCGCAAAAAATTTGAGGCAGTAAAATGTTTAAGCATGTCTTTCGTCATACGAAGACATTTGGTTTACATAGAATAACTGGAGTTTAAGTAACTAATGTAATTGTACAACAAGGATCCAGACTACAAAAGGAAGGTTGGGATTGATTTTTGGGACAAGTGTCCAGATTGTTTAGGAATTAAGACCAAAAAACAAGCATTTTTCTTGTTTCAAGACAATAACTTTTGTATAAGTGTATGGATCTATGAAATTGAATCACAAGTTTCATAACCTCCAAAAGAAGGTTGGCATTATTTTTTGGGGTTTATGATCCAATCTGTTTCGGAATTAGAAGCCAAAAGGGGCCCAAAACAAGATATATCAGTTTCTGGACAATAGCTGCAGTAAGAGTCTATGGATCTCTATGAAATTGTACCACAAGAATTCATACCAAGAACCAATAATTGGGGTTGATTTTGGGGGCTATGGACCTAATCGCTTTGGGAAATAGGAGCCACAAAAGGTAGCAAAAAATACTTTTCTAATACTTTGTATAAATTGCTTATTTCTTGAGCCATTTCAATGGGATTTAATATAATGTTTTGATTTCTTGTGGTTTTTTAATAAGCTGAATCTAAATGTGTATTTAGATTTTGGATTTTCAGAACCCGTTTTTAAATTGCACAAGGTCTCATACCAATAGAGGCAGGTTGGGAATGATTTTGGGGGTTATGGACCTAACCGTTTTGGGATTAAGGGTCTAAAAAATTGGAAAAAAAAACTTTTCTGATACTTTGTATAAATTGCATACTTCTTTGGCAATTTCAAAGGGATTTAATTCAGTCTTGAAATCTTGGGTTTCTTCAATATGCTGACTTTAAATTTGCTTTTAAATTTTGGAACTTTGGGACCCGTTTTTAAATTGGTCCATATTGAGGTCCAAGGGTCCAATATCAAACTTTGAGTTCATCAAATGTAATAATTGAGGTTCTTCAATATGCCAAATCTAACCATGTATTTAGATTGTTTAAATTGGGCTCTATTTTTAAGTTAATCCACAATAACAGTCAAAAGGGTAAAAAAACAAACTTTGTTTCATTTCAACAAAAATCAAATTCTTGGGGTTCTTTGACGCTTTGAATCTAAACGTGTATTTAGAATTCTTTTTTAGTCCAGTTTTCAAATAAGTTTAATTAAGGTCAAAATGGTCCGAATTTCCCTTAGTTTGGTTTTAACAAAATGAATTCTTAGGGCTCATTGATTTGCTGAATCTAAACATATATTTAGATTTTTTAATTATGGACCAATTTTCAAGTAAGTCCAAATCGGGGTTAAATATTAACACATTGTTTGATTTCAACAAAAAATGAATATATTGGGTTTGTTGATGTGCTGAATTTAACGTTAACTGTGTATTCAAATTTTGGATGTTTGGCGCCGTTATCAAATTGGTTCACAATGATATCCAAAGAGTTCAAAATTAAACTTTGTTTGATTTCATAAAAAAACCTTGAATAATTGGGGTTCCTTGATGTGCTGAATCTAAGCATGTATTTAGATTTTGGATGTTAAATCCATGAATAGGTAAATATTTTCCATTTCAAATTCTTAAGTTCTTAGACTACATTCATTCTGTGTCGGAACCCTATGATGTGTCAAGTATCTAATCCGCAATCCAAATTCAGAGCTGTATTTAGTTTCAATGTTATGTCCATACTTGCCCTACTGTTCAGGGCTCAACCTCTGTGGTCATATCAAGCTGCACCCTATGGCGCATTTTATATTTTTTCGTTGGTGATAAACAAAAAAATAAACAAATTTGAATAATAAACAAACAAAGACTGTCATAAACAGTAGGTGATTAGTTCATTGTTGTGAAGTTTCATCTCGCTTACGCTTTGTATTAAGATGTTGGCAAATATAATGCCCATGGTTAAAATAAGCATATAGAATGGCATGTAAACATATTCCTTAAATGAATCCGTCCAGTACTAAGTGCTGAGATGTCCTATGTTCAAATTATGTCATAATTACACAAATTACAAATCCTAATGGTTTTGAGTAATTGTTTTGTCTTCCTTTTTCTATTTCAAGGTAATCGGTACAAATTCTCAATTTGGTCTACTTATTTATTGTTATGTTAAAACGTAAGAAATAACAGGAGATGAATATGATGATTAAAGAAGTGGACTAGATAATATGCATCTTATGATTAAAAAAATTGGATATAAATTACCAGTGACAATTTATCAACGTTTAGTTTTAAAAGAAAACTATTTGAGTGGTCAAAACAGATTACTTAATATAAATGCTTATATAGTTGCAGACATCTACTTCATTTCAACTTTGATATGTAGTTGTCTCTATTGCAAACCGTTTTCGTCAAAACTATGTTTTAATCATTTTTTCGAAAAGTAAACACATTGAGATTACAAATAATAACCCTGAGATTTAAAACCTAAAAACACAAACTGAGAATTAAAAATTACACACAGAGATTTCATAGACACGCACTGAGATAACAAAAAATGAAAAACACACACTGTGAATTGAACATTACACACTGGGATTTCATAAAGACACACTGAAATGAAATAAACTGGAAAACACACACTGAAAATTTGAAATTACACACTGAGAATTTAAAATTTCACACTGAGATTTGTGCGCACGTTTTACGTGCGCATATCTAATTAGCATACTTAATCTGAATCTTTTACCAGCTTAAAACAACTAGGGGACAGAACTCGTTAGTTCTTCAACATGTTCAATTGGCGCCAAATGTTTCATAAAAAAACATTTGAAATACAACGTATAGAAAAACTACTTTGTTAAAGACCAAAATAGAACAAGAAAAATACGCACTCATTTCAAAATATAAACAAATGGTGAAAACTTTATTAAAATCATAAGAAAACATTGGAACAATCTGCAAAAAGACAAACAATGCAGTGCCTATTATAGAATCTAAACGTACCAAAATATAAAGATTACCTTACGAAATTAGGATAACAGTTGAAAGTCTTTTGAAAAGGGACCCACAGCTTTAAACAAAAAAATGCCGATAAACTGTAAGCAATAATCTGAATTTAAGCAAAAAAACTAATGAATATGAGTTAGCAAAAAACGATATTAAGTCTTGAAATTTATTACGAATGTTGGTTAAAGAAACCGCATTTCATTGTAATGACTGACGAGAGTTCGGGAGACCACGATATTAATCTATTGAATTATTCATCTCATGAATATTCATGAGTAATACGCATATTAATTTCAGAATGTACTTTTTTAAATCTCAGTGTGTGTTTTTCAATTAATTTTCTTCTCAGTGTGACTTTTTAAAATCTCAATGTGTAATTTTAAATACTCATTTTGTGTTTTTCATTTTTTTAAATCTCAGTGTATATTATCGATTTCTTAGAGTGTTATTTTAGGATTTCAAATCTCAGTGTGTTTTTTTTTTAATTCTCAGTGTATATTTTTTTTTTGAAAAATGGTTCAAACATAGTTTTTGACGAGAACAACTTGCCGTTCATACCACATCTCTTTCTTTTTATATTATCTGCATGAAAGATTAAATAAAACTGATAATTACTTTCCCTTTGACTCTTTTAACAATTTCTTGTTTTAATCTATACATTTCAAAGGCGATCCATGGTTTGGGAAACCAGCAAGATGTAACAGATGCAGCTGATGCAAAATCTAAATTTTTGGACTACAACGCACTTAAAGAACTTGTGAATGTTGGTTTCAGTATTCACCGTAATCTCAAAAGATTAAATGACCACAGCAATGACCTAGCGGTGCACAATTCAAAAATATCAAAGCTAGAAACAACTGTTGACAAAATGGAAAAAGGTAATATTTCATAAGAAAAACATGTTTTCTGAGCGGGTTGCTGCTCACATGGAAGCTATGAAACCAAGAGTTCAAAGTAGTGAAGTTGAAATCATCCCTTGTCAGTTTTAGGGTGCCATCACGAGTTGGTTGACCGTTATGGAATATCCGTTTCACAAATGATAACGGATATGTCCCGTATGTCGTAACTACAATACCATCCCTTTTTCCGAATGTGACCTACCGAATTAGACTTATTACTGGCTTTGTACTAACATGAGCAACCCAACGGGTGCCACATGTGGAGCAGGATCTGCTTACCCTTCTCGTGCACCTGAGATCACCCCCAGTTGTTGGTGGGGTTCGTGTTGCCCAGTCTTTAGTTTTCTATGTTGTGTCATCTGTACTATTGTTTGTCTGTTTGTCCTTTTCTTTTTCAGCGTTATCTGTTTATTTTCGTCTTATGAGTTTGAATGTCTATCTGGTATCTTTCGCCTCTCTAGTGCAACCATTTCAATTGCTCTCCGTACATCCAAACCTTTTATTTGCAAGCGTTCAGACAATTTGACAGCAATCTGTTTAGATTTCTTTTGTTACTTCTAATCGTGATCCGTACTAAGCAATTACGATGCACCAAATATATAAATTGTAATTTCCATTTTCTACCACTTGGTCTATGCTGCTGCTTGTTGGTTGCTTGTTCCCAAGGGTATCACCAGCTCTAATGTCAATTTATTGGTACCAAAATCGTTCAATAACCTACCTTTTTTAAATTATCCATTGATAAAATTAGAAATTAATAGCATTAGAAGGTTTCAATTTGCGCATGCAAAATTGCCCTACGGTTGTATCCCTCTCTGGCCCTTTTTATTCATAGGGTTTCCAGGTATTCGAGTATTGATAAACCTTGCTTCAAAATATTTGGACGTTTGCTTCCATTACGAAAGTTAATTCAGGAAAGAGCGTTAAAGGTATCAAACTTATACAGTGTCATAATCATTTTAATCACCTTCATATTTTCAATATTCAATAAGTTTACATATTTTTAATGTAAATTATTAAATTTTTATCATGAAAATTGCGACAGCTTTAGTATTGCATTTATGAGAATTTGTGTGTCAAATTATCAGAAGGTTTCTAAATAATAACAATATATTCCGAAATTACAATAATTAGTAAAGCGATTTTGTCTGTTGATTATAAATCGCAATAGTACCAGAATTAACGATATTCAGATATTAAATATCATACTATAATAACAATTATCTAACTTGTAACGGTGAATAATTGACAAAATTTAAGTTATGTCAGTGCTTACATCCTTTTTACTGTAGAATTCATCAAATTTGATACATCTAGATGTTTCATTAATATAAGACTGATAAGTTTCGCTGTAATCAAAATATATAAACTTAGCCGGTATATTTTTATGCATTTATTCTCTGGAAGGCGTTTTTACGTTTATCTTTTGTAGCAGACGTAGTATAGATACACATGTCACATATTGTCGACTATTCATATTCTCAATTTTTATTACAAGAGAAACTTGTGTTAATAAATCGCTCCCAAAAATTAGGGGCTTTATAATATTCCCGTATGAGCTCAACAATTTCTATTTTTTTTTCAGAATTACAGTTAAACTGTTTCTGGTTCATTTATTCTGTGTGGTTTTATTATTGTAGTAAATAAATCATTTTGTAAGACGTTTCGGCCACTGGCCTTCTTCGGTTTCTTTATTAACATTCTTAACTACATGGTAGACATTTTAGTTTCACAACCATTAAGATATTATAGATTTAGTTCCTTGGTAGTTTTGTCAACACATAATATTGACAGCTATCATGGTGTTTCTTAGATCAAATTTTGTGACTACCAAGTTCTTAGTTTGTTAGCAAATAACTCTCTAGCTATCACATTTTTGTCGATTCTCCGTTTAAACATTTCTAAGTCATGTGTTATCAGTTAACTTTACTAAGCTGCAAGTTTATTCACAGTCTAGTGATTTCATTTACTCTGTCTATTTCGTTTTTAAATTATGCTTTATTGAATATTTAAGTGTGCAATGATTTTAGAGCTACCGGATTTTGTTTTGTTTCCTTCTTTCGAAAACATTATATTAACAACAAATAAATTCAAATGTAGCTGATTGTCGTCCATTTATTCAATTTTAAAATAAAAAAAAAAACAATCAACAACAAACCGATCATCAAGTTATAAGTATTACAGCTCAATGAATATAACTTGGGAAAAAATACTGTCAATTGATGTTGATATTCAATGCACTTTACTTAAAGAACTAAATATCATAATGATAGACATATTTTTAAGCGCGAATTTATGGAAACTCCTTCTTTTTCGGTATAACATCTGTAGATGAATGTTAAGGCCTCTGATAATAATGATGACACCATACGATCTTAATGTATTATAAATTGAATACACATGTATCTGTTCACCAGATAAACGGAAAAATAAACTAGAGAAGCAAACATTAGAATAAAAGAGAGAGGGTATGTTTTAAATTGAAGTGGAATGAAAACTGAGCAGAGACACATTTATATTAAGTCCATGAGACCCTTATGATTACAAAATTTGATAAATAAAGTTAACCATTTCTTTACACTGCTCCAGCTAGAAATTGAAAGGAGCAGGACACATTTTTAGGGGGGGGGGTCTTTGTTTCTGTGTGAATCTATCTGGGTCTAGTAGATTTAGGCTTTTCATAGACGGAAGGTGGCTGCTGACACCCCTGGAAGAACAGAATTGGGAAGATCGCGGCCACCTTGAATTCCATTCGGCAATATTGTTGAAAAAAATGCAACTGCATTTCTAACTTGCAATCATTAAACTTAACACAGGCTAGTAGATTGCCAAACTGCTATCGTAGATAAGTTGATCTACTGTACTCTTCAAAGGTTTCATTCATATTTTAATCTCTGGTATTTTGTTGTTATGTTTACTACATATGTGCAATATAAACATGTTTTCATTGGTTATTTTTTTAATAGAATTAAGTATTGACCAATGAGATATTTAAATGACAAATCGTAAATAATGAACTGTACATTTAATTCCCATGCACGTCACGATAACGGGCAAAACTGTTATTCTCGTGTGCGTTGTGCATACATAATGAATATGCACACACTATGACACAGCAAAACAATAATGTGTCTTGTTGTTTGTCTCAAATCTTAATAGAAACAATTGGTTAGATGTCAATTTCATCTAGACGAGTTATTGCGTAATGCACACACATTGAAGTTTGAGTGTTAGTGCGCATGTCTTGTAAATGCATAGAGGAAATCATGTAGGTTACATAAACATACAAAATGGCTGACAGTTCAACTTCAGCATAATTCATAAAGGTCAACCCTAATAGCATGTACAACGTAAAGAATTGAAAGATTACAAGATCACAAACAAACGGTAATACTTCAATTTCAGGCATCAATGTAAAAAACTCACCTTGAAATGAATCAGGCCCTCTATATTGTTTCTGGATAAAAAGTTGGAATTCTGTCTCGTGTGGATTTGTTTTGATATTTTCTTCCGCACAAGGCAGATCAGCCAAGTAGTGTTTGTGATAATCAATGTTTAAAATGGAATTGACTTAATTTGAATTGTCTGTAAACATTCAGTCCATATTCGTTGAAGCTATAAGCTTATCAAATACGTAGTAACTGAAAATTTCAAAAGGATTTTCCTAGAATTCAAACATAAGTACCACATTTATTAGGAATAGAACAAAAATCCTATTGTATCTAATTTGTCTATTGGCCGATGCTTTTAGGAAAGGATGTAGTCTATTGCAAACTTCCAAAAGAAGGAAAATTACCAGCTGGATAAGATCTACAAATATGTCAACATGACTGAAATTGTCAGTTGACTCTTAATAGAGGAATTCCCTATTGATGAAGATGCAGGTGAGCGACACAGGCTCTTTAAAGCCTTTAGTTAGCTCACCAGGCCTAAAGGCCAAATGAGCTTTTTTCATTACTTGGTGTTCGATAACTTTTATAATCGTCTACTCTGAAACCACTGGGCAAAACGTTACCAAACTTGGCCACACTCATCATTGGGTATCTAATTTTAAAAATGTGTCCGATAATTTCAGCTGCCAATCAAGATGGCCGACATGGCAAAAAATAGAATATAGGGATATAATGTAATTTTCCCTTTACTTTGAAAACCACTATAAACTGTAGCAAAAATGTTCATAATTATGATCTCTAACTGTGGTTTTTTTTGTTAACGTCAAAACTGTCAGACGACTTATTATGACTTATTGCCCTTAAATGACGAATTTTATCATTCTAAATTTGTCTGTCTATTATCTTAAAAATATTATAGACCAACAGAAATTTAAAGAACCAAAAATCATCAGCAAAACAAGATCTACACATGAGTCAACATGATCAAAATCGTCAGACAACTCCTAATTAGAGTTATTACTCTTTAATGTTGATTTTTAATGATTTTTGCGTTTTTGCCAAATATCTTAAAAACCATAAATGAAAACTAAATATGCAAAAATGATTAGCAAGCTAAGATAAACAAATAATTCAACATGATCAAAATTGTAAGTTGACTCCTTAATGAATTTTTTGCCCTTAAATAAAAAATGTTCGCATTGTTTAATATTTTTGCCTATTGTCTTAAAAACTTTATGTAATTACGGATATCTCTAATAGTAAAATAATGTGCATTATAGGCGACAGAGCATAAAGGTTTACTATGTATGTTGGGTCCGTGTATATTTGCGTCCATTCGTTTTTCATTTTGAAATATCAAAAACAAAAAACAAAAAACGAGAGTGTTTTCAATTTTTGTTTTTGATTTCTCTAAAACCAAAACGGAAAACGAAAGTGTTTTCATTTTTTGTTTTTGATTTCTCTAAAACCAAAATGAAAATCAAAAGTGTTTCCGTTTTTCGTTTTTGATTTCACTAATGATGAATTTTGTATGTAATTTTAATTATTTCTCGTTTTATAATGTACAATGTTTTCCTTTCTTGTTTCACAGTCATTGATAGTAAAGAATGCCAATTTAAACATCCACCGGTGTTCTTTCAACATAATGTAGACAAAATAGACCGCCTAACTTATGAATTGAACTACGGTGATAAATGAATCAAAGCCTTTCAAATTACCTTGTTTATATCTTTACTTAAAAAAAATATTATATTTAAATATTAAACGAATCATAAATTTAAATTGCACAATATAATATTATATAAGTATGGTACAAATAGATAGATTGATTACAACATCACATTAACAAGGGAGGTTACTAATTTGAAAACTCATAAGAAAATTAGCCCAGTCGTAAAAGTATACATGCACAGCGGTTATCAGATCTATAGTATTTAAGTCGAAGTTAATGTCGCCGGATGCAAAAGTCTTTATCAATCTGAACAATAAGGGTGCGTGATCTTTACTTTTAAGTTTAGAAAGGTTGATCTAAGATGATAAGACAGGGCCGTTACTAGCCTCTATTACAAGTGAAGCTAAATATATTTTAGGCGAGGGGTCTAGGGTTCAAGGCCCCCCAAAAGATTTGGAAAAAAATGACGCAAAATCGTGCATTCTGAACGTTTCTTTCGGACCCTTTCTTAATCTAAAACGCAAGTTTTGTTTTATTTATTTTTTCGACAATATATCAAAATATATAAATTTAGTGTAAGACTTTTAGTATTTAGGGACAACATCAAAAGACACATGTAGGATAAAGCAAAACATTGTAATCCACATATTCAGGTGTGTGGCTGTTGTTTTTAGGGTATGAATGGTTCGTTGCCTCGTTGAAGACCCTCCGGCTACTTTCAAGATGAAGAACAGGAATAAAAGCCCTGTTCATTGATAATTTTCTTTTTTTTCTATGTATTGTGTGCGATGTTGTCCCATTTACTCCTCATCTCTTTATTTTCTATTTTAGGGCCTAAACAAGGCTCAATGCAAGTTTAGCCCTTCAATGTTAAATTTTAAGGTCATATTTACACTATTGTTTCGGGTAAGGGTGAATTTGGTACCTATTAAAACGTTTAAACCCGCTGCATTTGTTTGCACCTGTCCTAAGTCAGGAACCTGATGTTCAGTAGTTGTCGTTTGTTGATGTGGTTCATAAGTGTTCTCGTTTCTCGTTTAGTATATAGATTAGACCGTTGGTTTTCCCGTTTGATTAGTTTTGCACTGGTCATTTTGGGGCCCTTTGTAGTTTGCTGTTTGGTGTGAGCCAAAACTCCGTGTTGAATACCGTACTTTGACCTTTAATGGGTTTTCTTTTACATATTGTGACTTGGATGGAGAGTTGTCTCGTTGGCACTCATACCACATCTTCTTATATCTATATATGGTCTTTTTAAATGAATTGATGTCGGGAGATTGGGATTTCTAGCTTTAGTTTAAACCATGTCAGCTTTTTATTTGTTTTTACAGAAAAAAGAGGCAGTTTTGTATTCTTTAATATACTGTAACAGTTTAATTTTCCATGAAAAAGGGACAGTTTTTTTTATGTCCGGTAGCATCGTATCATATCTAGACATCGGTAGGCATATAAAATTGCAAAACCACACATGACCGTTCATTAGTCTTCGTAGATCTATTCCAAGTCTTAATAAGTCTACACAAAGCAGAAAATGAACTTTTACAACAAGGGATATTACACAACTGAAGCCATAGTCATAATCATAGATCGATTGACTGATTGGTGTTCCTTTAACGTCGCCGCAGAACAAACAAATATTATCTGATATTCATTCTCAACATCTTCAAACTCTATTGTTCCCAAGGAGGCAACCATTTGATTCTCTGGGGTGGGGCAGGGATTTGTTCCCGAAGTTAATACTTTTTTTTAGCCCAGACCGTAAAACATGCCTTTATCCACGGCCACTCACAAACACAACTAGATATCATTGAGATGGGAGCCATCTCTGTGGGCCCCGCTGTAAATAATGTGCATTAAAAAATCTGTATCTTTACCATAGGACATGGAGTTGTCAATTGAAACCAAAGTTTTTGACCTTGACCTTTGATCTAGGAAGTTGTACATAAATTATGACACACCCTCTGGTGTTGGTTTATATACATGTCAAGTATAAACTTTGAAATCATAACGGTTTACAGGATATAGAGCGGACACGATCTTTACCATAGGACATGGGGTTCTCAACTGAAACCAAAGTTTTTGACCTTGACCTTTGACCCAGGAATTTGTACATACATTATGACACACCCTCTGGTGTTGGTTAATATACATGTCAAGTATAAACTTTGAAATCGTAACGGTTCTCTAGATATAGAGTGGACACAATTTGTTACGGACGGACGAAAAGACAGACGGACCGACGGACAGACGGACGGACGGACGGACAGACTGATCACTATAGGGCGCCGCCATTCGGCGGGGCCCTATTAATATTTTTGCTTTATTTATTAAAAACATTTTTTTTACACTTTTATATTTTTTGTTGTCTTAAAATATTAGTTTACTAAATATACATGTTTATACCAAGCCAAGTCCGTTTATATCTTGTTTCTCGCCTGACTATACAAAAGCCCAAGAGAGCTTTGGCCATCATTTGGCGTCTTTGATAGATAAGGTTGACTTATAAGCTGTCTATACAAAGTAATGGGACAATGGCATGAAGACATCACCAAATCACCATATGCAATACACAAGAAGACACCTAGAGCTCACAATATGGTCTTCAACTAACCATCAACAGGCAGTAAGCTCTGGTTGGCACTAAACACAAACCCAATGGTACAGTCAATTGTGAAAATATCCAATTAAAACTGGGTGACCTGGGAGGAAAACATTGGAACTTTCCTAAGAAATACAAATTTCAACCCCCTTAACATTTTTTAATAAGGAGATGTGGTATGATAGCCAATGTGACAACTATCCCCAAAGTTCAAATGAAGTGGATGTAAGCAGTTATATATACAATGTAGGCAACCGTACCACCTTCAACAATGAGAAAAAACCATACAGTATAGTCAGGTATACTAGGCCCTCACATGAAAAATGTGAAAAGGTTCAATTGAGAAAAATAACGGCCTAATTCATAACACAATAAAACAAAAAACAAATATGACAGACTTCAACAAACGACAACGACTGAACTACAGGCTCCTAACTTGGGACAGGCACATACAGTATGTGGCGGGGTTAAACATGTTTGTGAGCGCTCAACCCTCCCCCTTAACCTGGGACAGTTTTGTTACAGCACAACATAAGCACAAACTATAAAAATCAGTTGAAAAGGGCTTAACATATCAGATCGATAAAAACGGGAAAAAAAACATCTAACAAAAGCACAGACTGGACGTGGCAGGGTATTTATACATCCTTAACAAACAAAAAAAAGACACAAAGTACAGATCTGAGAGTAATCGCAGCTACTGACAGCTAGTTCAAAGTAAATAATAACTAATACAAAAATCATGTATCTAAGACTAAAATATCAATCAGTACACATCCAACATCCAATGGACTTAGTGTAAAGACGTTATTAACAGTCAGAGAAAGACATGATCTTGTGCAATGCCAAATCATAGGTATCAACAGATTGTAGTACCTTGGTGTGTATAACAATAATATGTAGTATGGTTTAAAGTTACTGATAACAAAATTAATATTTATACACACTATTCAAAGATCTATTTACAGTGTTCAATTGGTAACCTTTTGAAATAAGTTTATTTAAAGGATTGATAAGTTTACCCTGATCGTTTTTAATTTACATGCATACAATTTCTATTTATATTATTATTGATAAATACAATATTGCAGAAGTAGTGGAAATAGATCTCAGGTGGGGGAAGTAGTTTTTGACTTCAGGGAACTTTATTTGGATATGCCTGTTATGGTCTCATTGAGATTTGCCAGACCTTCATTCAATTTCAGTACTTTTTTTATGTCCCATTTATGGACATTATGTTTTTCGGTTTGTGCGTTCGTTCGTTCTTCCGTTCATCCGTCTGTTCCACTTCAGGTTAATGTTTTTGGTCAAGGTAGTTTTTGATGAAGTCGAAGTCCAATCAACTTGAAACTCAGTATACATGTTTCATATGAAATGATCTTTCTAATATTAATGCAAAGTTAAAGTTCTGACCGCAGATTCACGGTCCACTGGACATAGAAAATGATAGTGCGAGTGGAGCATTCATGTACTATGGACACATTTTTGTTCAAATCCTTTATTAAAGAAGTTAGTAAATTTACTTCAGATACAAATACTAGATTAGACGAACCAATCTAATTACAAAATATATCTCTGATTTCGTTATACATATATTTATGAGCACGTTAATATATGTATGAATTTTAATAAGATTACTGGACAAACGCGTTCAATCTACGGATTTTATTCTTAACAATTTTTCCGAGCGGAGCGAGTCGAAAAACATTGACGTCTTTTAAGCCAAATTTTATATGTTTGCTATACACACAAATTTATTTTTTAAACTTGGTAATTAATTAATCTAAAATACAGACCTAGATAATCAAATAATCATGAAATATTTGGTCTAGTAATCAAATAATCACACACACAAAAAAAAGGCCAAGTAATCACATAATAAAAAACTCCATGAGGAGGCTCATTAAAGATGACATATTTTGGTATTACTATTGATTCACTTATAGGGTTTTTGCATCGGTAATAACCACATTAATTCTAAAACCAGTTGTTGGCATTATACGAGTCATTTTCTTCTCATATATTTTATGACGGTATGATACTAAACCCCTCACAGGAGGGATTGTGCTTGATATTCATGTGATGAAGACATAATTTTTCAATCGGTTTAATTGAGATCTGGAGCTGGCATGTCAGTTACTGCTAGTAATCCTTTGTTAAGTTATGAATCATTGTCATTTTGCTCAGTTTCTTTTGTTACCTATTCTGACATCGGACTCTGACTTCTTTTAAACTGAGTTTTACTGTGCGTATTGCTGTGTGTTTGTTTACTCTACATTGGCTAGCTATAGTGGTATAGGGGGAGGGTTGAGATCTTACAAAACACGTTTAACCTCGTCGCATTTTTGCGCCTGTCCCAAGTCAGGAGCCTTTGGCCTTTGTTAGTTTTGTATGTTTTTTTTTTTTTTATTTTTAATTTAGTGTGACCTCCATTTTTACTGAACTAGTATACATTTTTATTTAGGGGCCAGCTGAAGCCCGCCTCTGGTTGCGGAATTTTCCCGTTGTGTTGAAGACCCATTGGTGGCCTTCGGCTGTTTTCTGCTCTTTGGTTTGGTTGTTGTCTCTTTGACACATTCTTCATTTCCATTCTCTGTCTTAATTTCAACAATGAAACTTTACATTATTTTTTACCTTTGTATTAAATTAATTTGTAAACTTCTTGGAACTCTACAATGACCGTCTGATTACAATTAGACACGCAAGAATGTGAAATATGAAAACTTATTGGCCTTCAATGTCACAAACTTTTTTTAATGTGGGTCTCTACTTTGTTCAGTAAGATTTCGATTTTGACAATTATTTTGCATACTACCATAGATTTCCGGTAATTGTTCTGCATAAAACAATTGGCATACTTTGCTTAACGTTTATTGGAACCCAATAATTTCAAAGGTGTTGCCTGTAATGTGAAGACGTGAATGAAAATGCGGAGTTTGTAAGACCAGGCTCAAGCAAGCAGCCTCTCGCTAGCAGCCACTTCGCTAGCAGCCAGTTTTCAGATATTTATATAAACCCAAATGTTGCATAATATTCAAACGTTCTTCAGATATTTTTATTAATATATAACCACTATATTATCAGTTTTTAATATATAATCAAGCAGTCAAAGACATTATTCATGGAATTTTAAAATTTTATTTCTTGTTCATTAATTATATAAAGACAATAGAAATCGCTTTCAATATATCACACAGCGTGCTGCACGCTTTACATTTTAAATAGTCAACACTTTTGAGTGTATATAGAATCGTAAATAATTATGAAATTATTTTAAATGTTGGCAAAATTGCACTATTGTGTGAAATAGCTTTCCATATTCTCGGCATCCTGTCAAATAGTTCATGAAAAGTAACTATTGTTCTGCATTAGAAGAAAAGAAAGTTTCACTCATGCTTTAACTTTTTGTTTGCCACACAAAACTGTTTTGACAAAACATTCTACTTCTGAACCAGTGGATTTCGCTTACTTATGATTTGACGAAAGGTTTATTTTTTGTACTCAAAGTATGGTGGACAAGGAAATTATTTATTAGCTTTAAAAAAAAGAATCCGTGCTATACCTAAGCTAGGAATTTTGATAAAGCAGGCGTTGGATCTCTAGCTTACGTTTGCACCTAGTGCGGACAAAAGTATTGCCGTAGAATATTTTTTATTATCTTTTCGGGAAGGGTTGGGTAGTGTATCCGACCTCAACTTTGGACCTACTTTAGAAAAAAAACCAAGCCGAACAACACCCTGGATTTTTTCTACTGTAAACCTCAGCTACCCAGTTTCCCTTTGCACCTAGTGCGGACAAAAGTATTGCCGTAGAAATTTTTTTATTAACTGTTCGGTAATGGTGTGGTAGGGTGGGTAGCTGAGGTCTACTTGAGAAAAAATCCAGGGTGATGTTCGGCTTAGTCTTTTTTTATAATGTAATTAGCTGGAAAATTATGAAAGCTCACGTCTTAATTGATAGGCAAAGAAATAAGAAGAAAACGTATGATAACCAATAACAATCTACCGGAGACAAAATAACGTTGGTTTAGGCAACTAGTACGATGGTTTGGATGCGGGGTTCTTCATTTTTGTATTCTTTGATATGTTATACCATTTTTCTCTATTTTTTAATTAGTGTTTTAGGCCATTTATCTCTATTCTTTTTTTTTTTTTTACTTTTTGCCAATTATTTTGTTGTATTCATATTTGAACACCTCATTATTCTATTTTTTTATGTCTTGTTTCATTGTCTCTTTTATTTATATTTTTTGCCCACTATTCTCTATTCCGTAAACCCCCAATGGCAAAATGATTGAATGCTAATCCCGGTTTGAATTGTGAAATTGCGGAAATTTGTTTTTCAATCAATTAATCAAGCAAAACACATAATCGTCCTGAATGTTCGTATAATGGACGTTGGTCATGAATTCTAATCATCTGAGATCAACCTTTCTAAATTTAAAAGTAAAGATCGCGCACCCTTATTGTTCAGATTGATAAAGTCTTTTGCATCCGTCGACATTAACTTCGATTAAAGATCTGATTACCACAGTGACTGTGCATGTATACTTTAACGACCATGGTAGTTTTTTTATAAGTTTTTAAAAGTAGTAACTTCCCTTGTTAATGTGATGTTGTAATCAATCTATTTATTTGTACCATCTTTATATAATATTGTATTGTACAATTTAAATTTATGATTCGTTTAATATTTAAATATAATAATTTATTTTTTATTAAAGATATAAACAAGGTAATTTGAAAGGCTTTGATTCATTTATCACCGTAGTTCAATTCATAAGTCAGGCGGTCTATTTTATCTACATTATGTTGAAAGAACACCGGGGTGCTTACATTGGCATTATTTACTATCAATGACTGAAACAAGAAAGGAAAACATTGTACATTATAAAACGAGAAATAATTAAAATTACATACAAAATTCTTGTTTAGTGAAATCAAAAACGAAAAACGGAAACACTTTAGATTTTCATTTTGGTTTTAGAGAAATCAAAAACAAAAAAGGAAAACACTTTCGTTTTCCGTTTTGGTTTTAGAGAAATCAAAAACGAAAAATGAAAACACTTTTGTTTTTGTTTTGTTTTTGATATTTCAAAATGAAAAACGAATGGACGCAAATATACACGGACCACTTTTGTTTTTCATTTTGGTTTTTGAGAAAATGAAAACACTCTCGATCTTTGTTTTTTGTTTTTGATATTTCAAAACGAAAAACGAATGGACGCAAATATACACGGACCATGTTGGCGTTTGTTTTTGTTGCACTTCAGTGTTCCTGTAGTTCCTTTGTTTTCCTCTTATAGTTGATGTGTTTGCCTCGGTTTTAGTTTGTAACCCGGATTTGTTTTCCCTCAATCGATTTATGCCTTTTGAATACCGGTATACTACTGTTGCCATTATTTATATAGAGGTAGACACTTTCAATAGCACACATGATGATCAAGACAAAATCAACAAATACGCCATGAATGGTCGAAATCTACAGTCGACTCGTTATTGAGACATAACTGAAATTGTCATTTAACTCTTAATAGAGTTGTTCCTTTTGTTTTTGAAAGATCTGATTGCGAACTGCTAAAGAGATTTTGTTACAACACATTTCATAAAACCTTTATAAAAAACTTTCAAAGTTGAAAGAATTTGGTTTAATTACGGATGTATCTGTAGAATACTTATTACAAACAGTATGTTGAATCTCTATTTATATGGCGATTTTGTTTATACAGCCAGTATATTTAAATATGATCCATGAAAATTAATTGATCATTTAAATAAACTACTTTTGATTGTAATCCATCTAATGCTGTGATAAAATCTATGAAATGTTTTTTATTGATTAACATTGATTTTGATAATTTTAAAACATACTGGCAACCTTTTTTAACAGATACCTTTTTTGGCGTTGATCCCTTTCCAGCCGAATTAGCAGCGATTTATTTTCGAGTATTTTTTTTTTTTTTGATATGTTATATATGTAAAGAAAGCCACATTATTATATGTATGCAAATTATCATCACACTTGTATTTTGACGTCGTTCAAGGGCGTGCTTTCTCTGCAAGTACTCCCTGATAAAATCAGTACTTTGTGTCATAGGTCGGTTCGTTAGCTGGTTTTTGTGTAATTTGTGTCAATCTGAAGAGTCATCCCGTTTTAAACTACTTTTTAGATCACCTAGCCGAAAGGCCAAGTGAACATTTCTCATCACATTGCGTCCGTCGTCTGTTGACTTTTATCAACATCAACTCATCTGATACCACTGGGCCAAATTTTACCAATCTTGGCCACAATTATCATTGGGGTTTCTAGTATAAAATAATTGTCCGATGATCCCGTTTTTCAAACAAGATGGCCGACATGGCTAAAATAGAACTTAGGTGTAAGTTTTGCTTATTATTTTGAAAACCGCTTTAAAAAGAGAAATTCTGACATGAGCAAAATTGTTCAGAATGTTGAGCTCTAAGTATTGTCTGTTAACGTCAAATCTGTCAGACGACTTATTATAGGAGTAATTGCCTTAAATGATGAACTTTGCCTTTTTTTTTCTCTTTTACAATATATCTCGAAAATTATAATAGATAGAGGAAAACATCTAATATCAAAACTGATCAGCAAGACAAGATCTACAAATAAGACAGCAATAACTAAAATCGTCAGACGACTCCTTATCAGATTTATAGCCCTTTGATGACGATTTTTACTAAATTTTTGCGTCTTGTCTAATAACATAATTTCAAAAACTATAGATCAATGGAAACCTTAAAAAGCAAAAATCATAAGCAAGATAAGATCTACAAATAATGCAACTTGACAAAAAATGTTGAATCTTTTTTGAAGTAATTGTCCATTAGGTGACGATTTTCCCAATTTTTTAATGTTTGCCTCTTATTTTGAAAATTGTAATATAAAATTAGAAACTTTAAATAGCACAAATGCTCATCAAGACGGGATCTACAAAAAATCATAATGAATTAAATCTTCATGCAACTGGTTACTGGAGTTATTGGCCTTTAATGGTTATTTTTACGTTTTTTGGATAATAAAAATAGAAAGATTAAAAGAAAGGAAAAATTATCACCAGGATAAGATCTTTAAATTTGTCAACATATTTGAAATGTTTAGGTAACTCATAATTGGGTTGTTCCCCTTTAATGAAAATGTTTACTAAAAAGTGGCCATTGTTGAAGATGTAGGTAAGCGAAACAGGGTTTTCAGAGCCTTTGTTTATTGTTTGTTCTTATGGTAAGATGAAGGGTTGTAATTGTTTTCATTTGTCTTGCTGGGGTCATTTAAAGCTTTCTATGTGGCATAGGTTTTGCTCGTTTGTAAAGGCCGTATATGTCACATCTTCTAATTCTTATATAAACCTGTGTTTGGCATGATAATTTTGAATTTAACATTACGTTTATGCAATTTGCTTAGTATAATAGACAACTGGATTTTTGTTTGTATTTCAGAAACAGAAGGATATTCAGATCTAAAAGAGAAAATAAATAAAATAGAAATTGAGCAGGAAGAATGTATACCAAAGAATATTAGAGGTATATATATTATTATTTGATGTAGTGTATTTTGATATTTTATAACTTCACAATAGAAGCCTGTAATAATACTATTAAGTACTTGTAGAAAATATTCATTTAGTATTTGCCACAGGACGTTACACATAATATAATTGAAAAATCACTAAAAACCGTCCACACTTTTGTATAGTACGCATCCCATCTACAAACTATATGTCTTGGGTAAAAAAGGTTATACATGACCAAATACGGTAATTTTTGTTAGAATGGCTGATAGTTGACTCTTACAGCTGTGATTTAAATTTGCTATTGCATATGAAAATCGACTTCTCAAAGGCAAAATTATATGCAATATAGAATCTTGATGGGGTAACAGAAATATAAATGAATAGAGAACAATAACCCAACAAAAATAAATTGGAGAATAATGGGGAGTACAAGTATCAAGAATGACAGTGGTGGGCAAAAATAAGGGAATACACTACTGATTACAGAAATGAACCATGAACAGAATAAAGAAATCATGTAATAACGGATAAATGGTAAAATATTGTGCAGGATAGACGACGAGGAATAATAGTTCACACTTGTCCGTACATACGTCATGTACGTCCGAAAATTGGTTTCAATACTCTAGTTTATGTAAACCAAATGTTTTGAAGGTTTTTCACAATGCTTATATTGATCAAACACAGATCAAGTATTGTGTTTGTTTGTATGTATGTAAATTTATCAATTATTCGAACCACCCCTCAAGAGCTGCGAGAGTACAGTGGAATCCGTAAATACTTCCTGTTAGAGATTTACAATAAGTGTATGACTCCGACTCGAATCCGAATATGAGTCAGAGTAAGACAGTTTAAATGACGAGGGTGATCTCCAAAAAATACAATTATTGTAAGCATTGTACTTTAATCATCACAATGTTTATTGAAAATTTGTTTTCGGCGATTGACAAAAACAATGATTACCACAAACTTTAACTATGGATTTAAGTGTGTGACGAGGAAGCCTCAAACGAGTTCCAATGATCTTATAACGTTTTTATTCGTCAATATTTAATGCAATTGGTTCGCAGTAACCGTGGAAGGTTTGAAACATTTATTACAAAACAGGTCACAAAATTGTTTAAAAGCGTCGATTAAGTTGCTTTAGATTGTGCATCCGTAAAACATTCATACAGAAAACTTGTCTATTCTAAAAAATAAATAACATTTTCTTTGTCTGTATGTACGATTCTTGCCAGGTTATCAAAGTTGTATATCAGGAGTGTTTTTAAAAGAGATATGTCTATTGGAAATATAAATGCTATAGAAAATTGCATTGTTAGTGCTTTCACGTGTACAAATCTTGCCAGTTATCTATAAAATTTGGTATTGACAGATGAAATATGTGAAACACGGGACATTGGAACTGTGTTCTTTTTATAATATTCTCATCAAAATCAATCCAAACAGGAGTATGCATTACTGCGGAGCCCATTATGTTCAATATGTAAATACAAACATTATCGTTTGACAGAGATAGAATCTGATGCGCACCAGTTTTGAAACTCGTGCACACTACTTTAAAACTGGTAATCAAGACTTTAAAACTCGTACGCACTAATTTCAAACGCGTGCGCATAAATTTCAAACACAGTTTGACTGACTCTCTACGAGTTTGAAAGTCGTGCGCACTATTTTTGAAAGTCTTGCGCGCGATTTTCCAAACTGTTGTGCACTACATTAAGTCTCCGTCAGTTTTAGAAGGATTTGTTAAACTTGAAAGCGGGTGTTTTTTTTTTATGTAATCGGTAAACATTATCATATAACATAAGCAATAAATATTTGTTGGGAAAGTTTTTAAACTCTGAACATATATGTTAGTGAGGTTAAATGAAAATGCGCACTTTCTACCCTTCAGTAAAAAAAAAGAAATTCAATTAATTTGATAAATGGTTTTGGCCTATCAGCAAACAAAGATTGAACATGAAAAATTTAATTAGCGTACACATTATTTTGATATCACCCCTATAGCTTACTTGTATGATTTGTAATCGTACTCGTACTCGGACTCCGAGTCTGACAGTTATTGTAAATCTCTATTATTAATTAATGGAGTTATACTAAGTTATATACAATGTATATGCACTTACTTATACACAATAGACAATCCCCAACCCAGCACAAAATGAGTATTATAATACCAGGAATGGAGGAAAACGAAACACTTTGAGAGAACCATCAGTCTTCTCGCCAGGAATAGACGATCAAAGAGATATTGATCATGAGGCCTCTAAAGTACTCATTCTAGTTTTAAGTCCGTGTAACAGAGATGTGTTTGGTAGGTTGAATATCACCCTATTACTGTTCTGAAATTACCAGCGCCTCTAATCAAGAGTCAGGATCGAACCTGGGACCTCTGCCCTATAGCAATCGGTCCAAATAAACTCATCAAATACCAGGATTGAAATTTTGTATTTGCGCCAGACGCGCGTTTCGTCTACAAAAGACTCATCAGTGACGCTTGAATAAAAAAAAGTTAAAAAGGCCAAATAAAGTACGAACCATCACGCAACGAACCCACACAAGTTCAGTTTTTGCGAAGCGTCACGTTCACTGTTCTCGGGGTATTTCCCTTTTCAAATGAAAACAAAATGCTGAATATGCCGTTTCAGCAATCTAACTTTACTCATTAACCAAGACAATATTTTAGTGTCTTTTTTACGGTATAATTATCTTAGGGGATGGTTCAATTATAATGTTATCTAAACAATCAGATGTGATTTGATAGCCAATGAAACAAGTATCCAACAAAGGACAAGCTCGTATAACAATGCAGGTCGTTATTCAGTCTTCAACAATAAGTAGAACCGATACTGTATAGTAAGCTATAAAAGGCCAAAAGATTTCAAAATGTGAAACAACTAATTATTCCATAGAGTTAATTCTCTATTTTACGCCTGCCTTAAATGATAATATATAATTCATATAAAAGGTCAAAGTGTTGAAGGTAGTCCAACTACTAATTCACTAGCCTCTGAACACTAAGGTTGTGAGTTAAAATCACCCTCATGGCTGGTGTGCTCGACTCCAATCATAATTGACTGTGTATGTCAGTTTTAATACAGAAGGTTTGTGGTTCCGGCAAAACGGCTTCCTCCAGCATTAAACTGACAGCCACGAAATAATCAACAGTGCTGAAAGTAGCGTTAAACGCCAACCAATCAATCAAATTTTAATCTAAATCATATACATTCTATATATTTTTCAGATCAAATGAAAAAACAAATAATAGACTGGGAAGAAAAGAATGAGATGTTTGTGACTACAAGAGCCAGTGATTACGTCATGGAATGTTTAAAGGACAACAGTTGTTTGACTTTAACTGCCCCATCAGGAGTAGGGAAATCTTTTATTGCAAGACACACAGCACTAGTTTTACAGAAGGAAGGATACAAAATAATACCAGTGAGAAAACCAGTTGATATCGAAGCTTATTATCAACCTGGTAAACAGACAGTTTTCATTGTAGATGATATTTGTGGAAATTTTACTGCTGACCAACAACAGATTGAAAACTGGAAACAACTGTTACCAGTGATCAACACAATCATTGCAGACACATGTTGTAAGATTATTGTATGTTGTCGGTTACAAGTCTATAAAGATGATAAGTTTAATATATTAGTACCTTTTAAATCATGTGAATGTAATTTAATGACAGATAAGTTATGCCTTACACCTGTAGAAAAAAATATTATGGCGAACAAATATATTGGTTCAAGCTTGGATAACATTGATAAGTTATCACAAAAAAGTGAATTCTTTCCACTTTTATGCTCTTTATATCATGAGGGGAAACATGGAGATGTTCAAGAATTTTTTGAAAATCCATTTACTGTCTATCAAAATGAACTAGACAATTTAAGTAGGCATGGAGTTGAAGGGAACTATAAAATATGCAGCCTAGCTTTACTAGTTCTTTTTAATAATCAACTAACAGAAAAATGGTTCCTAGGTAAAGTGACAGATGAACAACGACATATCATAGAAGATACATGTGAGGCTTGTAGATTGAACAGAAGTACTTCCAAGGCAGAACTTAAAGAGGCTCTTCTCACTCTAGATGGCACATTTGTATATAAACAGAATGGTATTTATAGAACTGTACATGATAAATTGTTTGACTTCTTTGCCCATTACTTTGGTCAGAAAATGATTGAATGTTTAATAGACCATGGTGATAGTGATTTAATACATGAACGTTTTATATGGAGGAAATCACCAGATAACAATAACAGTAATACAGACTTGATTATTGAAATACCAGATGATTATTTAGAAGCATATTTAAAAAGGTTTATAAAGGACTGGTCAGTAGGAAAGGTGGTAGTTGTATTCTGTAACAACAATATGGAAGAACCATTATTCAGACAAATGCTATTACATCACTTAAAACAACTGGACAAATCACAGCAAGTAACATTAGCCAATACCTATGATATAGTTTTACCAAAGAAGCACTATGCATCAGGTAGTACTCCGTTGATAATGGCTTGTTGTAATGGTTGTACTGATATGGCACAGTGGGTGTTACACGATAATGTAGATGTGGATCAGTGTACGGATGATGGAGTTACTGGGCTGAACATGGCAAGTCAGGAAGGACATACTAATATAGTAAAGTTGCTATTAGAGAGGAATCCTAATATTGATCTATGTGGCAATAATGGCTGTAGTCCTCTGTACAAGGCAAGTCAGCAAGGACATATTGATATAGTAAAGTTGCTGTTAAAGAGGAATCCTAACATTGATCTCTGTGACAATAATGGATGTAGTCCTCTAAGACAAGCAAGTCAGAATGGACATACTGATATAGTAAAGTTGTTATTAGAGAAGAATCCCAATATTGATCTATGTGGCATTGATAACAGTCGTCCACTGGACATAGCAATTCAGATTGGACATACTGAAATTGTAAAATTGTTGTTAGAGAGGACTCCCAATATTGATCTATGTAATAATAATGGTTGTAGTCCCCTAAACATGGCAAGTAAACAAGGACATACTGAAATAGTAAAATTGTTGTTAGAGAGGACTCCCAATATTGATCTATGTGGCAATAATGGCTGTAGTCCTCTGTTCAAGGCAAGTCAGCAAGGACATATTGATATAGTAAAGTTGTTGTTAAAGATGAATCCTTGTGTTGATCTCTGTGACAATAATGGCTGTAGTCCTCTAAGACAAGCAAGTCAGAATGGACATACTTATATAGTTAAGTTGTTATTAGAGAAGAATCCCAATATTGATGTATGTGGCATTAATGACAGTAGTCCACTGAACATAGCAAGTCAGACTGGACATACTGAAATAGTAAAATTGTTGTTAGAGAGGACTCCCAATATTGATCTATGTAATAATGATGGTTGTAGTCCCCTGAACATGTCAAGTCAACAAGGACATACTGAAATTGTAAGGTTGTTGTTAGAGAGGAATCCTAACATTGATCTATGTAACAATGATGTCTGTAGTCCTCTGAACATAGCAAGTCAGGAAGGACATACTGAAATAGTAAAATTGTTGTTAGAGAGGAATCCCAATATTGATCTATGTAACAATGATGGTTGTAGTCCCCTGAACATGGCAAGTCAACAAGGACATACTGCAATTGTAAAGTTGTTGTTAGAGAAGAATCCTAATATTGATCTATGTGGCAATAATGGCTGTAGTCCTCTGAGACAGGCAAGTCAGAATGGACATACTGAAATAGTAAAATTGCTGTTAGAGAGGAATCCCAATATTGATCTATGTGACAATGATGGTTGTAGTCCTCTGAACATGGCAAGTCAACAAGGGCATACAGATATAGTTAAGTTGTTGTTAGAGAGGAATCCTAACATTGATCTATGTAACAATGATGTCTGTAGTCCTCTGAACATAGCAATTCAGGAAGGACATACTGAAATAGTAAAGGTGTTGTTAGAGAGGAATCCTAATATTGATCTATGTGACAATATATATGGCTGTAGTCCTCTATACAAGGCATGTCAGAACGGACATACTTCGGTGGTAAAGTTGTTGTTAAAGATGAATCCTAACGTTGATCTATGTGACAATGATGGCTCTAGTCCAATGAACATTGTATGTCAGGAAGGACATACTGAAATAGTAAAGTTGTTGTTGGAGAGGAATCTTAACATAGATCTATGTGACAATGATGGCTGGAGTCCACTGAGACAGGCAAGTACGAATGGACATACTGAAGTAGTAAAGTTGTTGTTAGAGAGGAATCCTAATATTGATCTATGTGACAATGATGGCTGTAGTCCTCTGTACATGGCAAGTCAGGAAGGATATACTGATATAGTAAAGTTGTTGTTAGAGAGGAATCCTAATATTGATCTATGTGGCAATAATAGCTGTAGTCCTCTGAGACAGGCAAGTCAGAATGGACATACTGAAATAGTAAAATTGCTGTTAGAGAGGAATCCCAATATTGATCTATGTGACAATGATGGCTGTAGTCCTCTGTACATGGCAAGTCAGGAAGGATATACTGATATAGTAAAGTTGTTGTTAGAAAAAAATCCTAATATTGATTTATGTGACAATGATGGCTGGAGTCCACTGAACATAGCAAGTCAGAACAGACATACTAATATAATAAGGTTACTGTCAGAGAAGAAATCCAAATGTTGATCTTTTTGATGATGGTATTTTTTTATTATTTTGTTGTTTGAAGTTTGTTTGATAAATACTGCTATTCATCCCAATTGTCTGTCTCTGTTTGACATCTACCGCTATGCATCTCTTTACTTTTGTCTCTGTTTGATGTCTTCTACTATTCATCCCAATGCTTCCGTCTCTGTTTGATATCTACTGCTTTTCGTTCCATTACTTCTGTCTCTGTTTGATATCTCTCACTAATAATTCCATTACCTCTGTCTGTGTTTGATATCTACTGCTATTCATATAATTACTTTTGTCTCTGTTTGATAACCTACTGCCATTTATCTCATTACCTCTGTCTCTGTTATAGATCTACTGCTATCTATCCCATTACTAATATCTCTAACAAAACACCATGGTTACAAGACAAATGCAGCATAGCTATACTTTATATAGATATTTCTTGATTTTTTCACCAGGAACAGCAGATATACTTGATGTTGATGTAAAGTTAAACCATTGTGTTGATGCCAATAAATATAACTGTAAAACACTCATTAAACAATGTAACTCTATCATTACTTATTTGCTCTAGTTTCTTCATTGTTTTCTTAAGTCACATTTCTTTCGTCTTGATTTCATCACCAGGAACAGAATATATATTTAATTTTGATGTGAAGTAAAACCATTCCGTTGATGCCAATGAATATAACTATACCAAACTCAGTAAATATTGCATTGAACAGAAGAGACATATTTTATTTAACTGTAATTCAGTGGTTGTCGTTTGTTGTCTTACATCATATTTGTTTTTCGTTTACTCTTTTGTACATAAATCAGACCGTTAGATTTCTTGTTTGAATTATATTACATTTGTCATTTCTGGGCCTTTTATATGCTTACTGTGCGGTATGGGTTTTGATCATTGTTGAAGGCTGTATGGTGACATACAGTTTCATACCTTCTGTAGTGCATTTTAATAAATTAAACGTGTATCAGAAGACCGCCTGTCTTATGAGACCACTTTTTTGCTATCACTTAAAAGTGGTCTCTTAAAACAGGTTTCACTGCATTTTCATTCTGAAGCTTTCTTATTTTACTGAATGTTTTCAGATAGGATTATACTACACTCATATGAGCTATTATATTATGATCATTGTTATGTTATTTCATTTTTTTGTGTTGTTCGATTGCTGTCTATTTGGAGAGTGTGGTAGAACTTTTTTCGTATTGTCAGTTTACGATTATATTTTCTTTTTACAGCTATCAATGTTGAGACTACATTTTGTACATAATACTTATCTTAATAAAGTTTACAAATGTTGTCATCATTACTTGTGTTGTTGAATTGTTTACTCGATCGTGTGATAGGACTCTTTTTTCATATTGTCATTTAACAATTATTGGTATTTTTGTTTCTCTCAATGTTGAATACTGTTGATCTATTGTACATAGATTTCTGTTTTTTACTCTACATTTTGTACTAAGTACTCATATTAATTAAGGTTACATATTGTGTTATCATTAGTTGTGTTGTTGGATTATTTACTAAATGGAGCGTATGGTAGGACTTTTATTTTATATTGTCATTGTATGATTATTTTTTTTTTATGCTATTAATGTTTTTCTACTCTACATTTTGTACACAAAACTCATATTCATTTAGTTTACAAATTTTGTTATCATTACTTGTGTTGTTGGATTATTTACTATTGGAGCGTATGGTAGGACACTTTTTTCGTGCAGTCATTTTACAAATATTGCTTTCAATGTTGATTCCTGTTTTTTAATCTACTTTTTGTACATATTACTCTTGTAAATTAAGTTTACAAATGTTGCTATCATTACTCGTATTGTTTGATTATTTACTGAATGTAGCGTGTGATAGGACCCTTTCTTCATATTGTCATTTTATGATATACTTATTTTTTCCTATCAATGTTGATTCCTATTTTTCTACTCTACATTGTGTACATACTATTTACGTTAAATAAGGATGTTCGCTACTCAGTTTTAAAATAACAAGCTTTGCATAACACTGGTAAATATTGATAGGGGAACAATAAAGGAAATAAAAGAGCGAAAACAAGCATAATTCCGTGTGCTTGTTTTAGAGATATAAGTTATTAGAAATATGGCGGAAGTAATATTTTCTCTTGATTTTCAAAGCCTTATAATTGACTAGTTTTATTTCTCAAAACACATTAGAAAATAACACCGTTTTATAAGATTTTAAATCTTGTATGTAAAAGATTCAAGAAAGTAAAATGTGTGTTAGAGTTGAAAATATGCTATGGCATACACATAGATAAAACGAGAGGATCACGAAAATCTGACAAATTATAAAAAAAAATGACTGTCACAAATTCTTAAGTTTCGCAGTTGTAAACTAGTACAGTAACACTGACGTTCGAAAAAAAACCAATTGTTGCTTGATTCGTTTCTTAGATCTAGAATGTAAAAGAACTAATTATATTGATATGTTAAAAGTTCTACGGAACTATATATGTGTTACTTGTTTATATTTTTGATGACTTTATATACACTGAATAAATAGTCTACCACAAAAAAAGTCATATTCATTTGTATTAAGGATTTTCGCTCCTCTGTTTAAGATGAGCAAGTTTTTGAAAAGACTGTTATAAGTTGATATATATAGTATATAAATAACAGAACTTAAAAAAGTAGAACAAAATGAAAGGTCCGTGTCCTTGTTTTTGAGATATGAGCTATAGACAAATTCATAGAGAATGCTTCTTTCTCGATTTTTTTTATACATTTAACATGGATATATTTTCACCTTTCACAAACAAGGAAAAAATTGCAAGGATTTTAACTGTAGAATATATACTGATTGTTAATATAGTGTATTGTTATGAATGATATATTCAAATTGTTACTATTTTGTATAGCTGATATTTGTTATACCAAAATATTGTTTGTATCAGAAAAATAATCAAAATAGAAATATTTGCTAGTTTTATATTTAAATGTTGGTTTTTTTTATCTTTTTCTGTTAATTTATTATCAATATTATTATCAGCAGTGAAAAGTGACATCCTTATATATTACTCTATTTGACATATTTATGTTAATCTTAAAAGTTCAAGATATTCAGATTGTTTGATTGTTTTGATTTCAGTGTAATTTTAAAGAATTAGTTAGCAATTTAGGCGACAGTTTTTACTTTTTTTGAGAACTGTCAAAATTAGATTTTTGTTTAATGTCTGAGATTAAGGATATAATTATTTTTCTGTTATTGTAATCATTCAAGTTTTGGTCTTTGATAATAATTTTGAAATAAATTGATAGATAAGCTAAATTAGCACATGTTTGTTAAAGCTGTTATTTTCTTTGTAAATTAAGTAAAAATGTATTAGATGTGTAATGCAATGTTTGAAATTAGAATGTTTGGTACCCCATGAGATTTGCTCTCAAGTAGAAGGATTACAAAAAATAGTACTACCTTTTCTGATGAAGGACTGCATCTGATTGGGCAGTCATCTATTCTATGATTGTCAGGTATAACAAAGTAAAAAAGAAGGGATTTAGTAATATAAAAAATATATTTGAGGCAATGTTAAGATGATACCCATGATACTGGTTAAGATTGATTGATTGATTGTTATTGTTTTAACGCCACTTTTAAGCGTCACTTTTGGGCTATTTCGTGACGGTCAGTTTTAATTTGTGGAGGAAGCCGAGTGCCCGGAGAAAACCACCGACCTTCGATAGGGAAACTGACTTGAAACTAAGGCAATGTTCAGATAATAATCAAGATAATGGTTAAGGACTACACACTAACATAATGGATACTTTGCAAAGAGCTATAAAAGAGGGACGAAAGATATCAGAGGGACAGTCAAACTCACAGATCGAAAACAAACTGACAACGCCATGGCCAAAAATAAAAAGACAAACAGACACATAATAGTACAGATGACACAACATAGAAAACTAAAGACTAAGCAACACGAACCCCACCAAAAACTGGGGGTGATCTCAGGTGCTCCGGAAGGGTAAGCAGATCCTGCTCCACATGTGGCACCCGTCGTGTTGCTTATGTTATTACAAATCCGGTAAATAGTCTAATTCGGTTGGTAACATTCGTGAAAAGGGAAGGGTATTGAAGTTACGACATAAGGAACATATCCGATATCATCTGTGAAACGGTTATTCCATAACGGTCAACCAACTCGTGATGGCGTCCGTAAATTTTACGAAGGGATGATTTCAACTTCACCATTTGGAACTCTTGGTTTAATAGCTTCCTTGTGAGCAGCAATCTTCTATCAAGGAAATCATGATAGGAAATACAAGCCCGGGAATATCGTATCAACTGGGAGATATATACTCCGTATGCAGGCGCTGCTGGAATGTTGCTACATAGAAATGGAAAGTTCACAATTTGGAAGCTGAAATCATCTCTTTTGTCGTAAAATTTTGTTTTCAATCGACCCTCATTGTCAATTTCTAGATGTAAGTCAAGATATAAGGCAGACTTAACTGTATCTGTAGTATCCTTTATCTCTAGAACGATGGGATATATTCGTCCTACATAGTCACCAAATTTTGTATTATTTAGTGAGAGAACATCATCTATATAGCGGAACGTAAAGTTAAAGGATATTGCTAACTTCTTATCTTTCTTCCTAAGAAGTTCCTGTATGAAGTCGGCCTCATAATAATAAAGAAACAAGTCGGCAAGTAAGCATCTTGATAATGTCAGTTTCAGAGAATTTTTTGTTTGAATCAGAGTGATTCTTTACAAAGTAGGATTTATCCCTCTCCAAGACAAGATACTTGTATCTACGTTCGCCATTCTTTTTAATGAAACAAAGTAATACCAACTCTTTCAATTTGTCTTTTAGTTTGGAATGGGGAATACTTGTGTAAAGTGGAGAAAAGTCAAATGATTTAATACTATTGCAAGATGATTGTTTCATGGATTGTATATATGTATATATTTGGATATTTAAATAATTAACATATACAATGGGACATGTGTTTGTTGTGATATATTTGATGATAACTACCACAAAAATGCTCAACCTTGACCGTCCCTCCAGGGACCAGCCAACTCGTCCATGTGTCAATTAGTTAACCCCGCAGTGAACCCAAGGATGAGGGTAAAGTGCATACTAAGATGCACTTCAAACTTGTCAAATTAGAATTAGAAGATGTTGAATGATTTCCTCAGAGACAATGAACCACCACAGACCATAACCATTTGGAGATGTGATGTGATTACCAATGAGACATCTCTCCACCAGATACCAAATGACATAGATGTTCGCAACTCTAGCTCTGCCTTCCTTTCCTTGAATACCTGATATCCCCCTTAAACATGTTTTAATTTACTATTGGACAATATGAGATTTCAACAATGATCAAAGCATAATCCGTATAGTAAGTTATAAAAGGTTCCAGCATGACATATCGACACAAAGCACAAAAACATCATGCAAACTGTTGTTGATTTATCATTTCGTTAAAAGACAATTTCAGGTAGTGTCATGTTTAGTTGATTTTTTAATTTGTGAATAACATTAATGGTACCATTTTTTATGTACCAGATGCGCATTTGGACAATAAATGTCTCTTCAGTGATGCTCGATGCTCGAGTCACCTGGTTAAAGTTTTGTAAAGATGAAAATCACCAAGGTTCAATATTATATTTAAACAGGAAAAATAGACAAGATTCGTCATAATAAGCAGTGTTTGATTTGGATCCAAAATCCGCAGAGGGATCCCGAGGGGCAAAGACAGAAGACTGTAACACGGCGAAGGTCAAGGTCACATCAACAACTGGTTGATAGAATTTGTGATATTTTGGTTTCATGATACTGACCATTGAACCTTATAGATTTTGATGTCTTGATGTCAAAGGTTAAGATCAAACAACTATTGATAGATTTCAAATTAAGCAAAATTCGGGTTTCCAGACGATATCTTCTGAACCATTTCTATTTTTTTTTTTATTAAATCTGGCTTGATAATGTTCCATGGCATGAAGAAGACTGATATATGTTTAGATCATAAGATCAAAAGTTAATGTCATAGCAGCAATAGCGGCAATATTTTTCCCAGTGATAATTTACATTATGGTAAAAAGGTTCATATTAATTATGAGTTCAATTAGCCAACGATCAAGGTCACAGCAACAATTGATCTACTTACATTGTTACATTTTTGTTTAGGAATTATATGTTTTGAATCATTTGTCCAATCCCCAATTTAACCAAATCTCGGAAATGCTACTTGGAAACACCGAAACCACTTGGGGAAGGCCGAAGTACCCATAAAATAGTCTGAAATTTTACGCAATATGTTGCATTGGTTGTTTTAAGTCATTTATAGGTCAATTTTTAACAGATTTGTGATCAATTATAATGTTCTTTTGGCAATGCTAGGTCCATATATAACAGTCTATCCGTTGTGGTGTTAGGATTTTGGATTTTATGATTAGATAAGTTAAAAAATAAAAGTTATGCTAGCCAATAAAGACTTGACCACAAGAAAGTAAAACAGTACCGACACAAAAACAAACGATCTCTTCTACTACATATCAAAAAAGATTATAACTTGGATTTCCCATCTGTGGTCACTCAGTACTTTCACTTGAATGTATTTGGTTGTAATCATGTAATGCTTCCTAGCTCATAATTGAATCTCTTATCGCTTGCAATGTCCTCGAATGGCATATATCATTAATACAACCTTTTTAGGACGAAATTGGTAAGGCAACATGACATAGAATTTTGCAGAAGTTAGTCTACAATTTAGTTTTCATTTTACATCTAAATTCTGCAATTGCCAAACCACGAAATCAAGTATCCAAGAAAATACAAATGTTCATTAAACATGAAAATTGGATTCAACGAAAGTAAATAAATCCACAGTAATAAATATATCTCGAGAGTGCAAATATTTTATGTCATACGAATATATCGAGTGTAGTGCTTAAAGAAGTGACCATGCATTTAAAGCACATCTTGGGATTTCACAAAATGTAATGCAATACGAATTTGTCTACAGGAAATAAGGGGATAGCACGTAATGTAATGCTAAATGAACCTCCATTGTTTAGGCGAAGAAAGCATAACAAAAAAATAAATATCAGGGCAGCAAAGATGAGAGCTTCGTATGCATACTTTTATTGAGTGCAATCGCGAGTGGAGCAGAATATATTTGCCCTTCCTGAGTTCAAGCCCGATTTTGTTAAGGTTATGTTGCACTGTCTCTTGTGTTCTATGTACTGCTTTGTTTTTGCTACTTGTCTTTTCGTCGCTTTAAGATTTGTCCATGGTGTTGTCTGTTTTTACTGGAATCACGATTTTCGATTGCCTCTTAGTATCTTAACTCGTGTTTTTATCATGAAACTTCAAACTTTCTATAGTATGTATATGCAATTTAAACAACATGAATAATATCCAAAATATATAATACACTTTTGAAATTTAGAATTGTAAATGCGATTGATTAGATGATTAGTAGGAAGGAAATATATGTAAGAACAACGTATACATTTGACTATGATAAATAAAAAGTGGGTAATACCAAAACCCACAATGAACAACGCCTGGTGATAATTTCGGTTGCGGTCTTTCACCTACCTCTTACACATGTACATTGGCAAAATGTTAAATTAATAGTGGGGAACTATTCATATAGGCTTTAATATTGATTCACTTATAGGGTCTTTGCATCGGAAATAAACATATTTATTTTAAACCATTTGTTGGCATGATACAAGTTATGTTCTTCTCATATATTTTATGATGGTATGATACTAAACCCCTAACCGGAGGGATTGTGATTGATATTCATATGATGAAGACATAATCTTTAAATCAGTTTAATTGAGGTCTGGAGCTGGCATGTCAGTAACTGCTAGTAGTCCATCGTTATTTTATGTATCATTGTCATTTTGTTTAGTTTCTTTTGTTACCTATTCTGACATCGGACTTCTTTTAAACTGAGTTTTACTGTGCGTATTGCTGTGTGTTTGTTTTTTCTACATTGGCTAGAGGTATAGGGGGAGGGTTGATATCTAAAAAAACAAGTTTAACCCCGTCGCATTTTTGCGCCTGTCCCAAGTCAGAGCCTCTGGCCTTTGTTAGTCTTGTGTGATTTTTTATTCTAGTTTCTTTTATATATTTCGGAGTTTATTATGACGTCCATTATCATTTTTTTTATAATGAACATTTAGTCATAACAGATTTATCAACTAAACAATTTACCGACTATTTCTAGTATTGTTCCAACTTTCATATCAAGACAATATTGCATTTTGAATTGAGGTTGGTAAATGTATTTCTCGAATATCACTTAGAGTTCAATCTTGTTTTAATTTTTTGATGGTATTTGTTTCTATTCTCAACTTAGAACAATGACAAACTATCCTTATGAAAAGCGTAAAAACAGATAGAACAGATACCTCAATGGATACAATGTATAGTAACATCCTTGGATCTACAAATTAAATAAAGGATTGTTATGACTTTGCTTAAAAATTTAATTTAAAAATTCATAAAATGACTTGATATCAGTGTTATCTAAATTTGGTCACAAATATTAAAGTGACTGCAATCTTGTCTCGCTGACATATCAAAATAACAATGACAGTCATAATTTCAGTGGACAAGAACCTGAAACATAAATGACTTTTAATTTGTTTTAATCAATACAAAAGAAAATCTTTTGAAGCATAAATTTTCCAATTATTTTTTGAATACGCAATTTCAGAGTCTTTCAGAGTTATTTCATTGTTCGTGCCAAAAAATTAAAATAATGTCATGCGCTTGGTTGAATTTTTCCATGTTTATGACTTTTTTTAGCCATCCGCAAGATTACCCAGAATAGATAATTCTGAAACGGTGATTTGTGTCCATAAAGAATGTCATGTATGTTATTCAAACAAAACAAAAAAACTTCGTTATTGGTTTCTGCTGATTCGGATTCCAGAACAAATTTGCTTACTGAAAGTTCAAAAATTATTGCATGCGTTTAATATAACGATTTTTGAAGAATGGATAAGATTGCGAGATTGATTTTCGCGATTTCAGAAATATCTGTTTACAGGTATTTGTATCGAATACAGATTGCCGGTTTTTTTTGGTTTTTTTTTGGATAATCACCCGTTCTCATTATTCATTAGCGATAATTAAAACCTTGGAAAAATATCTGAATTTACAGTACTTCATTACTTTATAACTGCATGATTATGAATAACATATAGTTTTTATTCATCTTAAGATCAAAACAGTGTAAAAAAGGGACTTGGCGAATAACATTAATATATTTCCATCATAAAGGCAGATTTAAACATTAAAAAGATACAAAGAGAACATTCCAAACTCACAAGTCGAAGAGACACTATTATAAACATTTAATAGAATAGAACCCAAACCCGAAGGCTAGATTGGTCTTTGGTGCTCCGGAAGGGTAAGCATATCTTGCTTTACTAGTGGGATCTTGATGTCTGACGTACGTCATGTATGTACATTATGAATACATTAAACAACTTATTTACCTTTGTGTTTCTCTATTTTCTGTAGGAAGAGAGACACCTTTCATTTCTTAAGCATAATTGTATCCTCATTCACTTTGTACAATTAGGTAGGGGTTCGTGTTTCTCTATCTTTAGTTTTCGTTTTAATGTTTTCTTTTTGTTGTTTGACTTTTTTGTCAATTTTATTTTGTTGCAATGGTATTATACAAATAAGGGGAAGCGGTATGTGTTATTTATAACTGCTAACTTGCAAGTGTTATCTCGCATAAATCGTAGACTTTGGTATTATCTCCCATTTTTTAAATTTAGAAAGAAAAAAGTTTCTGTGGATGATCACTTTAAAGGATTACAGGAATTATGGTTTTTTTTCGACAACCTGTCTTTGAGTTAACTCCAATTATACATGTTTTAATACGAAAGGAGAGAACCTATTTTATTTCAAAAGTCGTTGGTTCGATCCTAAAACCTAACGCCTAAAGGCGACTATTTTCCTTTAGATATAAATGCAGAATTGCAGAATTTAAACAATTGAAAAGCCTTAAGAAGGTATGCCTTTTTTTCAATTTTTTTTTATGTCAGAGAAAGTGGACCTACTTTTTCTTGCAAATACTAGTATCTATTTTTATTATACGTCCCAAAATAACGACATTCCGAAGTTATGTTTTTGCTTGTTCATTACTTTGACTACAAAAAAAGTAAAATAGCAAAAATACCGAACTCCGAGGAAAATTCAAAACAGAAGTTCCGTAATCAAATGGCAAAATCAAAAGGTAAAACACATCAAACGAATGGATAACAGCTGTCATATTCCTGACTTGGTACAGGCATTTTTTTGTGAAAAAATGGTGAATTAAACCTAATTTTATAGCTAGCTAAGCCTCTCACTTGTATGACAGTAGCATTTTATTCCATTATATTGACAACAATGTGTGAACAAAACAAACATCCATATTTGTTTTCTTACCTTTAAATGTCATGTGTTTCATTTCTAAAGCATTAGAGTACCATTACCAGGATAATAAGGGTTCATTCCAGTCGAATTTATAAATAAATGTGTTTTCATCCTGAATATGTTTGGAATATTTACCACTTGATGTAGAATTAATCAATCAGTCTGTTTTTGGGTCAATTTGTTGATTTTTCATGAAGAAGACATAAGTCTACATTTGTCCGAACAGAGAGAGGGAAGATTCCAAACATGACAAAGGGGTATAAACTTTACATATGTGCTTTTTTTTAGGAAATCATCATTCACTTTCGAATCGTTTTTGAATCTCTGACTAATGTATTATATATTTTATTTGTATCGAAGTAAGGTCGCATCAATATTTTACAAGATTTTCAAATAAATATTTTGATGTAAAAAAATTCGTGTTGTTCAACGATCTTTTTTAATGGGTTATTCAACCGGTAAAATCAAGGGTGAAATTGATAGTAAAAACTGATATATTTATTGTTAGTCGTATCGGATATTTCTACATTTAATTGACGAAAGTGCATCACACTATTCATTTAATTATTTAAAACTTCTAATGACGATACAATCGTAAATTAACAAGCTTCAAAACAAGTGTAATAAAGGCTGCTGAACACCACATCGATCCAATTATGTAGTTACATTCAAATTACAGATGAAACGTGATAGAGCAACCGATTAACTGACAGAGTTCGATGTTTTCGGGTTCTCTATTTAATGTTTTGTTATTGCTGTTTTTCCTTTCGTCGTTTTTATTTTTGTCCATCTTGTAATTTAGGCTTGATTTTTTATTACCCCTTGATATTGACCTTCTTTTATTGGTAAAGATTTCTATAAATAGTTCGTTATATATCTCACCAGCCTGTCAACACTGAGGTTGTGAGTTCGAGCCCCGACCGTGACGGGTACACTAGACTCCAATCTTAACTGACAAGGATTGTCAGTTTTCCTGCTGAAGGTCGATGGGTTCTTTTACCAATACAAACTGATTACCACAAAATAGCTAAAAGTGTTTATAGTGGTGTTAAACATCATTTAATCAATCATTCAATAGTTATATATTTGCATTCCGTAATTATTTGATTACACATGTTTCGATTTTTTCTCATTATGTTATAACCATCGTTAAGTAACTCATTATGAAATGCTTAGCAAAACCTCTGACGCTCGAACCATAGCAGTTGGAAGACCAAATCAGAAGCAGTTATCTTTAATTTCCTGCGGGATGAGAAAACCTTAAATGTTTCATTTTAAGTGATTGGGTAGGCAAGTGATTATACAATACAAGTGCTGCATATAATTTATTTGGAGGACGTGTTTCAACAGACTGTCGGAATTCCAATGGGAACCAATTGTGCCCCTCTTCTTGCCGACTTGTTTCTTTATTAATATGAGGCTGACTTCATACAGGAACTTCTTAGGAAGAAAGATAAGAAGTTAGCAATATCCTTTAACTTTACGTTCCGCTGTATAGATGATGTTCTCTCACTAAATAATACAAAATTTGGTGACTATGTTGAACGAATCTATCCCATCGAACTAGAGATAAAGGATACTACAGATACAATTAAGTCTGCCTCATATCTTGACTTACATCTAGAAATTGACAATGAGGGTCGGTTGAAAACAAAACTTTACGACAAAAGAGATGATTTCAGCTTCCCAATTGTGAACTTTCCATTTCTATGTAGCAACATTCCAGCAGCGCCTGCATACGGAGTATATATCTCCCAATTGATACGATATTCCCGGGCTTGTATTTCCTATCATGATTTCCTTGATAGGGGATTGCTGCTCACAAGGAAGCTATTAAACCAAGAGTTTCAAATGGTGAAGTTGAAATCATCCCTTCGTAAATTTTACGGACGCCATCACGAATTGGTCGACCGTTATGAAATAACCGTTTCACAGATGATATCGGATATGTTCCTTATGTCGTAACTACAATACCCTTCCCTTTTCACGAATGTGACCTACCGAATTAGACTACTTACCGGATTTGTAATAACATAAGCAACACGACGGGTGCCACATGTGGAGCAGGATCTGCTTACCCTTCCGGAGCACCTGAGATCACCACCAGTTTTTGGTGGGGTTCGTGTTGCTTAGTCTTTAGTTTTCTATGTTGTGTCATCTGTACTATTATTTGTCTGTTTGTCTTTTTATTTTTGGCCATGGCGTTGTCAGTTTGTTTTCGATCTACGAGTTTGACTGTCCCTCCGGTATCTTTCGTCCCTCTTTTATATACTTAGTAGCATAAGTTTGTTTTACTCGTCCGAGATATAAAAAAATATATACAAAGTACAACAAAGGAGTTTATTTACTCTTTACACTTTAATTAAATCAATGTTATTGTCATTAACCATTTACTGTGTTTGTGGCAATACAATTTTAAACGAACAATAAACAGCAAAATAAAAACAAAACAGTATACAAAAAAAAAATCAAATAAACATAAAAACAGGAATTGTGTGATTAATTTACAATATTAGAATATTCAATAGCCATGTTACAATGAGACCTCTGCCCCCAGCTCTAATGACCTTTAAAAAAGACAATAATTCTAATGTCTAAAGGAAGCGGGGTTTAATATATAAAATAACTTTTGTTCATCAGGGAAATGAAGGAAATGTTCATCATCTAGTTGTATATCATTATATAGATTTTGTCTGATATTTTCGTTCTACATGTAGTTATTTCATAATCGAAATAGTGTTGCAATTACACTATATACATGTATGTAAGAAATCCCTTAGTTTTGAAATCTGATATCGGACAATAAAATTACAGGATTACTAAAAATGAATAATATGAATGATATAGTGTCTAAATAATATCATTCTTCTACATAAGATCAATATAAGATGAACGATGCTTATGGATACCACAAAGAAAAATGTTATACAAAGTAACTTTAAACTATTAAAATATTTTTTCTGTAATATTATGTTTAATAATATAGTCATTTTGACACGACACAAGTATAATTTTACAACAATATTCATAGTTGGAGACTTAAAAATGAAGTCTGACACTTTTCTGTCTCATACTACAAGTAAATTGTAAGGATTTGAATTTTTTGAGGTGAAAGGTCTCTTTAATCACAAATAAACTGGAGACGCGAAAAACACACGTGTTTACCTAGTTTTAGGATAATTTTATTATGACAAATTTATTTAGAGCTATAAATAACAAATTTGATTACTATACGTAAAACAGGCTTTTGTTATTAAATGAAGCATAGACGAAAAGTTATTGTATAACAGATACACAAACATTATACTTTGACTGGGTACATGAATTTGAAGTATGATACATATCCCTAATAAAATACAAAATAATTGCCAGGTCATCTTTGGGGTTTCTCTCTTTAAAAATGATAAGATAGCAATACACATGCGGTGAAGTACATTTAATCATGTCACGAATTTGTTTTTGTAAAGACTTTGTCTTCTTTTAAAGGAAACATAAGAATAATTTTAATTTTTTTTCTTCATATTAAAAGTTAATTGGAGTGCACGATTATTTACAACATAATAATAGGGTTTATTTTTTGTATCTTAAAACACTTCGTTTTCATTTGAAGAACATAATGTTTGATTATTTTTTAAGCTAGACAATTTGATATGTGGCTTTTACCAAATCATTTAATTACGGAAAATATATATTTCATTCATTATACCTTTAGTATACGATGTATTGATTTGCTTTCTAACTATTTTGATCTCAGCGTCACCGGTGAGTCTGCCATCACGAGTTGGTTGACCGTTATGGAATAACCGTTTCACAGATGATATCGGATATGTTCCTTACGTCTTAACTACAATCCCTTTCCCTTTTCAAGAATGTGACCAACCGAGTTAGACTATTTACCGGGTTTGTAATAACATGAGCAACACGACGAGTGCCACATGTGGTTCAGGATCTGCTTACCCTTCCGGAGCACCTGAGATCACCCCAATTTTTTGGTGGGATTCGTGTTGCTTAGTCTTGAGTTTTCTATGTTCTGTCATGTGTACTATAATTTGTCTGTTTGTCTTTTTCATTTTTAACCATGGCGTTGTCAGTTTATTTTCGATCTATGAGTGTTACTGTCCCTCTGGTATCTTTCGTCCCTCTTTTATGTAGACGAAACGCGCATCTGGCGTATTAAATTATAACTATGTATTGGTAATTTTTATTTATTTGTCTTTAAGTTTAAGTCTAAGAAAATATATTCTGAAAAATTTTGAATATTGATACCTGTTATATTTCTGGTGTACAGTTCACCATGAATGTAGTCTACGGTCTGCTGTTTGGTCGGGTTGTTGTCTCTGACATATTCTCCATTTTCATTTTCAATTTTAAGTGCAATACCTTGTCTATTCCCTGTGTGTTTATAAACTTAAGCATATGTATACATTGTAATTACATAATTAATACGTATTTCAGCGAAAAATTAGCATTGTAAAGAAATTGAACTATGATATAAGAACTGATATCCTGAACACTCACATTTCTATGGCAACGCCGACTTAGATCACATATTGAGTTGATTTTAAGTATGCGATAATTTCAAAGTCATATGAAACTTAAAATTTCTAAACATGTTGAATATGTTTTATATATTTGAATGGCTAAGTTTTACTCTGAAAGAATTGAACGTATCTTTTTTGTTATCAAAATCTTCATAAATGTACCGATAATGAATTATTCACTACCCAGACACTGACTCATCTATAGTTTCCCGTATGCAGTGACCTTAACTACGATGCCTCTCGTTATAACTTTGGTGACCGGACAGCGCAAGCTCAAGTAGAAATCGTGATGAAGGAATTTAAACAAACGTGGTCATGAAGGTAATGAGTAATAAAAAGGTTCTTAAAGAACAAATATAACACAACAAATCATTTAACAACTGTTAAGAAAAAAATTAATTAACAAATGGGAACGAATGAAAAATATAAAAAAAAGTGTCATGCGTCTTTCGATTCTCTTATCAGTCACGTTTTCCAAATGCTATGGTTTTATTATTCATCAATGTCATGATCCGGTAAACTTCGGCAATAACTACGAAAATTAATTATCTTGCGCTCAACCACCACTGAATGAAACAAATTTTGTCGATAATGCGTTATAGATGTGTAATGAATCTAAAAACATGCATGCAAGACTTATTATAGTAAACATGCATTCGTTTGTTCACTTCGAAAACATAAAAAAAAATCAAGGAATTCGTTTTATATGACGTTAAGTATAAAGTAAAACAACAAATATACCGAAGTTCGTAATCAAATGCAAAAATCAAAAGCTCAAAAAATCAAACGAATGGATAACAACTGTCATATTCCTGATTTTGTACAGGCATTTTCTTTTGTAAAATATGGGGGATTTAACCTGGTTTTATAGCTAGCTAAACATCTCACCTGCATGTGAGTCTTGTATGGTGAGTTACATATAGAGTTTACGTTTGGTTCAGCTCCTCTGATTTTTTGCCGACATGACATGCTTTTGACTTTGAAATTTTGCATTCGAAAAATGACTTCAATATTTTTTTGCGAGCAGGGCCAATCTTTCGTTCCCACACATTTATGTATGTCTGAAGTAATTTGTTTAAACAATATCATGGAATGATTGCTATTCAGACTAATATAATAAGTTATTCTAAAGGTACATAAAAAAGTTTGTATACAATCTTTACACTTTTTGTTAATAACAAAACTAAAACAACACATTCAATAAGTTCATGCATCCGAAACGTTTTTCTGGATTTACTTTCAATTGGAACGTTCAGAGCCAAATATATGAAAGCCTAGAATTAAATAGTACATAGATATTTAAAGAGCTACATAAATATGACAAAACATATACCTAAAAATAGCCAAAGTACTGACTACTGAGCTGATGATACTGAATATGCATGTAATTAATTCTTCATAAAAATATTACTGCATAATCCGCATGAATTAATAACAAAGAGCAGAAAACAGCCGACGACCATAATAGTTCGTCAACGCAGAGAGAAAATTCTTCCAGTTTATTTTCTTATAACCACTGAGTCGTTACCAAAACAATTACAGGTGGACTCTTAGTACCAGAGGAAACCAGTAGCCCAATCATCATACACTTCGGTATTTGCATTAATATACGGATATTGTTTTAAACTTATTTCTTATTTTTGAATATATATACTGGAGGCAGTGCTTTACAGTTTTTGTAATATTTTGTGTTACAACACGGACTTAACACATTTGATACGTCCTCGTTGTTACGTTCTAGCACCACTTCTAATGCATGCTGACGTATTTTGTTTTCACTAAAGTTACACAATGCTGTTTAAGTGACGTTTTACCGACTATAATTATCGAAAAATTAATTCGATCAAAACAGTTAAATAGGATTATTATTTACTAATAATACCAAATCTTTGTAGTAATAACATTTTTCGCAATGTTCTAATGTCAAACACACGGAAGAATCAATACTGACCGAAAAAGTGTAAATTATACATGTGATCGATATAATTTTTAATTTCATCATATTTTCCGCAGTTTAGATAGAAAAATAAACTCACACACAGTCAGATAAAGTCGTATTTTAATTATTATACTTTATTGAAACATAATCCCTTTTTATTTCTAAATTACTGATTAAATAAGCACTATATATATACATATATACACGTACATGTTTAAATCTCATGTTACTTAATATCTAAGTTAGATTTTGTATTCGTATGTGAGGTTGATTAAAACCGGATAAAGGCATGGGAAGCTGGGGGGTTTTGCAAAGGAATTAATATCTCCTTTTTTATTTCATCAAAAGAAAAAAAACAAAAAATGAAATATATATTTCTTCCTTTGAAATACACGGAGGGAGTTTGTCCTTCCTTAATATGAAGACATAAGCAAGTTTAACTGACCTACGACTGTACGCCCTAATAGTGTTACAGTTATATAGTATTGTTTTAGGATAATTTCAAGAGTTCCAAATGGTGCAGTTGAAATCATCACTTCGTAAATTTTACGGACGCCATCACGAGTTGATTGACCGTTATGGAAAATCCGTTTCACATATGATATCGGATATGTTCCTTATATCGTAACTACAATCCCGTTCCCTTATCACGAATGTGACCTACCGAATAAGACTATTTACCGGCCTTGTAATAACATGAACAACACGGCGGGTGCCACATGTGGAGCAGGATCTGCTTACCCTTCCGGAGCATCTGATCACCCCCAGTTTTTGATGGGGTTCGTGTTGCTGTTGTACCCCTATTTATGACATTTTTACCTATTGTGTCTGTTTGTTTTGTTCACACATCGTTGTCAATATAATGGAATTTGATGCGACTGTCATACACGTGAGAGGTTAAGCTAGCTTTAAAACCAGGTTTAATCCACCATTTTCTACATAGGAAAATGCCTGTACCAAGTCAGGAATATGACAGTTGTTATCCATTCGTTTGATGTGTTTAAACTTTTGATTTTGTCATTTGATTGGGGACTTTCCTTTTTGAATTTTCCTCGGAGTATTTTTGTGATTTTACTTTTTTCTCTATGTTTAACCTTCCTTAAGATTACTTAGATCTGTAAATGTATTAAATACATAAGTTAATCGGGATCATTTCCATTCATTATATTTTTTAACATCGGGCGATGTCACGGCGATGTCACATTAAAGTTTTGGATTGACCGATTTTTTGTAAGCGTGACACGTGAAAGCCAAATTATTTAGCGTGAAAACGGGAAACGAACAGAACACGTGACATTACAGTCGTTGTTTTTACAATGATAAGCGGGATGAACTAACTGGCAAAACTACAAAAAATCCGTATTATATGTGATGTAGATAATATCTAAATTTCTTGATTAAAAAAAAAACAAAAAATGTATTACCACTATGCTATAGTCACGGTATTACATATTAAAACTTTAAACAAATATCTGGTACTAAAAAAAACATTTAGGCAGGGGTAATTCGTTATATATATGTAATTCAGGCTGCGGACAGGGTATATAATGTGCCATTCCCGGCTTACAGTTTATATCACCTTCGCCTTTGGCTCAGGGAATATAAACTCTAAGCCGGTAATGTCACAGTATATACCTTTTCTAAGACATGAATAATATATAATAGTTAAATACAGTCCGCCAAAAGTTAAGCACCACCTATCTTTGTTGCATCGAGATTTTTTTCACTTTAAAAAAACCAGTTAATCCTCGAAAAAGAGAAAATATTCATGTAGCAATGTTGCTAACATATGCCATAAACAAACCATAGTTAAGTTTGGTCACTGATGCAGGTTCCATGCATTTGAATTTTGCGTTCATAGAAATAGTGAAAATTACACAAGTCAGAAACGGAATTTAAGTTTTACTTTGATTTTATTTTTTTACAACAATTAATCACCCAAAATCATTAAAAGTCTCTACAAATAATCTTTGGTATGTTCGGCAAATTTAATGTCAATATTTAAGTCAATAGGATGTGTAACCACCTCTCTTCCAGTACAGTTCCATAACACGGAGTCTCATACTCTGTACAAGACTTCTGAACTTTAGTTGAGCAAATTTATTCCATTCATCAACAATTGCCCCTCTTAAATCGCCAAGATTTTGCAAAGGTGGATCTCTGCGATTGAGATTTCTGCCAATGGCATCCCAGACATGTTTGATAGGGTTCAGGTCTGGAGACATGGAAGGCCAAAAGAAAGTGTCAATGGCTTCTTGATCTTTGTAATCGGTTACAATCCTTGCCCTGTGTGGTCTAGCGTTGTCGTCCATGTACGAGGGTCTTGACGCAAGTTGGGGATTCTCAAAATGAGGGACTACAGTGTTTCTAAGCACCAAATCCCTGTATGTTTGTCTGTTCATGTAACCCTGCAAAATATGCATACCCAGCTTACAACAGTATGAGAAGAAACCCCATACTGTAACACCACCATCAACAATTGCTGTCGTTGGGCAATTGTTGTTTTGGTGATAGGCAGTTTAATTTCCCCGCCAAACTCGTATTCTGCCGTCTATTGGTTGTTACAGAAACCAACTCTCATCTGACCAATGAATATTTTGTTAGGTTCTCATGGTCCATCGTCGATGGTCATTAGCCCTTTGAAACCTGAATATACGGTGCCTGGCTGTTAGGGCACGACTTTTGACAACACGTGCTCTTAGGTAGCCTCTATGAAGTCGACGGACCAATGTTCGAACACTAACACGACCACCTGGAGGCCAGTGGTGTCTAAGCTATGGGGCAGGAGTAAATGGGTTGGCTTTAGCACGACCAATAAGTAGTCTGCCATCACGATAGGTAGTTAAACGGGGTCTTCCGGACCTTGGTCTATCATTTACAGTTCCTGTGTCAATATGACGTTGTAAAAATCTGACAATAACGGTGCGATTAACATTGAAATGGTTACCAATGCTCTAGAGTGCTTCTACCGGCATTTGACATGTCAAGTGCTTGTCAACGTTCAGTCACAGATAACTTACCGCTTGCCATATTTCACAGTGACTTGGTGAAGGTCAAATTTCACCTGTACGCGGGACAGTAGGAAGATGATTTAAAGGCATCGAAACAGTGTATTTGTAAAACTGCAGATGACCTTTAATAAAAGGTTGCTTGGCGGGTATATCGGAGTTTAAATTTTTTGGTCGTAATGAATTTTCTTAGTGTATGCTATAGGCAATTCATAACACCAAACATTAATATTTTTTTCGCAATAGTTAAAAAAATATTGACAATTATATTAAGGTGGTGCTCAACTTTTGGCGGACTGTATATTTGTAGAGTAAACGTCAACTATACATATGACAGTGATATTAAGATACTTAGTAATATTTGCCAAAATGTTTAAAATTCAACAATACTGTACTTTAGCATGTTTAGTAAAAACTTCGTCATGAATTTAATTATGATAATACGTCTTTGTTCCATTTCATCACGTCCATTGAAACATCATCCCTTTAAACCAGTATCACTGTTCACTTAAATAAAACATCTTTTAACTTTAATTAAACTCGATCAAATTCATTCACTAAAAAACCGCATTGTGTACAATGGAGCATTTGTGTATTAAAGGGTAAGTTTTTTTTTCTTAAATATATTGTGTTTTAAAAACAAAATGTACACAAAAAGTCATGATAACATGGATTCATGCTTACAATATTTAGAATAATGACCTTTTTGCTTCTGATACTATTTTCATCAGCAAGAATATTGATGTTTTTTGTTCGTGACTATAAAATAAAATGATATGACAGGCAAAACTATTTCTACGCGTAAAAAAACGAATTGATGAAGTCACGAGCGCGTATGAACATGAATATGTTACATTGCTATAGAGTTACATGCTAATATTGGCTAATATTTTCAAATAAAAGGTCCTGTTCATGATAAAAAAAAAATAAGTTCAAGGGGAAAATGTACAAATCGGCGATAAATTGTTTTTTTATTTTTTTACGGTGTTAATGCATTTATACGTTTGATGTATCTGCCATAGTACCCCGGTAATTAGGAGAAAATAATGTTTTGGTTTATTAACCTAATACAGTTGTGTCCGTTGGCTTAATATCCCAAGTCCTTAAGTCACTGGACCCTGCTTTGATTATCAAATTGTATAAAAGGAAAGTTGTCAGATATAATGTATTCATTTCCTAAATGATATTTTCATGGAAAGATATATTACTAAGTTTAAAAACCGCTATTAGTGTATTTATTTTATAGATTGATGTTGAATATAACATTTAAACAAAATAATGTCATACCAAATGCTTGTCTAATCGTAAATGCTAACATTACAATGTGCTTAATATAACGTATTGAAGGAGGAGAAATTAAGATTATCTTTTATCAGCAGATGATTGCACGTTTAACGGCATTATATGTGTGTACGTTACAAAATGTATGCATCGTCCCGTTATTCGTGTTTGATAGCATAAATTAACCTAAAAAAAAGACACAAATAATTTCCAGTCGACACAGCACTGACAGTAAACTATTATTTCCCATCTTTTTTTCACCAAATAAGATATGTTACTTGCCTAATATTTCCATTTTAATGAATTAACCTGCCCAGTCATATAATTTATAATTCTTATCTGTTTTATTCTCATACATGGGACAGCCAGATAAACAAATATATCCATGTTTGGCAGGGTCTTTCCCAAACTTGACTGTAAAAACACTGCACTTTTCAGTTTATTTTGTGATATTTGCAATCATTTCAAATGATTATCAAGTACATTTTAAAAATTGACGTACTAAATAAATGGTGAAAATAATGAAATAGAAATGATTGTTTTAACTATACATATGTGTACTTATTGATAATTTAGTCTTAGATGCATGATTTTTTTCTATTAGTTGTAATTTGCTTTGAACTAGCTGTCAGTAACTGTGAGTACTCTCAGATATGTACTTAGTGTCTTTTTGTTGATGGGATATACAAGTACCCGGCCACGTTCACTCTGTGTTTTTGTTAGATGTATTTTTATTTGTATTCATCTGACGAGTTATGTCTTTTTCAACTCATTTTTATAGTTCGTTCTTATATTGTACTGTAACACCACTGTCCTAGGGGGGGGGGGGGGGGGGGTTGTGATCCCGCTAACATGTTTAACCCCGCCACATTCTGCATGTATTTGCCTGTCCAAAGTCTGGAACCTGTAATTCAGTGGTTGTCGTTTGTTGATGGGTTACATATTTGTTTTTCGTTCATTTTTTTATGTACATAAATTAGGCCGTCAGTTTTCTCGTTTAAATTGTTTTGTCATTTCGGGGCCTTTTTATAGCTGACTATGCGGTATGGGATTTGCTGATTGTTAAAGGCCGTACGGTGACCTATAGTTGTTAATGTCAGTGTCTCTTGTGGAGAGTTGTTTCGTTTGCAATCGTACCACATCTTCTTTTTTATATTTACAGGAGGTTACTTTTTACCATTTTTAAAAATGGCTTTATTCCAGAATTCAAAGCCATTTTCAATAAATTATAATTAAATATAAATAAATCGAAAAAACGTTATTGACTTCTCAAAAACTTATGTCTGCTAGGTGATTTTGTCATACCAGACCTTTGAAACAAGTACAACTATGAAATATCTGGAAAAAAACCTCAAATTAATTTTTTCCCTGGTAGCAATGAAAACGGACAATAATGTATGGTAACTTGTAATATATCCCTGCGTCTTCCTTTTTAATTGTAATATTGGCAAAAGGTTAACATTTTTTAATCATATAATTATATAAACGCATAAATCATGACATAACTGGTCCAAATACTATATTCTAGAATTTGGGATAGCTATGCCTGTGGTGTATTCCTATTTTTAAGAAAGTAAATTTGCGCAGTCATTTTAGAGAAGAGTTTTAAACAGTTTAAATCCTAGTTTAAGTGAATTCTCTTGTACTAATACTGTCCGATGATGGATAAATGTATGTATAATGTATGAGGGTTATGCACAACCTGCTTATTGCAGAATTTGTTTCTGTGCTTTTAAATGGGAGACTCTAGAGTTTCATATGAACCGGACACGTTTGGCCTTTTTTAATAAATGGACACAATTGGGCGCTCAGAAAACGCTTTGGCGCGTTTGAGCATCTAGACATGTTTTGCAGTTCACGTCATATAGAACACATTACAGTCTCAGAACTTCTGAGAACAATTAACTATTAAGCCATGTTCAGTTTTCAGTTAATTCGCACTGTACATGCTACAGCTATACACATCCAACTGCAGTGAAGTTGGTACTGTAAAGATAATTGGAGTGGTTATTTGCCTCTATAGCACTATCCTTCATATAGTTATTTTGAAATCAGGCGGTGTTTTTATTGTTGAAAATCATTTAAAAAGTATCAATAATTTCGTATTTTCAAGTTGTTGTTTTTAGTGTTATAGTAGATCTTACATTAAAATAGAGAGGCGCAAGATACGAGAGAGACATTCAAACTCATAGATTAAAAATAAACTGTCAACGCTATTGCTAAAATAAAAAAAGACAAACAGAAAAACAATAGTACACAAAACACAACATAGAAAACTAAAGACTTAGCAACAAGAACCCCACAAAAAAACTAGGGGTGATCTCTGGTGCTCCGGAAGGATAAGCATAGTTTGCTCCATATGTGGCTCATGTTATTACAAACCCGATAAAAAGTCTTATTCGGTAGGTCATATTTGTGGAAAGGGAATGGGATTGTAGTAACGACATTATATATTTATCTAATATAATATAATACCATCTGTGAAACGGATATTCCATGTGCAATCAGTACATTAATGTTCAACACAAATGGATATTACATCATAACATAATATGTGATAGTTTGTCACTTTGGAAACAGCATACATTTGTATCGTATCAAATGTATTTTTTTCTAATTTGTTTAAGTCAGACATATAATACAAATATTACGTAAACCTGGGAATGCCCACAGAGAACGTCTCGTAAAGTGCAAAAATTATCAAATGTTGTGTGTTTCTTACTTTTATTAATTATGGAAATTATTACATTTTGAGTTTTTGTAAATTCTTGTCTATCATTTCACATTAAACGCTACCTTCTTGAAGTGCAGAATATCAATTGATATGAAATAGACATGTTATTGTTACGCCTGGACAATTTATATTTAGATGTGTTGATAAAGTTAGTGTTCAAAGTATATAATTACAAATGTCACCTTGAGAATTTTATAAACTGTAAATAGGCTGACGTTGGATATATTGCAAAGTCATGTTTTTGTTTTCTTCTTATTAGATTACCGACCCGTATACATAAAACAAGTGTTCCCATCCCATATTTGAATATTCTCCAAAATATTTAATATTCTCACAATTGTGTTATTTAGTGAAAATTTCCTCTTGAATATGATTCAGATAATATGTCGTTGTTCCATGCCATTGATTCCATTTAATCATCATCATTTGAAACAGAATATTACTGTACACTCTATTTCAAAATACATTTAACATTATCTCATTTATTCACCCAAACGTCATCACCAGCCAAGTAGTCAGCACCTCGTTGTTGACATAAATATCAAGTATGTGGTCATTATTATAATTCGCCAATAAAGGTTTAGATGCTATTAATATAAGCAATATTTTCCACCAGAAATCTGTACAAAAAACTATACCTGATTACTTCAAAAATAAAGCTACACCTGTAATTTCTTATAATTACACCAAGTCTATTGCATCCAAGATTTTCAACCACAAGAGGGTTTTAGAAGCCTTTAACCTCAAAGATGTGAAATCCAAGCCTCCGGATTGCTCATGTGCATCGTCGCAATACAGTTATAGTCCAGCTGGTCATGTTATTACTGGCGACCTTGGCATCGTTACCAATAAACAACTAAGGGAGTTGTTATCCAAGGGACCAAAATATAGAATTCCCCAGCCCATCAACTGGAAAAAGAACTTCAGGTTACTGATGGATGCAGTTGAGGACTATGCAAGAAAATGGGTAAAGCGCGAACCAGACGAACCAGAACTGGACACTATGTCTGAATGGATCAAAGCTATTCGATCATGCATTCAGAAGCGCATTCAGAAACTACGATGTACTATGAGCACAAGGGTTGCTAACCCTTTCTAGAATCCGGAGGTTGTGGATGCTTTATTCTCTTTGCATGACAAGTATGTCGTTGTTCCAGCAGATAAAGCCTCCAATAATATTGTCTTCATATGTAAAAACCATTATTTGCAATGTCTCACAACAGAGCTTGGAATAAATAGAACAACTGGTAATCCTACATATTCTTTAACATAATTTACCAAGGATAAAATTTTACAAAATCATAAATCTGTCCTTCTTTCTTTTGGTATCAACATCAAAGAAAACGAACAAAATTTGCCGTCATTATACTGGATACCAAAACTTCACAAAACTCCATATAAAGAACGATACAAAGCTTGATCATCAAAATGTTCGACTAAACATCTTTCTAAAGTACTGACTACTATACTTTCTTCAGTTAAAGATGGCCTTCAAAAATATTGTGATGAGATATATTCTACCAATGGTGTTAACCAGATGTGGATTCTGAAAAATTCGAAAGATCTACTGCTTAATCTTCGATCACAATCTTTGCAATTTTGCATCAACATAAAGACTTTTGATTTTTCTACGCTTTACACTACTATTCCCCATGCTCAGTTGAAAGATCGACTTCACCATTTCATTAAACAGGGCTTTTTCTATAAAAATGGGAATCGTAGATACAAATTTCTTGTTTTGGGTTATAATAATTCTTATTTTGTGAAAAGCCACACTGAATCTACCAGAAAATATACTGAAGATGATATTATCAAAATGCTGGACTTTTTGATCGACAATATATTTGTTGAGTTTGGAGGATTGATATTTCAACAGACAGTCGGTATTCCAATGGGTACTAATTGCGCACCCCTACTGGCCGATTTGTTTTTGTACTCGTATGAAGCAGAATTTATTCAGAACCTTCTAAAAGACAAAAAGAAAAAGCACATTGCGAAATTCTTTAATTTTACTTCCAGATATATTGATGATGTCCTATCATTGAATAACCCATATATCAGCCAATACTTACATCTCATATATCCCAGTGAACTTGAAATTAAGGATACTACTGATACTAGAAGGACTGCTTCAAACCTTGATCTTTTCCTCAATATTGACACAGATGGACGACTTCACACTAAAATCTATGACAAACGGGACGATTTCAACTTCCCAATTATCAATTTCCCATTTCTCAGCAGTAACATACCCTCTGCTCCTTCGTATGGTGTTTACATATCTCAGTTGATACGTGATGGTCGTGCATGTTCACACTATACGGACTTCATATACAGGAGTGTGCTCCTTACGCAGAAACTGCTCCAACAAGGTTATGAGGAGGAAAGATTAAAAATGACACTCCGTAAATTTTATGGACACCATCACGAATTGGTTGATCCATACGATGTGTCTTTGTCCAAACTAACGAAGGACATTTTTAACACGTCTTAGATTGTGGTTTGCCATTTCGTCGTCTGATCTTTTAAGTACCGAACGTGACCTATTCCCGATTGTGACTGTTTTGCTGAGTGTGAATTCGCATTGCTATAAGACGTGTCACGGTATTTTCCTATCCAAAATTCTTGTATTTAGTTTTGATGTTATATTTGTTATTGTCAAATGTCTTATCGTTTGCAGTTGTAATTCTTACTTTTTTCTGTTCTATTCGTGTGTGAGTGTAAAGATAATTTATCACCCAGTTCATTTTTAAGATTTTAGTTTGGGTCAACTAAACTTACACTATGTATTTGGTTTTCAGTTTGATTTAGAAGAAATACCGACATAGCTAGATAATACAATTAATTATCTAATTACTAACACAATTTTATATTAATAAGTATTTTAATTTTCATTGTTATTAAATACATGTAATATTAGTATTACAAACCTAATCTTGAACTCTATCCTATTTTTGAAAATTTTTAGAAATTTACCTGTGACGTCACTTTTGTGCGTCGATCTATTCGGCTGACATACAATTCGTTGTTCGGCTGTGCAGTTTTTATGTGCTGATCTAGGTTGTTTTACGTATTCGTTTTTATTCTGTAGTTAGTCACCACTTCGGTGTTAACATGTATATCTATTATATGGTCATTTTTATATTTTATAAATTTACTGTTTGCAAAAATATGAATCATTCTAAATACTAAATATTTTCTTATCCCAGGCAGATAACCTGCCCGTATTTGGCACAATTTTTTGGAATTTTGGGTCATCAATGCTCTTCATCTTTAGGCCTGGCACCTTTGATAACTTTTAGCTTGTTGTAATGTTCTATTGTATTGTTTATTTGTGTGGGTTTCTCTGTCCTGTATGTTCTTCCATTTATTTGTATTGTAGTCTTGTCATGTAATGTTGTCATTTTAGTGTTATATTTAACATTGCCATTAAAGCGGGAGGTTTGGCTACATATCATCATCGTTGCTTCGGTATTTGCATGAATATACGGATATTGTTTGATCAAAGGTTGCTAATTATTTTATTATTTTTGAATATATATATTGGGGGCAGTGTTTTACAGTTTTTGTTATATTTTGTGTTACACGGATTTAACGCATTTGTTACGTCCTCGTTGTAACATTCTATCACCACTTGTTACGCATGCTGACGTATTTTGTTTTTAACCAAAGTTACGAAATGCTGTTTAAGTGACGTTTTACCCACTATAATTATCAAAAAATAAATTCAATCAAATCAGTTAAATATAATTGATATTTACTAATATTACTAAATCTTTGTAGTATAAACATTTTTGTCAATGTTGTAAAGTCAAACACACGAATGAATCAACACTGACCGACAAAAGTGTTGAATTATACATGTGATCGATGTAATTTTTAATTTAAACATATTTTCCGCAGTTTCGAATGAAAAAAAAAACACACAGATGTATTCGTGTTATTATACTTTATTGAAACATGATCCTTTTATTTCTATATTACTGACTAAATAAACACTATATACACGATACATACATCGCACGTATGAATTTAAATATAATGTTTCTTAATATTTAAGTGTAGATTTTGTATGCGTAGCTTGACACTGATTTAAACCGGGTAAAGGCATTGGAAGCTAAGATGTTTTGCAAATGAAATAGGGAACATATCTAAAACTAGATGTTTCACAATCTCAAGTGGAAGGAACATTATTTTCTATATTGACGTCTGATTTTTGTTTTTTATAAGAATACGAAATAATAGGTGGTTCTATATTATCAAAATATGGAGGTATTTGGCTTTGGATGGTAGAGTCATTGAATATACTAGATAAGTTAATAAAATCAATACCTCTATTACATATTTTAATTTAAGAAAATGCCGTTTATGATTTTCAGGTTTATCGATACTAGGAAATAGCCTATGATGACAAAAGGCTGTAATAATACGGGTGTATTCATACATTGGGCTAAAAAAAGAAATTGTATCACACTCCAGAAAAATAACATATAATTTACTTATTGGTATCTGACCCAGTTTGCATAATACTTGATGTCTGCCATTATTTTTTATTATAGATAACAGATCAGCAAGTGTATAATTTATGCGATGTTTAATACGTTGATTACGGTTTTTGCGTTTGCCATGAGACCTTTTATTTCTAAGTCGTTTATCGACAATATTAATGACGTTTGAAGTTTTAGTTATGTTCCCCTGTCCTAATATTTTGTCATTAAGACCGAGAGGATAAGCTGTTTGAAGTCTTTTTTATCCAAAATAATTCGAGACCTTCACGTGATTTTTCAAATTGCTTGTGTGATTCTCCTGGTTGTTTCTGAACGGTTTCAAGTGGTTGGAATTTAATAAATTTTAGATTGTGATTATGCTAACATACTTTTCTTAATCATTCTAAATCTGATGTTACTGAATATATAACTATCAATTTATAGATTTATCTTCGCGTGATATATAGCAAAAGCAGAAGGGCGTTTCGAGCAATGATGATTTGCAAATCATGATGCGTAAATTGAATTTCTTCAACTAAATTAGTCGATACGATTACGTGATAATTCTTTTCTATATATTGAGGTAGCCTTATGTGTTATTTGGTGACCGTAGAAAGTTCACCGTATCAAAGTATTTCTGTCTTTTTTTATGGTTTTTTTGACGATTTCATTTTAGGAGAAATGATTTTCCAATGATTTATCGTTAATTTGATTTAGCGAAAATTAGATTGTATAATGATTTAGCGTAACTTTAACTTGAATAGTCGATACAACTGTTTGATCGTTCTTTTTTATACCTGAATTAGCCACACGTGTTATTTGTTGACCGTAGAAGATTCATTGTACTTTAGTACTTTTTAACAGTAATGTCGTAATCATTTTATGATGATGTCCTTTGGTAAAGTGTTTTTTCTCGAGTTTTTTGGCATTCAGTGTGGTTCTCCTGTAAACAAAAAATACCCTGATGTGCCTGGTGATCATCTCAACGTTTAATGTGTTCTATGTTTGACAATGACATACTCTTGTTCATTGTGAGCTCATTAGTTAGCTGTAGTTTTCTGAATAAAATGTAATTGATTATAGTAAATTTGAAAACGGAAATGGGGAATGTGCCAAAGAGACAACAACCCGACCAAAGAGCAGATAACAGCCAAAGGCCATCAATGGGTCTTCAATACAGCAAGAAAATCCCGCACCCGGAGTCATGCTTTATGTGGCCCCTACACAAAATGTGTACTAGTTCAGTGATAATGGACGCCATTCGAAAAATATATGTTATTCAGGTTTCAGACAGGATATATAACGTGACATTCCAGGTTTATAGTTTATATATCCTTCGACTTCGACTCACATTTGTAGAGTAAACGTCAGCTATACATATGACAGTGCTATAAAGATATTTAGTAATATTTGCGAAAATGTTGAAATTCCCAATATTTTTGTACTTTGATTAGTGAATACTTCCTCATGAATTTAATTATGATAATACGTCTTTGTTCCATTTCATCGCGTCTAATGAAACATCATCCCTTTAAACCGAATATCACAGTTCACTTAACTAAAACATCTTTTAAAGAAATTAAACTCGTTCAAATTCATTCATTTAAACGGCATTGTGTACCATGTGTATTAAAGGGTAAGTTTTTTTTAAATATTTTGTGTCTTAAAACATAATATACACATTATAACATGGATTTATACATAATATATGTAGAATAATGACTTTTTGTTTTTTGATACTGGCATTATCAGCAAGAATACCAAGCTAGCCGAGCGAGCTGATATTAGAACTGATGAAGTCATTTATCAAAATATAACATGCCATTCCTTTTTTTATCGGCATTTTTGTCTGAACAATAAGTCTTTTGTTTGAAAATACAAAATTAAATGAAATAGTTAGTTAAACCTTTTGACGCATAGAAAAGGAATTGTGATAGATGATAGATTGCATGAATAAAGTCGCGTGTATTTCATTTATAATTTGACGCGTATGGAAGTGAATGCGTGACGATGCTTTATGGTAACATGACGTCATTGCTAAATATTTTCGATGTGCAGTAATATCAACGGGGAAAACAGACACATTGGCGATAAATATGACTATATATTTTTAAAAATTGTAAAATATATCAATTTGAAACAGTATATTTTGCATTATACGTTGGATGCATTTGCTACAGTAAAACGGAAAAAAACTATGGGTAAGGTCCAATCATCTTACATTTGTGTCCGTTGTCTTTATTTCGCAAACTATTCACTCATTGGACATGTTGGACTCTGTTCTAATTATCACATTATAAAAGATAAATTAAAAAGCTAATTTATCTATTTTCTTAATGATATTTTTAGGAAAGACTTATTACTCAGTTTAGAAAAATCTCTTAGTGTCTTCATTTTATAAGACGATGTTAGATATTACATTTTAATCAACATATTGTTATACCAATTGTTTGTCTAATCGTAAAAACTAACATAATAAGTACAAACTGTTAAAATTGTGGAAATTGATTGACTCAACCATCCGATTTGTAAGAAGCTAAACAATTTTTCAATCACAAAGTTGCCGATCTAAAGTATACACAATTACAGATATAGTAATGCGCATGCAAATCCACATGACTTTTGTATAAAATAATTTCCTCCGTTTCTTTATTTCTTCCCTATGCAAAAATATAGTACACATCTAATCTCTGAAATGTACACACCCTCCACATTATAAATATATTAGTACATGTATGCCCCTAACATACAATTGATATGTAATTTTCATTTATAACGTTCGTTATCACGCAACTGCAATCACCAAGCACAACAATGTCATAGCGGAACTTTCAAACGCGATCAATCCTTAACAATGTGTCATAGGTCCATTGCATTTTTCTAAAGTCAAGCTTTCAAATCTAATGCTAATGAATATTTGAATATCAATTTCTGTTTAAAATGCAAGTCATCCATTAAAGCGACTTTATGTTTAATGGATGATTATTTAAGTTATGGGTAAGTAAAACAAATATTGATGTTCATTTAAATGTGATATAAATACAAAATAAATATGTGAATATAGTTTTAAAAATCTAACTGGGATGTTTGGTAAATGAATTTAGGCTCTGATTTATTCTTAAATCAGTACTACAAGTGTTTTTTTTTAAATTTGGTCTTACACGGTAGAAATAAAGAAGACAACAAAATATTGTGTACGATTCCGTTTCAAACCACCCATACAATAGTGTCCGTTGAGTTAAATTTATAGGATTTGATTTTAATATATCAAATGACAACATTTGGTAGAGTTTTTTAAAGACTAAACTATATAGATTTTTGATAGGAAAAATGTTGAAGGCGGAAAATATGTCAATAGAAGAAAAAAAAGTATCAGAACTTCTTTTTACAGGTTTATAAACATAAAAATAAACCTTCCAAATATAAGGCTTAAGTTTTAAAGATTTATTTATATTCCTAACGTAAGACACTCGTTATAATTTAATGCGATGATATAGGCGACTCTGATATTTGACGACTTAATGCGACTGTCATACAACTGACAGGCCTAGGTAGCTATGAAACCATTTTTTATCCACTATTTTCTACAAAAGGAAATGCGTATAGTAAGTCAGGAATATTGCAGTTGTTTTCTATTCGTTTGATGTGTTTGAGCTTTTGATTTTGTCATTTGATAAGGGACTTTCCATTTTAAGTTTTCCTTGGAGTTCGGTATTTTGTTATTTTACTTTTTCACTCAAGTGTCATATTTTGAGCAGGTTCTTTAGCCGTTCCAGAGTACTTAAGATCAACTCTGGTTTATTTCAGTCTTTCGTTTTTTTTTTCTTTTGTGATTTTACTTTTTATATAGCCCGTTGTGGTCTGTTGTTTGTCTTTTCCGTTTTTCATGTTTCTTTTTAATATTGAATTGTCAGTTTCACTTCTACTTTTATAGGAGTACCTGAGATAACCCTCTGTTTTTGGTGGGGTTCGTGTCTTAAGTTTTTTATGTTGTGTTTTGTGTACAATTGTTTCTCTGTTGGTCTTTCTTTTTTTTTGCCATTGCGTTGTCAGTTTACTTTCGACTTATGAGTTTGAATGTCCATTTGGAATCGTTTGCCTTTCTTCTATTAATGTGTCTTCTATATAACTGTAGCATCTTATTCATATGATCGGCATGTTACGTTTCAAATTTTGTTTATTATCAGTTTGCGAAAGCTTTAGACATTTGTTATCTGTTTAGGGAAATCAGGTGTTTGCAATGTTTGCGAAGTAGTAAAATAAATTTTTACACGACATGGGGTTTAAACTTTCATCCAGGTACAATGGTACTTAGATATATAGTGCGAGTTTAAGGTACGGTGAAGAAAGAACGATGTTCGTCGTTTTTGTTCGCTAGATCTCAAATAATCAGCTTTTTTTACATCTTGTTTTAAATATTCTCTCAATTATTATTCAAAGTATAAAAACAGATCTATCTTTTTAACATTCTATAGCAACTAAAAACGAATATAATACTTGCTACAAACATATAGGAGCATTACATTTAGCAAACCCTTCTCTACAACAAGGACATTCATCCATATACTTACCGTTGCAGGTCCTAGTTTTGACTCTTTATATTTATATAAATACATATGTACATGTATGAACAAAGACTTTTATATATCCGTATAGACAAAGATACTTACATTGTTGAACATAAACGTTTTTTACAATAAATCTTAAAACTTTTGTGTGATCTCATTTGCAGAATACAGTGATAGACAGTTGAATGATAAATGGGAAGGAGCAAAAGAGTTTATAACGAACTAAATAGGCTTACACGTTGTAATTTGAGCATTTACTAATGTAGTCATGGCGAATAACATGACTAAGGAAGAAGATAATTTTCTTCGCATTGTTTACCTAAATTACCGAGTAGGAACAACAGCGCTCAGGAGGTATTTTGACGGTGTCCATCCTAATTTGCCATCAGATTTGTTATCTCCAACAAATAAGGCAATAATTTTAAGCCTGTACAAACCACCTAGAGGGCAAAGGAGAGTATTGTACCAGGACCAATGGAATATTTTATACCCCTTACCAGGTAATTTTCTTATTTGATTCAGAATATGAATAAAAAGAAAATGTGGTAGAGACACCTGATGGTACTGAGAGATCATAATTCTATTAGAAAGTCATCATGTTGGCCTTCATAAAAAAAAAACCAAAAAAGACAAACTGTTTACAAATTCAACACAAAAGGTTAAACATTTCTTGCATATTGGCGACACTCAGCGTGATTCTCCTTGAACAAACTACCCATCAATGTAGACATAAAACCAATACTTATATCAAATAGTAAAAGGCTTATAAATATCAAAGACCTTGTAAAGGAGATGGTCGCATGACAACGCCGATGCTATACATTTCCACTGTTCAGATTGACGCTGTTGTGCTGAATGATTACATAGGACATAAAACACCGCGCAAATAATTTTGAAGCGTTAAAACGTCCATGATGTTTAAAAGTCTGTGGCTATAGCACCACCATATCGTTAACTATGTGATTCGTATGATTTTTTGTCAAGAATGAAAAAGCATCAGTGAACATTTCCCTTATCATTGTGTAGCTTATAGGCTTATTTGTTGAACGAAAAACGAATTTTCCTTTCACCTGCGACAAATTCCTGAAAAAATACAAATTTGAATCAGATTGAATGCCACTCCATTGCAAATATAATTCATAATGTTGGACTGGACACAACGTTGTTTACAATATTCAACCAATTTCCATCTCTGTAAATATCTGTTTTGCTTTTTTCAATAAAATTGATCTGTGTGATTATTTGAAATTAAAAGCATAACAAAACAAATTTAACAATTCTAAAACACGCATAAAACCTGCATATCCCAATAAACACGCACAAATGGAACGTTGTAAAAAAAGATTATCTTCACAAAATAATTTATACATATCTAGTAATAACTTAGGAGTTATCATTTCTTTCTTCCTGATTTGTGAGCCTAATTTCCTTTAAGCACCTTCAAAAACTAAAATAACAAAAATACCGAAATCCGCTGTATAAACATAAGGACACACTTCACTAATTGGGATCTGTATGAGAATCTGCACCAATAATCGAGTGCGCCCACTTTATCTATAATATACATCATATACGGGACTAGACGTAGCAGAAAATTGCACTTAAGAAGCTAAATACAAAGCTATAAAAAGCTGTTTTGTCGGTAAAATATAAACATCAGAAATGTGGTTGCTTTCCGCCCACTTTTTCCATCGCAAATAAACATAGTAGTATTTCTTCACTTTGTTGTCCGATTTACTTTGTGCTTACAAATCAGGTATAATGGCTTAATAACTGTCAAAATCATTGGTAACTCTGCAATATCGTTTCTGAACACCTGGAAAACCATATTTAATAACATAACTTTAAAGAGATATGTGGTTTCTTTCCAAGTTTTAACATAATTCATCAATACATTACATTATACACAAATAAAATGAAAAAAAAACAATAATATTTATCATAAAATGAAAACAAATTCATGAAAAACTACCACAAAGTAATTACGTATTGCTAATTAAATGTCTCCCTTAAATCCAACACCCTAAATGGTAATTCAATATTACCAAAAACAGATTTATTCCCTCTATCATGTAAAAAGTTAGCTTTGTTAGAAGGTAGGTAACGGAAACCCAACACCTGATCAATAAATTTATCTCCTTTGGGACACAAACACGGCCAGTAATTCGCCGATCTCTACAAAGGTAAGATAACAGTGCCATATGCTTTGCACTGCTGCATGTACATAAGGACTTTCAATAATAAGCAAACTTGCCCGGGAACAAACCATCCATTTATTCCGTACCAATTAACAGTGAACGAATCAATATCAATTGAATGTACAATACCTGGAGTAAAATACAGGTAATCGATGGTTATAATCACTAGCAAACCAGTCAATTTCATGAGGACACCACAGGGAATCCAAATAATTAAAAAGATGTACTGCATACCTCAGTCATCAGTGTCTATGATATAACTTAGTTAGTTAAATATAGTCTGCAATTTTATTCTGAGCCCTGGGTATCCATTCAACTTCTGAGAACACGTTGTACTTCAAACAAGTCAAAAAAATGTCATTGCAATATCTTTCAAATAAGGCTTCATACTGTCCTTATAAACAATGGATACAAAGTTTTGGTTATCCATAAAGCATTTAATGCGTTTATCATCTCTCATAAAATCTATCAACGAATGCTATACACATTTAACAGTCGTATGTTATTTCCAAGTAGAACTGTGATGTACATCGTTTTCATGCATGTGACAGCAATCTTAGGATTTTCTACAGTATATCCACCATATCCAGTGCCACAAGCATTGCTATAAACAATGGTGTGACACAAAAAATCGGATACAAAATGTGTCAAGTTAACACATTTAAGATTCTTCCGCTAGAAAATAAGCTGACCTTTACCTTGAACCGAAAGTTCAATATCAGATTTCCAAGAACAAGCTGACATAACGTCAATACTAAGGTATTTAGATATAATATAAGCCACATTTCCTATGACATACGACATGGATATAATATGACCAATAACAGAAAGTACAGCTCTCACATACACTTTACCTAAATTTTCTAAAGACATTTCAACCTGTACTATGGTGTCAAACGGTTTTGACAGTCTCTCAGCTGGTATGCTTAAGATGGCTTTGTCTGTATCAATGAAATAATCTAAATATTTCAATGTTATACTGGGAGACCACATATATTTTTCAACCTTAGGTACAAAACAACTATCAATAAGGTCTTGTTTAACTTGTGCGGCAATATCTCTACACGCTTTAATATCAGAATGGGTACCAAATCCATCATCTAAATACATAAGAATTTGTTAACCTTCCCCTCTCTATTTTTGAAATAGTTGCCTGATAACTTTAGTAAACATGTAACAGGCTGAACTCAATCCCAAAGGGAGAACGAGAAATTTAAAATATTTTGTACTTTCACCATATGTCCAGGAAAAACCAAGGTAATCAGTATGCGGCTCGTATATGTCTATATGGTGATAAGCTGAATGTATGTCAAACTTAAAACAATAAAAATCTTGTTTGATAAATTGCATAGCTACACGGATATCTTCAAATTTCACAGATGTCTTCCACAGATGTAAATTGACATGACGGAGATCTAAAATTAAACACTGTTAACCATTGTTTTGAACCGAGACAGTAAGCGGATTTACAACCAATTGTTTTTATTAGTACATTCAATAATAAGTCCTCTAATCAAAAAATATTCAATAGCTTCTAAAACAAAATTCCTGTGTGTAATAGCAGAACGATTGTAATGTAAGCAAACGGAAGGCGGTGTAGTATAAACAGGTATTTTATATCCATGTAAAATTGTATCAAGAATGAAATCATAACAACCAATGCTATACCAAAAATAAAAATGTCTCTTTAATCTTCCTTTAACGATAATTTTAGACTGACCTTGTTCATATTCAAAATAGTCGTACGTAAGTTAGTGTGCACTCGATCAACTATCAATAGAAATATTTAAATACTCATCTTTTATGAAATCATTTCGTTTTTGGCTTGCCGACTGATTTTTGGTTGAATGGACATCTATTCCTCCAGTGTTAGCTAGATCCACAACCATAGCAGGCTCCTTGTTAAAATTTCGGTTGACTTCGGCTCGTGCTGGGCATGTTGGAATATAACGAGTATCCGGCTTGCCAACCAGTCTAAGGTTCCCGAAAGTGCTGCTGTTGGAATTTTGCTGGAATATTAGGTTCATTCTGAGCAGAAGTATTAACATATGTAGAAGAAGATATAACCTTTTGTGACGCCTTGAATATGCGCTTTTTAATAGCTCTATTCTCTGCTTTGATGATTTTGTTTTCATCCGCGGTATCACTTGCAACCGGGTTTGTCTCATACAGCTTAACAGTATCAAAACCACCCTCACTGCTGTCTGCAATCTTAATTAATTTGTTGCGTTTTTCATTAACCTCAACAACAGTTTCACGTGCGTAGTCTGATTTACAATGTTAACAGTGTATGCTGCACTTTATAACCCTCATATTTCCAGTGGTATTCTTTTTTCAACTTTGAGTTTTTTAACCTGTGAAGCGACAGTTAAAGTAGACCCTTGAACCTCATTTTCTAAATCAATGAACTCCTGGCGGAGTTTAGAGTTAATGTCACTGTGTTGTAAAACAGCTCTGAAAATGTCCTGTAATGAAACATTAGGAGATCCTTGAACTGGGGTTGGAGTCTCTGAATCCATTGAGAAATTCAAGATGGCAGCGGCAAAGAATATTTCCACAGTTTAGATAGACGGTGTCGTGCTGAATGATTACATAGGAAATAAAAAACCTAGAAAATAATTTTGAAGCGGGAAAACCTAACGTCATCTATGCTACATATGATGAAAACACCCAGGAGAAATTAATTTCATTCTAATGACCTGTCCGTTTAAACGAATGAAATTACAATTCTTCTGTTGTTGTTTGTTTTTTAATCTTTGTTCTGAAATACATAGAAATGAAGAATGAGTATCTCATTTTTCACTTTTGGTTCATGTAGGAGTTGATAAAAAAGATCTCATAAAACTGTTTAAATTAAAATGAAAACTATTGTTTGTCCTAAGCGCGTTGGGCGGCGGGGGTATGGTTATGGTCTATGTCCGTCCGTCTATCTTTCGAAAACACGTCAATATTCAGAAACTGTTTGACAGAATGCATTCATACTTGACTGGATTATTATTTATCATAATATCTACACTGTGATTTACCGTCAGTGTGATATTTGACAATTCTTAAGAGCTCCTCTGAGACCATTTATAAAAAGCTTTTATATTTGATAATGTTTTTTGCCGTTACCATGGTTACCTTAAGTGGACACAATTGCCAACTTGATTTTATCATTCATACGGCAGTTTAAATATCATAACAAATGCACTTTGTGAACGCAAGTTTTCTGAAACCATTTAACAGAAAAGTATCATACTTTGTAGGATTGATAGCCATCATGTGTACATGGTGTAGTTGACACTCAATTTAATTTCTCTTTCATACAGCGCTGGTGACATTACACTACGGCGTACCAGTCTTGTGCTTTATTTTCAAAAGACAAAATTATTTTTTTAATAAACTTTTCATCTAAGAGAGTGTTAGTAAAACGGTCAATACTTAGTAAAACGGACAATTCATGTTAAAAGCTACTATGTTTGTAAACAATGTTAAGAAAATACAGACATTTCACATTGGAGTAGTAACCATTGCTACAAATCTTGAAATTTGAATATACTGTAAAGTTTCCTTGTTTTGTGAAAAAAATTGTGAGTGTTCGATGATATTACACTGTTTTACAGCATTTGCAAAATGAAAATATATTGATGAATTGCTAATGTAAGCATTCTGCTCAGGTTAATAAATTTGGATTGAGGGTGTACAGAGTTGCAATAGGAAAACGGACCACGATTGTCAAAATAGTTACCAAATTAGGCAATACATATAAAGTACAGATGGGGAGAACCACATGGGAAAGAAATTATACAAAAATGAAGTTTTTGGCAATACAAAAATCCTTATAAAACATTACTCGCAATGCATTTCGCTATAATACAGGGAAGTCCTTTGACTGAAAGATACACTTGACAATGAAACAGCTGATATAAGTGTTTAATTTAAAGTTCGTTTGTTTTTGACTTAAAAGTTCGTGAGAGAAAAATGAATTAAAGAGAACATATTCAATTGTTTTACTGATACTTTTGTGTAGGGTCACCTGTAGTTTCCTCTGCTGACTTAGATGTCACTTTAATGGTTTGTCTTCTACGAAATTTGCCACCATATGTCTCACCACCAGCTTCTGGATTTGATGCTTTACCACTGTCAAATGATTGGTCACATGGTGCTCACATGTCACGGATAAAGTATTACAAAAATTTCATTGTTTCGCATTCAAAAGATGGAAAACTATCAGATACAGATTTCAAAAGAATATGGATCGATTTGGAAATGGTATGAACATTATTGTTTTAGTGATTATTAACAAACATGAATAGTAAACAGACAAAGACTTTAGGACCGTATATGATTTGTTTATTTTTGAACGCCGTAAGATCAAAGGGACTCCTACCATCATACCAAACATTGCCCAGACTTCTTATTTTATTTATAAAACCAATCTCAACCCCCCCCCACCAAAAAAAATAAAAAATAAGTGAACACATACTGTTATGAACAAATTGATAATTGCATTTGTAATTGATGGAGGAGATGAGGCGTAACTCACACTTGATTATATCGTCTAGTCTTAATAAAGTATTCAACAAATTTATTAACATAATTTCAACAAAAGGCTTTCCTTTCACAACACTAATATCAACTTTGATTTTTTTCTTATGATTTGAAATGAGCATATTTAGTTGATATATCGCTAATTCTAAGAAGACATTCCTTTGTTTTGTAAACAAAGCCATGTTATACATGTTATAATACCAAAAGAACATGTGTAGGAAGTAATTCACAGCACACTTATAGTTGCGACGTTAATTGTATTTTGAATACCACCGGAGATCAAAATGAAAATTTTTGTTGTGTTGAGATATTCAATAGAATAATTTTACAAGAATGATGTCATGTCTTTTATTTTTTCAATTATGAAACAGTTGACTTTCTATATCATTTTGGCTTCATCAACTCAAACTGGAAGTGTCTTGTAGGTCCGCTTTGAAGTATAAAAGTCATAAACATCCTTACTAAAATTTCTAAATTATTGTTTCATGCCAAACACTTTGCTCATTTTAACATGGGCAGGCATTTTATTTGTCAACATTGTTCTCCTCGCCTACGCTTTGTATATAGATATTGATAAATAAAATGCCTAATGTTAAAATAAGCACATACAATAGCATGGACAATGTTCCTTAATCTAATCAGACCTTGTAGTTCCAAGATATGAGACATTTTTTTGTTCAGAGCATTAAAATAATTTCTTATATAATTGCTTAGATCCACTTAATTTGAGCTTTGGTTAATAGTTATCTCAATGGCAATCGGAAAACATCTTCTTTTTATATTAACTGCATGAAAGATTAAATAAAACTGATTATTACATCCTTTGATTTCTAAACATCATTTGCTTGTTTTCAATTATATATTTTAAAGGCGATCCATGGTTTGGGAAATCAGCAAGATGTTACAGATGCAGCTGATGCAAAATCAAAATTTTTGGACTACAACACACTGAAGAATTTTGATGACAGTATTCAGCGTAATGTAAACAGATTGAATGACCATAGCAATGAACTAGCGGTGCAAATTTCAAAAATAACAACATTAGAAACAACGGTTGAAAATATGGGAAAAGGTAATATTTCATTTCCGCACATTCAAACTTTGTATTGATAATTTGCTGGAAATCATGTTAAGATTTATCTTGTCATTTTCAATCGTGATCTGCACTAAGCAATTACGATGCACAAAATATAAAAATTGCTTGTTAATTGCTTGTCTTCGAGGATAACATTAGCTTTCCAGCTTCCACTGGAATAAATATTACAGGAAATCTGTTCTGGGAGAACTTTTTTCACAGAAAATGTCTATATGATTTGTTCCATCTCTGTAAAATAAGTTCCACACTTTACCTGGTGAAATAAGTTTTGAGTTTGTGAAATTTGTTACTTACCTAGTGAAATATGTTCCGGGTTTGTGAGATTTGTTCCTTACCTGGTGAAATAAGTTCAGGGTTTGCGATATTTGTGCCTTACCTGGTGAAATAAGTTCCACGTCTGTGAAATATGTTCCACTGGTTATACAAGTTATCTTGAATACTGAGCATTTGTCATCAGTGAGTTTAGATTTATCATTCAAGTACATTATAAAAAACATGTATTATATTGATTATGTAGTAAATAAAAAGTGTAAACATCCAATTTAAATATTGCAAATGTTTAATTACATACTCCATAAATAAAATACCAAAATAACACTTATGAGCCAGAAAAGAGTAGAATAAGAAAAATCACTCGAAAAAAAAGCATAGTTAAAGAAGAATATTTGTTCTAATTTGAAAAGGACAAAGTGACCGATGAATTATATTAAAAGACATATAGAAACAAAAGACAAACTCTTTGTACATGTATGACTAGAACATGCATGACAGTTAACAGGAAATAAGAAGTAATACCACATAAAACATTAACAATTACAACATGTACAAATTAGGATACATTAGCATCGCTTTTATTTCGTTTCTTTATCCTAGAGTTACAGTCATTCTTTCAATTGCAAATGTACCCCATGCAAGCACAGTACACCATCCAGCTTGCATTATAATTTAAGTGTAACAAGAAAATGTTTTGCTGTGCAATTTATGTTGCAAAGGTACTTATTTTCTGTGAAATAGATTCGAGCTGAACTTATCATGCTTATTCATTGATTTCTATTAAATATGTTCGTTTGGAACTTATATCACAGAAACTTTTTTCACTTTTTTAAGACTTTTAATATTGAAACAAAATTCATGGAGCTGTGATTTTTGTTCCAGAACTTATTTCACATTTGGTTCCTGAACAAATTTTACAGTGCTGGAACATATTTTCTGTGATATAAAGTCCGGTGGAACATATTTCCTATGACATTTGTTCCGGTGGAACATATTTCCTATGAAATTTGTTCCGGTGGAACAAATGTCACGCCAGAACAAATTTTCTGTTACACATCAGTACTAACATGGTTCATTTCTTAGAAAGTATTACCATCTGAAGGTTTCAACTTACGTTTTCAAAATTGTCATGAAGTTGTATTATTTTCAGTTCCGTTTTGGGTCATATAGTTCCAAAGTATTCGAGTATTGATAAAACGTTCGGTCAAAATATGAAGACGTGTGCTTCCATTACGTCAGTTAGCCAGGAAAGAGCGAGTTACTTATCAAATCTATACAGTATCATAATCATTTTGTATCACCCCCATGTATTCAATATTTTAGAAGTAATATAAATCTATCGCCTAACCTCTTCTTCATAGTATTTTAAGTTCGGGTTTTACACACGCTTTAGTCGAATGATAACAAATTATTTTATTCTTTGTTCGCTATAAGTTTAGAAAAGGATGAAGAAGTAATTGTCGTTTTTTATAAAAGTACAGTCTCGAAAATAAAAACGTGAAATATCATTTCTTCTGGTCCTCTAGTTAGTGTTCTACGGCTTTATCGCAGCTGGAAATAAATAACGTGTTTTTTATTGTTCTTTCAGTTTGGTTAATTGTTATGACTTTTCACTTTTACACTACACACTCTACGCTCTGATTTCGAACTGATTTGCTGCAACTAATTTAACATGTTTAAAGTCTATTCTATAATCTTAAAGGTTAATGTGGTTGATATACCTTCTGGAACTGTGATGATGATTAAAGCTGTATATCAATTTAATGTAAACTGCAATAATAGTCCTTTTCTAGATTCGGATATTTTAGTTTCGTTACAAAAGCTCAATACAAACGTTAATCATAATCGAGATCGATTGAAACATGTTTGTATGCCATAGTCTTTAGTTACGTTTCAGATTTTAATAAATGTTATATATGTATAACTTGTAAATGATTAAGTCGGTAATTTTGTTACAATACATTAAGATAATCATAAAACCTTTACTAGAAAAGAGCTTTGAATGCAATTTTTCAGAAACTATTGTTTTCATTAACAATTAAGCTTAAATTGCGAGAATTCCAGAATCAAAGAATGTTCCCTGATTTTAAAATATCTTTAACATGATTAACTTGTTGATTAATTCATGTAAGTTGTTTATACTTTTCTGTAATTTTACTGTTCTTAAAAAGTGTAAGTTATTCGAAGAAACTTATATCAAAGGAATAGATGTCATATGCCAGATTTGGAACAACCTTTTTGAAATTTGATTTTTCGATGCTTTTTATCATTATCATTAAAATGGCTTAACTACTTTGAAGGGGCATTAGCTGCGATTTACACAATAAAATATTTATTAAAACCGAAGATTGAAATAAAGTTTCGCTATTAGCAGTCATATTGGTTCTAGTTTGTCAAAATAAGATCAATAACAGGTCAAAAATGTAACCTTATTTGAACCGGTATTCATTTAATCCTAACTTGACCTCTAGCTGTAGCTTGGATACGGATGCCCTAAGCGTGTTCAGTTACAAAAAAGAAAAAAAATCAACATTGAAAAGTGAAACAATGGAGCTACCATAAAGACAAATCTTTAACCGATTCGAACCAAATAAATCATATCCAGTTAAAACGATAATTTTCATTTTTAATATATATCACATGAAACCAAACAGACCTGGAAACATTTTCATATCAAAACTCCACGTGCTGCTCCGATTATTAACTTCTATATTTATATCGGGTCAAATGACTATGGGCAGTCTTCGGAGGTTATCTCAATTGTTAATTAGATGGCACGGAATGATGATACATTCAAATGAGTCCATGTATTGTTAATAGATTTTTTTCGACTTTTTTTGTGATTTGGATGTATGTTTAAGTATGGCTTTTATCAAATATGAGCTAAGATTCAAGTTCCTTTAACTGATATTGTTGTATGAACAAACAACCTTAGCTATATAGGCATGCATGGATAACCCTCCTTAATTGGGTTAGTTTTTATTATACATTTCTTATTAATTTTCTAGAATTCAAAAGTATTCCAGATTCAAATAATTCCTTGATTAGAAATTGAAATTGTTATTACATTCTCAATTGTATCATTATTGGTACAGACCTTGATATAATCATTTAGCGGCAAACGCCTGAATCTGAAAGATAAAGGTTAATCTGTCGAAACAAAAAAATACCCGTATGTAAAATGTTCACGCCCATAACCAGCGCCACCTATATATGTTTCTTCGTCGTCTTTGAGAAGGATGTTTGTTCTTTAGGAAATTAAAACATAAATTAACTATAACATAGAAATGTATGTGCAGAAAACAAATTAAAAGATATATGTTCACATGATATGCTGGTAATGTGCGCAATGTTATGTAATTCAATATTTAATTAGCTTGTTTCCTATGTCAAAATGGCGGTTTCCAATGTTTACATTTTATTATCAAAACAAAAGCTGACACAATTGTGTGTCCGGCCATGAATATGCAAATCAATGATTGTTTTAAGTAGATTCCCCAATGAAATTCATCTTAATATAAATGGCTATACGTTATCATCCATTGTTACAAAAGTAGGATGTATGATGAGTACATCTCCGGAATGTTGTGTGTCTTAAATTTTAAAGTAAAATGGTATCTTCATTATATGTCAATGCATACACAAGTTATATTTTTTTATGAACGTTATAAAGTATACAGACATGTTTACTTGTCTGTCTTAGCCAGCAATTCGTGTAAATGAAGCTGATGGGTCCTTTTATAAGTCAAGCACAGCACACAAACACGTGGTCGTTCATTGATGTTTGTTTACTTAAAATTCACGTTTAGGTTCATCAAAAAGAATTGAAAAATATGGCCGTTTACACCACATAATCTACTATGAGTAAATACAAACTGATGCATCTTGGAAAGTTTAAAGCCATGGCAGGACCTAGATAAATAAAAATTACTTATAGTCTATGTTTCAGAAAATTAAACACCTACCTGGATTTTGATGTGCATTTCCAGTCTGCGAATGATAGCAAAATAGACAAACACATGAGTTTCATTTGATACGGTCCACTCAGTTAAACAGTCTTAATCACCGATTGTTTGCAAATGTCTATTCCCCATCTAAAGACCATTTAAATCAATACTACTCACAACATTCATTGTACGAGGGGAGCTTCTCAAACCTCTTTCCCAACTTAGTTTATTGTGACAACTTCTGCAGAATTTGAAAAAAATGAATGGCAAAATCCAGAAAAGTTTTTATTTTTCGGAAATATAAAATGCATTTAAAAATTAGTTATCTAGTTCCTGTCATGCCTTACAAATTTCCAGTTGCACATGGTTTGTCTGTAATCGATGAACGTTAAGCAATAACGACTATATTGTTAAGTATAGAGCAGCTCCTCTAAGGTTAAGTAAGGGGCATATTTACAGTCCAGCGGCTAAGTCCTGTCTTTTCTTGTTCCCATTTTTTCTTATTTATTTCAATCTAGAGTACCCCTTATAAGTCACTCCCTTGAAAGCCATCAAGCCACAACTCCTCTTTTTCTTCTGCTGCTTATTAACAATAACCGGTTTAGTTAATTGTTGATGTCTGTATAAAAGTGACTTATAACTGCTAACAGTCACATTATTTGAACTCTGGTGGATAGTTTTCTCATTGGCAATCATACCACATCTCCTTATTCAAGTATGCTTTATTTGAAGTAGATAACTAACAAACATTTAATCATTTTAACAAATAAATTCTGCAATGATTTACATGTTGTCATTTTAAGCTTTCAGATATATATATATAAACAATAAAGGTTGTATAATTGGTGTGTCAATGTCTGTAATTATCCACTGTTTTAATCAAACATTTCATTTTAATAAGTTCCCTAAAATATATACATGTATGTACTGATTTTTGATTTATATTCTAGGACACTAGAAATGAACCGAAAATTCAAAAATTATTTATGGTTTTTATTAATGCGAATGATAACTTTTTAAGTATTGCAATAATACAAACTAGCATTCTGATATCTGATACATATATATTTGAATGCAACTTTTCTGAAATTTTAATAATCTAGTTTTGTTGTGGACCTTTGGTGAAAGTTAGCAAAGTTGTCAGTTTTTCAACCACATTTATTCAAAGGAAACATAGAGCGCAGAGTTTGACAGACTGAATACTGTTAATTAGTGTGAGTATTTTACAAATGCAAATATTATTGCAATTATAAGATCTCGCATTCTGATATCTAAAACTATGCTAATTTTCCTGAAATCTCAAGAATAAATCTCGCATTTATGTCCATTTTTCAAAATTGCAAAAAATGCAATAACAAATGCACGCAATAATTTCTGAATATACAGTATATAAATTAAATTTGTTTTGTTTTGTTTTTTTATTGCATTTGTCCTTGAGAGCAGTTAAATATAAATGTGGATTAAATTTGAAGTTGGTTCAGTAAAATATATTACACAATTTACACTTATTCAGACTCTATTTACCGATCACCAAAACTTCATTATTCAGTATTCAATCAAAAAAATAATTAATAAAGAACTCTTTTCATTTGTTGAAACTTAACGGTTATTTTTAGTACTTTTGAATTCAAATTTAAGAACAAAAATCACAAACTTGTATTGAGAAAAATAATGGGAACTGTATGATATCATATTGCATTTCAGCTATGTGTTTCTTTGCATTGATAATATATGTTTTAAATTCATTTCTGGCTTTTTCGAAGTTTTATTTTTTTCTCTAAATTTAGAGCCAGTACAGCAGAACTTGTACATCTTATAGCAGATATAATAAACATGTTAAGATTATGTCCACCGCAAATAATGTTTTATTCTATTCAATATCACGGTCCACAATTTTGAAACATGTATTGTCTACCTTTGCAGTTTTTCCATATTGTATTTCATTGTAACAGGTCGGGAACACTACTTTAAATGGATATGCATAAATTAGCATACTAATGTCCTCGCACATGTCATTGTTTCGTATGACGCAATTTTTTCAAGACAGCAACGAAACAACATTGAAAAACACAATTACCCACACGACAAACTTTCATTCAGATATTAACAAAAATAAGGGATCCTTGAATTTTGGGTTGGTAAAAAAGGGGATGACCTAGCATGAGTGTGTCAATATCTGTTGGCGTCACTAAAATTTTCCAGCTTTTCATAAAATTGATGTTATGATATTGTACGTTCTTTTATGATTAAAAAGTCATTTAAATCGAGGAAGGGTATGTATTCATTAATTTGTCTTTAAGAAACAAAAACGTGTAATCGTCAATCAGGGCAATGTATAGCCGACTAGACGGTTTGGGTGTTTTCACTGTTGAAGTCCTTACGGTTGCCTATAATTGTATACATCCACTTCATTTGAACTTTGGTGGGTAGTTGTCTCATTGGCAGTAATACCACATCTCCTTATATTTATACACATACACCTTTCAAAAAGATTAGTTTTCCATTATCTTCAAAAGAGATACGTACTATAGAATACTGTGTAATATTTTTATGTTAAGGATTTGACAAGTACAGAATATGTATAAAACCTAGATCATCTATCATATTTTATCAAAAATGCTCAAGACATTTCTTAATTCTTGTCTGACAATGTTAACAAAATCCATAAGTATTGATTTTTGGCTTATACAGTTTTTTGGACTTTTTTTCTATTTCAAACTGTTCCCTTTGTTCTGAAGGTAATGAAGCAATATTTTCCTCAATCTGTATAAGAAGCTGAATTTTCGTTTTGTTTTCGTCTTTACAAAGTTCGTTTTCCTCTAATCTAGGTATTGGTAATTTTGATATATTTAACGTACTCGGATATTTGCCAATCTTAATAAAATAAGTTATCATGCTATCCATGTCTCTGTGCGACAAGGACATTTTATGAATAATGCAGCGTAGGATGTAAACCTATAATGTTTCTCTCATTTATTGGATACTTTCTCGTTTTGTATATAGATTAAACCTTTCGTTTTTATGTTTGAATAGAATGTAATTGTTCGTAAAAAAATCATAGTAGGATCAACACTGTATCGTATGCACTTATCCAGAATAGGAAAAATCAATAGCATATATATATATTTATCTAAAAGACCAAAAAAGTGAAAAAGTATATTTAAACAAAACGCATTTGACTAACAGGTCGAACAACGGATGTTCTTAAACCCTGCTGACTGCCATTGGCGATTGCCAAATAAACGGATCACAAGATGTAACAAAATGGATCATATATATATAAGTCTAAATTGAAAACAACGTTCAAACCTATGATTGCGTTGGATAAAAACCGCATTTTTTATACGTGTGCATGCAAAACAAATTTCTTGGTAGACGGGTCTAAATGCAGCACAAACAACATTTTCCAAAGGACAAAAAAAGTGAAAAAATATATTTTAACAAAACGCATTTGACTAGCAGGTCGAACAACGGATGTTTTTAAACCCTGCTGACTGCCATTGGCGATTGCCAAATAAACGGACCACCAGATGTAACAAAATGGATCTTTATCAATTTAATACCAAACAGAAAACAATAGATTTGAGATATATATAGATAGACGTGTAACCCATTCCTCCAAACTGTTTTGAAAGTTTTAAAAGATTTTTATACTGTCCAGTGGTCACTTCATTGGAAATTTCACTCTTTCATGTGTAATTTATCCACAGGTACAATGCATAATAATGGACAAAACCTGTTCAACAAATTTTACAAGTAGAAAAAGAAAGTCTAATCGTGAAGCCATTAAATAATTCTTTTAATCTGAGCATGCAAATTGAAGATTATGTTATATATTTTACATTAAACACATTCGCTGAACAAAAACATGTATTATGAGAGTCCCAGACACTATATTAGTTGACAGTTTTCCCACCAATTCCACGTGTTATTAAGTGGTAGTGAACTTGTAGTAGCCCACAATGCATTGTATTTCATTGAGTCGATTGGTCAGTTTTTCAAGGCCATGTTTGTCTTTTTTTTTGAGAATTTACTATGCAAATATATTCTGACGTCAGGAAATCTAGAGTTCCCGACCTGTGTAATGCACAGTTATATTCTATTGTAGCACGAATTCTGCGGAATAATGAAGCTTATTCACTCTAGCTTTGAACACTATTAGTATTATTTCTGTACGAGTAAAAATAAGACGACACGAGGTAAAATGAACACGAGGCATGCATGTTTACAAAAAAAAAAGGTAAACTCTGAACTTTTGAAACGTGACTAATGTCTTGAACTTAGAAGCCATTTAATCGTTTGCCGTCCAACTATAATTGTTTTTATTGATAACAATATTGATTTCAATTTTTTTATCAATAGCTGGAAACACGACGAAATATTATCGCTAAATACAGCTATGAACATTTTGTGTTCTACATTCGGTCGATATCAACATTTTGGAATTGCACACTATCATGTTTTTTCTGACTGTTTATGATGTTTTTACACTAAATCCGTTTGATTTGTACTGATATAAATTGTAGTCTTTGATAAATGAATGGCATATGTCTATTCGACACTCCATTCGTTTTTTCTTCAATCAATATGTACTAGTACATCCATTTGTCTATCCGACCGTCCATCCGTCAACACTTCGAATTGTTACTCAAATTTAATTTAACCAATGCTTATGTAATTGTAACACAACATTCGGATTATCCAAAGTAAGCTCTCTTTTGGTTTTTTTTCACAAATCGTGCACTAACACCTGTATGCCTCAATTGATTTCCTAAAAACTTTACATTATAGAAATTTACTGTCTTTCATCCAAGAGATGTGGGAATTTGACGGACAGATAATTTTACTGTCAGATAAAATAGATAAACAAGAGGCACTTCTAGATGTCCGTAAAATTCAGGTCTGTTGTTGGGTTTAGTAAATGAATCATCGCTATTGACTTTGAACATTATCTGGTTCATTCCACAGTTTTGGGACGTTTACAGTTATATATACTTTTATTACACCTATAAGCGTATCCTCATGCATATTTTTCTGCATATGATTACATGTCTTATAACAGCCAGTTTTATTTTTACAACAATTTCAATTAGCACAATAAAGGCGTATCATGTGCTCAAGCTGCAGCTGCTCATTTGATAAGTTGTTATTGACTTTAAACTAGCTTTCAGTAACTGCAAATACTCTCAGATTAGATCGGTACTTTGTAAGTTGTTTTTTGTGATTTCTGTTGACCCGAATGATTTTTATTCGCCCGTCCAAGACAGGACGTATTATTTTATACCGTTGTCCGTCCGTCCGTCCGTCCATCCGTCGTCAACACTTTGGACAATAACTCAAAAATGCTTTCACCAATTTCCATGAAACGTTTATGCCGTTAACTTCCTTTGTGATGTTAATAAATTTTAGATTAATGGAATCTCATTGAAAATAATGGGTTATTATCCAGTTTCAAAAATGTTTTGAGCAATTTTAATACAACTCTGCTGAAATGTTTATATGTTGACATATGAACCCTTTCGATTAAAAAAAAGATGTAGATTTTTATGTTTAGGAGTATTGGGGCTTTATTCGTAAAAAGGAGGGATTTTCCATTTTTCGGACAATAACTCAAAAATGTTCTTAGCAGTTTTCATAAACCTTTGATAACTTTTTCTATCTATTGATATAAGCTTCTTTTTTTATTGATTTCTTACATGATGTTGTAGCGTTATGAAACTGTATTCGTAGAAAAATCATCGAAAATCACAGTAATTTTTATTGTTCATGTAAATTCATTTAAACCATACAGACGAGATAAAGGCCAACGGGCATATCATGCGCTGATGGTGGATGTGATTATTATAGTGTATCACGGTCCCTTGTTAGATGGAAGGTTGACCGCTCTTATTGTGTTTGTTTGATTTGATTTGAATTTGTCATGTCCGGGTCATTTAAAGCTTGCTATGTGGTATAGGTTTGCTCATTTAGGTATGGTGACCAAAAGTTACTTTTTCTACTGCATTTACTCTCTGGGAAAGACTCGTGTCATTGGAAATCATGCCAAATCTTCTAGATTTTAATAAATGTGTCCGGCATGAAATTTTTAGTAATAAACTTCGTTAATGTAATTTCCGATGTGTCGTAGACCTAATGATCAAAGTTCTGCGTAAATTTCAGAAACAGAAGAACTTTCACATCGTAAAGAGAAAATAATGAAAATAGAAACTGAGCAGAAGGAAGTGATACCAAAAAATATTAGAGGTATATTATTAGTTCATTTACTCTGATATTTTATTTCTTGACAAAAAAAATTAGGAATGATAATAGATAGAATTATCAGTTTTAGCTGAATATTTTATAATGGTTTAAACTCTTAAAACGGATGACATTTGCTTTCAGAATGGACATGATTTTTATGGGAAGAAAACTTTCAAGTGTTCTGAAATCCTCTACGGCTGACTATTTCTTAAATTGTTGAACCGTGTCCACGAGTGTTGCCATGTCCCTTTCTGTGCTTTACAACTATATAACTTGCATGCATCATCTCGACGCCGATTACATGTACAAATATGGCATCACTTCAAACATCCAAGTGATTTGTAGAGAAATTCCGGTTCGTATTAGGTTTGCATCTAATTTTTGCATTATAGTGAATACATTGTTATCCTCGTATTATGAGTAATAGTATAATCATATATGGTATATCCAATGCATGCTCGGTCGACAAGTCCCTAAGACGGGATTTTTCTGACCTTTTAAATCATTTTCAAATTTCAATGTGTCTCAGCTGCTATTAGCAATTGGTCAACTAATTGTTTGAATAGAATGATTGTAAGGTGTACATGTCTGTCTGTCAGTATTCTTTGACCTTAGCCTCATTTAAAAGGATTCTTGATAATGTTTTGTTTACATGATATTTGTTGTAACACCTTCATCTTAAAGCCGTTCATCATAAATACAATGATCATCTGTTAAACAGGCGAGACAATTTAGCCAGTTCACTCTTGTTATCATATCAAGACCAGATCTTTGTATGTCTCCTTTTATGTGTATATGTAAGATTGTGAAAATCACCCTATAGTACGGTGACAAGTAGGTAAATTTATAGGACCGAAATACATCAAGACTATTTCTTGTAATACTTTAAGGATAAATATAATTCCCTTTGATCGAGACCTGTTGTAGAGTGCCATACATGTCATAACGGTGCAGATTAATTTTTTGAACCCTCATGATAAATGTGAAACATTTTCTATGTAAGCAAATTCTGTGAATGTTGTGCAAATTCAGCTGGTGATAGTAATACATATTTGCCAGCGATTAGTGCCAGATACATCCATTTCCGACAAAAAAAAATAAGAAAACCAATATAGTTATCAACGGGAATTTTCAACAGAAATTATTTACATTTTAATAGCTAAGCAATAATATATAAAAACCTAGTAAGATATTTTCATGAAGCTTTTGTTAACATGCAGTATTCTTCCCTTAGTTTATTTATTTTGTATTTACATTGTATTATAGGTCAAATTTATTTGTTCAGTGTATGTTCACTGGTGTTAATATGTCTTTTGATTGAGTTAAGCCATTTCAATTGATATTTTATAGTGTGTCTTTCTATGTTGTGATGTTACACTATTGTTTCAGATAAGGGTGAAGGTTTGGTACCATTAAAAACGTTTAAATCCGCTACAATTGTTTGCACCTGTCCTTAGTCAGGAATCTGATGTTCAGTAGTTGTGTTGAAGACCGTACTTTGACCTATAATGGTTTACTTTTATAAATTTTGACTTGGATGGAGAGTTGTCTCATTGGCACTCATACCACATCTTCTTATATCTAAGTTATATATTACAACATAGAAAGATATTTTTAGAAAGGTTTTGTTATGATGACGTTAAACACAAAGAAGAAATGAATACTGATGATTTCATTATTGGCTATTAAACCAAAAGACTGTTGGAAGTATAATACAACGCATTGATGCAGACATGTCAGCCTGAATACGATATAATATGACGTTTCAATGTAAATAGGTCAATCAATACAAGAGCAATAGCATATTGAAAACTTGTGTCCCTCTTTTCATAAAACATCAAATCCAACGGAATATGTAGCAGACTTTTGACTTAAACCGATTATAAAGCACGGCATATGTTTGAATTACAAATACACACGAGTCACATGTACAGATTACGATACTAATGAAAGACCACCAAATAAGTTGTTTTCGTTCTTTGTTTCTGGGGAAGGAGGTCAGTGGGGGGAGGGGGGGGGGGGGTTGCTCCTTAACCACTTTAGATCAGAGTCCAATAACAGCAAAAAAAATGAAATATTCGGCATTGAGAGAAATAGTTTAATCATTATCCTCATCGCTGCAATCTTCTGAAACAGTCTAATGAGTAATGCAATCTTCTGAAACAGTCTTATGAGTAAGCTGGTTTCTACAATCATCACTCTCCTATCAACAACAAATGCTGGCGAACAACAACTTCTGTTCATAGCATACTCAAGATTTGCTATACATAGTTTTGCCTTTGTATATGCTAACAAGGTCCTGTAAAAAGGAATTCTGGAACTATGGAGCTTTTTTCTATTTTTTATCCATTTGCTTCAGGTGATCTGTATTGTCGTTTAGGAAATTTGAGAATTCATTTAGAGATGCACTTGGAGTAAAACTAGATGAACGTGTTGTATGAATATTGCCTCTGAAGAAAGTAGTCGCACTAAGGAAGCATCCGTAGAGAGCGCTAACTTTACTCTGAGTTAATTGAAATCACCTCATACTAATTGAACCTTGCAATAAGGATCATATAGATCAGCGATGAATTGTCTGCCCACTTCAACAGATATGTCAATATCAGAACCAGCTAGATTTGACAATCTTTGATACCTGTATGGGTTATGTTTTAATACATTTGAACATATATTGGATGAGTGGTGTGTTAACAATTCTCTGACCTTATGATTTCACGATTAGTTGAACTTGTCAGAAATTCTTTTAGTTCAGTGTATATTGCACAAAAGCCATATGAACGTAAATTTTCAATAAGGTTTGTCAAACCATATACATGATCCATCTGAAGAGCCCATTTAAGTTAAAGGGATGTACTGATTTTATGAAGGGCTATCACACACTCATCTAACGCAATACAAGTCATACATAATCAAATGAGAGTGCATTGTATTTTCCATATAAAAACATCAAGTTAGTTGTTAAGTTTAACCAGGCATGCAATTTTATCAAAGAGGCAGGTGTAGATTATACAGAAACTTCTAATGGAGATGAATAGTATCATTTGAAATGTCGGAACGATTGTAAACTGCTTTTCAAAATGTTTGCAGCATCATGAAAAGTCTTATCAGCTTTGGGGCACAAAATCATTTACAAAACTTGTTTCTAACTCTTAAGAATACTGCTTTCAAATCACTGGACTGAAACACTGATTGAGCTACTGAAAATCATATATATGATCTACCCTGTCATCTCTACGTCTGAACAACATTGCATCACTATAGTGCTTTAGTCAAGCAGTTGTATATTTACGCACTTACTCTTCTAAGAGATGGGACTATTTTTTCGAATTTATTTGGCTCTGTTCCAATATTTGAAATTTAGAATAATAAGAAAAAAAAACATCAAAAGTCAGTGGAAAATAAGACTTATTAAGGGGAATATTGAATAGTAAATAAGGGCAACAGTGGTATTCCGCTGTTTAAAACTGATACATAATAAGTATTATAAAAGGCCATTGAAAGTTGATTTGTATATTCTGTAAACCTTTGATATATCAAAATTTCATGCGTTTCGTTCATAGTTCTAGTGTTATATCCCTTTATAAATGGGACTTTTACTTTACTTTGCCTCAGCCAAATCTTTTTTGAATTATATCACTAATTTCATATCAAAAACAAATTTGAGTGACGTCATTTTCACTGTTCACGAGTTGTTTCCCTTTTTTGATTGAAAAAATTGCTGAATATGCCGTATATGTACAAGCAGGGGCATTTGTATCACATGGACACATTCTTATTTGATTTAATGCTAACATATTAGGAAAATTTGACATACACATGCAAATTTGCATGTAGTCATCGCAGTAGGCCAAACCTTTTTCTTTAGACTTTTGACTTACGACATATGGTTTGAAGGTTGATAACTTTCTCACGATGTTGTATATTGCTATAACCTTTTTGTGTCATTTACCTTTGACCTTATGTCAAATAAATTGATTTTATGGAACATTTTTATGTCCGGTTTTCCAAATTTAGTATAAACCATGCCATTTGATATTCTTTTAAATGATTTTACATTGTTTGACTTCCTTGCTCATTACTTTGGTCAGAAAATGATTGAATGTTTAATAGACCATGGTGATAGTGATTTAGTACATGAACGCTTCATGTGGAGGAAGTCACCAGATGACAAGAACAGTAACATAGACTTCATTATTGAAATACCAGAAGAATATTTTGAATTATATTTAGAAAGGTTTATAAAGGACTGGTCAGCAGGAAACGTGAGAGTTATATTCGAAAATAACAATATGAAAATACCATTATTTAGACAACAGCTATTACAGCACTTAAAACAACTGGACAAATCACAGCAAGAAACTTATGCCAGTGCCAATGATACAGTGTTACCAAAAGGGCACCAGGGATCAGGTGATACCCCACTGATAAGAGCTTGTTATCATGGTTATACTGATATGGTACAGTGGATGTTCCAAAATGATGTGGATGTGAATCAATCTGGAAACGATGGGGTTACTGGACTGTTCATTGCAAGTCAGAACGGACATACTGATATAGTAATGATGTTGTTAGAGAGGAATCCTAACATTGATCTATGTCGAAAGGATGGCTGTAGTCCTCTGCTCTTGGCAAATCAAAACGGACATACAGATATAGTAAGGTTGCTATTAGAGAGAAATCCTAACATTGATCTATGTAGCAAGAGAACTGGCTGCAGACCTTTGTATTATGCAAGCAAGAATGGACATACTGAAATAGTAAAGTTGTTGTTAGAGAGAAATCCTAATATTGATCTATGTCAAAATGATGGATGTAGTCCTCTGAACATTGCAAGTCAGAACGGACACACTGATATAGTAAAGTTTTTGTTAGAGAGGAATCCTAACATTGATCTATGTCGCAATGATGGATGTAGTCCTCTGTGCATGGCAAGTCAGAATGGACATACTGAAATAGTAAATTTGTTGTTAGAGAAGAATCCTAATATTGATATATGTGACGAAAATGGCTGGAGTCCATTGAGACAGGGAAGTGAGAATGGACATACTGAAATAGTAAAGTTGTTGTTAGAGAGGAATCCTAACGTTGATCTTTGTGACAATGAAGGCCGGAGTCCACTGTACATAGCAAGTTGGGAAGGACATACTGATATAGTAAGGTTGCTGTTAGAGAGGAATCCTAACGTTGATATTTGTGACAATGAAGGCCGGAGTCCACTGTACATAGCAAGTCGGGAAGGACATACTGATATAGTGTGGTTACTATTAGATATAGGAAGAATTGGTATCTATTATGTTGATTTATCTGACATTCATGGTTTGTAGTCCTCTGAACAACAATGGAACAAAGCAAGACAGCAAGGACATACTGATATAGTAAGATGACTTTTACAGAAGAAGCCCTATGATGGTCTATGTGAGAATTGACTTTTTCAAATATATTGTTTTTGTTTGTTTTTTTTTTTGGTCTATTGCTTTTCATCTGATGACTTTTGTCTTTGTTTAATATCTACTGCTTTTCATTCCATTTTGTCTTTCTCTGTTTTATATATCTTGGTTTTCATCCCAATACTTCTTTCTCTGTTTGAAAGCTACTATTAGTCATGCCAATACCTTTGCCTTTATTTGATATTAATGGCTTTTCATTCCATTACTCCTATCTGTCTCTATTTGATATTTACTGCTATTAATTAATGTAATTCCATTGCATCTTTCTCATATCATTTATTTTGCCTCTGTTTAATATCTACCTCTATTCATTTCAGTATTTCTTTCCCTGTTTGATGTCTACTTCTATCTGCTCAATTACTAATATCTCTAAAAAAAAACATCATGGTTACAAAACACATGCAGTATAGGTTCAAATTACATAGATATTTCTACTCTTCACCAGGAACGTAACGTACTTAATGTTGATATGTGATAAAACCATTATGTTGTTCTAATTTCTTCTATGTTTTCTTAAGTCACATTTCTTTCGACTTGATTTCATCACAAGGAACATAAGAGATATTAATTTTGATGTGCAGTAAAAACCACTCCATTAATTCTAACGAATATATCTTTACTCAAACCATTACAGATTGCATTGAACAGAAGAGACATAGTTTATTCAACTGTAATTCAGTTGTTGTCGTTTGTTGCAGTATATCATAATTGTTGTTCGTTTACTCTTTTGTACATTTATCAGACCGTTAGTTTTCTTGTTTGAATTTTATGACGTTTGTCATTTCGGTGCCGTTTACAATGTGGTATGGGTTTTGATCATTGTTGAAGGCTGTACAGGGACAAACAGTTTCTGACCTTCTGTAGTGCATTTCTAATAAATTGAACGCGTATCAAAAACCCACTTGTCTTATGAGACCTCTGTTTTGCTATCACTAAAAGTGTTCTCTTAAAAGAATTTTCACTGCATTTTCATTCTGAAGATTACTTTTTATACTGAATGTTTTCAGATTGGATTACACTACATACATATGCACCACTATCTTATGGATATTATTCTGTTATTTTATTTGTTGGTTTGTTAAAATTGCTGTTTATTTGGAGTTCGTGGTAGTCATAATTTTTCATATTGTCATTTTAGTATATTGTGTTTTGTGTAATTGCTATCCATGTTGATTTTTGTTTTAACTCTACATTTTGTACATGATACTGTTGTAAATTAAGTTTACAAATTCTGTTAGCATTACTTATGTTGTTGGATTATTTACTAAATGGGGCGTGTGAATAGGACTCTTTCTTCATATTGTCATTTTATGATATATAATTTTTTTCCTATCAATGTTAATTCCCATTATTCTACTGTACATTGTGTACATAATATTTGTGTTGTTTATGTTACTTGTATATAAATGTTTATGACTTCACAATGTATAGTTTGTCTATCACAGAAAAAGTCATGTTCATTTGTATTAATAATGTTCGCTCTTTTGTTTAAAAACAGCAAGCTTGTGAAAATACTGTAAGACAGTTATATGTTGACAGTATATTTAAATAACTTCAAAAGCAGAACGAAAAAGTCATGAGAAAGTCCTTGTCCTCGTTTTCATGATATAATGTATTGAAAATTTTATGGGGAATGATTCTCTCTAATTCTTTTTTATACAATTGGTATTTAATCTTTCAAAAATTATGAAACAATAAATTTATTTTACTGTAAAATATAAAATGATTCTGTTTTAATTTTCTAGAATCAATTAAGAATCTATGCGACCGCTTCTTACCCTTTTGCAAACATGTAATTGTAATTGTAATCATCCATATGATTTATGTGTTTGAACTTTTGATTTTGCCAATGGATTGTTAAATTTCCGTTTTCAATTTTCCTTGGAGTTTTGTCATTTTACTTTTTGGTATTAAATAATAATTTTGAAATGTATTGATATATAAGCTGAGTTAGCTCCTCTTTGTGAAAGCTATTTTGTTTCTTTACAGATTAAGTAAAAATGTAATGTTTTTTTTGAAATAAGATTGTTTGGTAACCTAAGGGAATTTATGTTGTAAATAGTGGGATTTAAAAAAGAAGTAGTCCATCCGTTTTTGATGATTGGCTAAAACTGATTGGCAGTGATTTATTTCGCCTTGATGATCATTACTATTTTGTTATTATGAATGATATATACTGTTATAAGGAAGTGATTTCTTTAAAAAGGAATGTTCAAGATATTTAGAGTATTTTTTTTTGTTGAGATTTCAGTGTAATTTTAAAGAAATGTATGCAACAGTTTTTACTCTTTTTGCAAACTGTCAAAACAAAATTTTGTTTTAATTTCGGAGATGAAGAATTTGATTATATTTTCTGTAATTGTAATCAACCAAGTGTTGGTCTTTAAAAAAAGTGATTTGAATCCAAAACATTGTAAAGGGCTGATTGAGAAGTAAGATACTGGATTAGGAACTGCAAAATAACATTATCATTATTATATAAAAGAAGTTCTATGTAAATAATTAAAAAAAAAGTTCACTCCTTTATTTCCAAATAACCAGCTTTTTATAAACTGTTATCAATTGATAAAATATAAATAAGGGATTTTGAAAGGTAAAAAAAAGTCCGTATCCTAGTTTTTGAGATATAATCATTTGAAAATGTGGCTGGAAATGATTTTCACTAGATGTTTCATTCATTTTACATTGGCACCATATTTACAAAAACTATGAAACAAATATAAAGGATTTTATAAGATTTTCAAAAATAGCCCTTTAAGCTATATGCAATACATTTTTTAAAAGATAAGTAGGCGTTAGCTGGCAAATGATTTATTGACGATGCATGGATATAGCTTAAGGATTCCGAATATCTAACATTGTTTACATGGATTGTACATATGCATATAATTATTTGGATGTTGAAATAATTATAAAATTTAAAATAGAAAATGTGTTTGTTGTGATATATTTAATGGTAACCACCCCATCGTGACCAAACTTTGATCACCCTCTAGTGAACAACTATCTTTATGATATGTCAGCTAACCGACCCCCTGCAGTGAACCAAGGGATGAAGGTCAAAGTGCATGCTTATATGTACTTCATCCTTGTCAAATCAAAATTATAAGACGTTGTATGACTGTCAAAGAGACAATTGACATAGATTTTTGGAAATGTAAGGCATTGTCTGTTAGAGAGGAGACCCAGTTATCTAAGAATTTCTGTCATTTTATCAATACAGTACAAAGGCTGATATGGTTTTGAGTAAGTATTTCGAATTTGTTTAATTCCAAGTCAGGAGTACATTTTGACATTTAATGCCTTATTTATCAAATGAATATCATATGGAGATATGCCCCCTTCCTCTGGAAGTCAAAAATCTTCTTTTAAAGTCAACCTCAAATTGTTCCCCTGACGATCTTATCTTGATATATCACCTTTCGTCTAAAGTCAGAATGTAATGTAATACTCAATCCCCAATTGTCCCTCCTCTGATCGTCTGAAGACTTATCGCCCTTCTTCTACAAGTCAGGAGTGTAATTTGACAAACATTCAAAATCAATATATTGTTTATAAGACGATCGTGTGAAGATATACCAACCTACCAATAAAATTTAGAATGTAATGTAATACTTAATCCCAAGTTGTTCCTCCGACGATCGTCTGAAGAATTATCGCCCTCCTTCTAGAAGTCAGGAGTGTAATTTGACAAACATTCATAATCAATATATAGTTTATATGACGATCGTGTGAAGATATACCATACTACCTCTAAAATTCAGTAGTTTAAAGTGACAGTCAATCCCGAAATTCTAGTATTTTCCTGACGATTTTGTGAAAGGACACTTCATTTTCACTGAAAGTCAATCCTGTAAGATGATAGTCAGTCTTCAATTGTCCCTATGAAAATAATGAATAGAAACACCGCCCTCCAACTTCAAGTCAGAGGTATGAGGTGACAGTCAATCGACAATTGTTCCAAGGACGATCGTTTAGTTAGATACCGCCATCCCTTAAAAGACTGGAGCGTAATATGATTGTGCATCCTCTGACGATCGTATGAAAAGACACGTACCTAATTATTCTGGTCAGTGATCTAATGCGACAGTCTAACCACAAGTAATGCCATAAAGATCGCGTGAAAAGATACTGCCCTCACCTTACAAGATTAAAAGCAAGGCAAAATTATTAATCCATGACGATCGGGTGAAAAGACATAAACCTTAACTTTATACAAGTCAGGGTTTTACTGTGGCAGTTAACCACTTGTCATGCACATGAAGATCGGATAAAGAGACAATACCCGCTCACTACAATTCAAAGGTATAATATAATAGTCAGTCCACAACAGCGTCCTTAACAATCGGATGAAGGGACACCACCCTGCCCCCTATAGTCAGAGGTGTAACGTTACAGTCTGTCCCAAATCATTCCTCTGCCAATCGGGTGAAGAGACAGCACCCTCTCCAACAAATTCCAGGTGTAATGTTAAAGCAAATCCCCTGACGATCTCGAGATAAAAAAAATACCACCTTCCCTTAAAAAGAAAGAAAACATATTTTATAAATACAAAAATAATATCATGTACGAAAAAATAATAACCAGTGTCTATGAACATTGATTTTGTTCAGAACATAAACTTATTAATTTGTCAATAGCTTAACATTCATTTGAAAATCCCTGGTTGTACGTTGTGCGTTGAGCAAGTCTATTTATTTTTCAGATCTTTTAAAATTGTTGATATAAACAAGAGTAAAAATACACATTAATTGAGCAAACCTTCAATGTGAGCTCATCATGTCGAAAAAACGTCAATATCGGTAGCCATGTAGTGCCTTTTATATATAATCATGAGGAACACACTTTATTGTGAGAATCCTTGTTTATTTCTACGTAGATCTCGCTTTTACGAACAAACTTCAATACCGGAAGCCATGAAGTGGTATGTAGTCCAGATCTAGAGCTCATTTGACGAATAAACGCCATGATAAGCTTACCATGTCGGACACACTTCATTAACAGTTGCCATGTAGTTTACAGATCTCACTATGACGGACAAACGACATGTTTAGCTTGCAATGACTCACGTAAATGCGAAAAGCCATATACTTGATGTAGTTGTATGTTTAACGCATGACTGACGAACGAACATGCAACTAGCCATATAATGTCATGTAAAACTCTCGTAGCCATGTACTGTAATGATAAATGTCGATAATATAGTAAGTAGTCATAAAGTTCCATGCAAAGCTCATCATGACAGACATATGTATCCACGAGCAGATATACAGTGTCATATTGAGCTCAACATAACGTAAAAATGTATAATGTTTAGTCACGTAGAGTCATTTATACCTATATATGACAAACACAGGTCAAAGCAAACAGCCTTGTATAGTTCCATGTAAACCTCAGCATAACGTACAAAGGGCAATGCAAGTCGCCCTGTATAGTTCCATGTAGAGCTAATATTGACGCATAAACATCAATGATGGCAGCCATCTATAGTGCATCGTAGAGCTCATCACGACGGACAAACATCGATGGGATTGGCCCCGTGTAATGTCATGTTGAGCTGACCAGGACAGACAAACACTAATAACAATGGTTATACAGTGCTATGTAGACCTCAGCAGGACAGACATGAGCGAGGAATGTCAATGCAAGCTGCAATTTATAGTGCCAAGCAGAGCTCACTATGACGGACAGGCGGCAATTGAAGTGTATTGTAATAAACGAATAAGTCTCTATACTTTGCGTTGTGTTACTTTAATGATAAAAATCTATATCGAAGGATGTCGCAAAAGTATATCTTTGTATAAAATTAAAACATTTCTTTAACTGTCCATATACTAGTATATGAAACGTAAAAAATATGATTTAAAGTATGATGGGTAATTACTTTGTCCCTGGAGGTTTTCAAATCTATATTGTATTCGCAGGTAATCTCTTGTATTGGCGCTTGTCAAAAATTACGCTGTAGACGGTAAATTTTCAATAACTACATCGTTGCGTTTTCCTGCTTCAAAAATTGTAATTTCTTTCAATATCCCGTGTCCTAATTCTTTTAATTCCAAGTTGTTGGATCCGTTTTCCCTTGCTAAGTTTTGTCTTACAGCTGACGGTAACTTATTTAAGATGATTGGTATGAGCAGTGCGCCATATAAATCTCCCGATCTACATAAGGTCTCTAGACCTCTTGTGTATGCTTCTTGTTTGTCGTAATAATTTCAGAGGCCAACAGGGTCGTATTGCGGTGGAGGAATTTCCAACAGGGCTTTCATGTAGGCATTCGTCATTTTATGTGGCTGACCAAAACGTTCTTTTAACAATTTGATAGCTTCCGTATAATTATTTTTTGTGAACGGTAGTCCATCAATACAACGAACGGCTTCATTACAAAGTTGCGATTTCAAATATGTGATTTTTGTTTGTCGGTAAGTGTGGGATAATAGTGTACAGGTATTCGAAGTTTGCCACATGAGTGTTTCTCCTGTAATGTAGGTAAAATGAGTTCCGGAAGTTGGTTATTTTGCGTAACGTTTGGCAGAACATGGTACATTTGTTGTTGAACAGAGCTGTATGTATTTTGTACTGAACTATGCTAATTCGTATTTTCTGTTGATTGATTAGGCAAGGTGGTTATATTCGAAGTTGGTGAATTTGGGTATTTTTTCGAATTTGTCTTATTTTAGTATTCAGAAAGAATTTATACTCATCTGTCTGTAGAATTTCATCCTCAACATCCTCATCCTTTGTTAAATTTAGAATTTCTTCATCAAGGGCACGGGGGCCTCGGTGGCCGAGTGGTATAAGTAGTTACTAATGTAATCACTAGCCAGTCAACACTGAGGTTCTGAGTTCAAACCTCGCTCGTGCGGGTGCACTCGACTCCAATCTTAATTGACTAGGATTGTCAGTTTTCCTATCGAAGGTCGATGGTTTTCTCCGGGCACTCCGGCTTCCTCCACCAAAAAAAAAACTGGCCGCCACGAAATAGCCCAAAAGTGGTGCTTAAAAGTGACGTTAAAAACACAAAAATCAAAAATCATATCATCCATGGACTAATAATCTTCTGCTTTTGCAAAAGTGTTTTTAACAGTTCTGTACTTTCTTCTATCTCCAAATCTTGCTCTTCATCAGATTTTCTCAAAAGTCTTGTTCCAACACTTTTATGGCCTGCTCTCACCGCTTTCAGTTTACTTTCCATCCTGGCCACGGCACCAACATATATTGAAATAAACGAGTAAGTCTCTATACTTTGCGTTGTGTTACTTTTATGATCCAAATCTATATTGAAGGCGCCCATACAAAAGGTACAGAGTAACGTTATAAACATAAGACGTAAATACGGAACACATAACGTTAACATTTGCATTATATTCACAACAGGGAGCACCCGTGTATAGTGCCGTGTAGAGCTTATCATGAAGGACAAATATCAACGTGAGCAGCCATGTATGGCACCATTTAAAGTAAATCATGAATTAATCACGTAGTAAGTACACAGTACCACTAAGAGCTGACAATGACGGACACACGTCAATTTTAGAAGCCATGTATGAGGCATTTTAGAGCTCATCATCACGAACAAACATCAATACGAAATGACATGTGTTACTATGAAAAGCTTACCATGTCAGACACACGTTAATGCAAGTAGCCATGTTGTGTCATGTTCAGCTCATCATGAAGTTGAGAAGTCAAGAAGATCCTTGTCTGATAAATATCATTATTTACTTAGAGTGAAAATTACATTGTTCATCCAAATAGAAGTATTTCTGTAAATTGTTTGTAAATGTCAGGATATTTTGATTCTGTGAACGACTTTTCTTTCATTTGTTTAATCGAAAATGTATTAAAAACGGCTTCATCAACTACATGGTCAATTTTGTAAATTTCCTGTTTACAAAAGTATGAATTTTTCGAAAAACTAAGGATTTTCTTATCTCAGGCATAGATTACCTTAGCCATATTTGGCACAACTTTTTGAAATTGTGGGTCCTCAATGCTCTTCAACTTTGTACTTGTTTGGCTTTATAATTATTTTGATCTGAGCGTCAATGATGAGTCTTATGTAGACGAAACGCACGTCTGGCGTTATCAATTATCAGCCTGGTACCTTTGATAACTATTTATTGCACATTTATAAGTAAAGGCATTGTAATGGTATATTTGACTTTGATAACTTAAAAAAAATGTATTGTAAATAATTACTGGCTATCACATTATAATCATGATAATACTCTACTTTCTTTCATCTTCATTTTAAGGTTTGTTTTCATTTTCTAGAAAAAGATTTCTTATGTTTACATTTTGCATCATTCATATGTAAAACCCTGGTTTAAAATTTGAATGGAAACATATTGTATTTAGCAAAACAATTCTATACATCACACTATTATTGTCTTTTATTGTGTCATCGAGTTTTTTTCAAAGGTAATGAATTTATTTGTTGTGAAATTAATGTGTCCGGACTTTCTAAGCTTTCGCTTATTTGTAGTTTTGAAACACAATTTATTTTCGCTTCGTTTTTATTTTGAAATTGTGTACATAACCTAAATTGAGAGACTGTTTCAGTACATATTTTCCTGCACATTTCAATTTTGTACGAAATCTACGTTGAAGTATTGTAGCTGGTTTTGAAATATAAAAGGTAAGTGATCTTTTTTCTTATTGAAATGACTTCAATTGTACGTTCTTCACTGGACGTTATCGTATTTATTCAATTGAGATGATACACACATGCAGGGTTGAGTACTATGATACATTTCTTCAAATTTACATACATTATCTCTAAATCATAAATCTGATATCAAGTACATTCCACGTAGCATTTTAAGAATTTACTTGAAATATAATAAACAAGTTTTTAAAAGGCAAATTTAATAGAGGAATATAACCTCTCTTAAGAGCTGCATTTATGGTTAATTTTAGACCTCTCATAACGTTGTCTTGCCAAACCACTCCCCTTTCCAAAATCCAAGATCTGTACCTGGTTATTGATTTATGAAATTGGTGTATGTTTTACTGGTATACCGAACTAGAGGTTCTCAAGAGCCTGTGTCGCTCACCTGACTCTACTTTGGTTTTAGAAATCATGTAAAGATAGATAAAAATCATAACAGATACCCAAATAATGATTTAGGCCAAATTTGGATTAATATTGGTCCCGTTATTTAATAAAATATCCTGGTGGCCATCTTGAACAGTAAATCTGCAACAAAGTTGCAACACTTGGTCAGCACCTCATAAAGAACATTCATGCCATGTTTGGTTTCATTCCATTCAGTGGTACTCTAAAAGAAGATATTTGTATGTATTTCCCATAGGGTCCTATGTTAAACTAAGTCCCCTGCTGGCGGCCATCTTGGATGATGGATCGGCTGCAAAGAAACAACACTTGGTCAACACCTCATAAGGAACATTCATGCCATGTTTGGTTCTATTCCATTCAGTGGTTCTCTAAAAGAAGACATTTGTATGTATTTCCCAAAGAGTCCTATGTTAAACTAAGTCCCCCGCTGGCCGCCATCTTTGATGATGGATTGACTGCAAAGAAACAACACTTGGTCAGCACCTCATAAGGAACATTCATGCCATGTTTTGTTTCATTCCAAACAGTGGTTCTCTAGAAGAAGACATTTGTATGTATTTCCCATAGGGTCCTATATTAAACTAAGTCCCCCGCTGGCGGCCATCTTGGATGATTGACCGACTGCAAAGTAACAACACTTGGTCAGCACCTCATAAGGAACATTCATGCCATGTTTTGTTTCATTCCATTCAATGGTTCTCTAAAAGAAGACATTTGTATGTATTTCCCATAGGGTCCTATGTTAAAGTAAGTCCCCCGCTGGCGGCCATCTTGGATGATGGATTGGCTACAAAGTAACAACACTTGGTCAGCACCTCATAAGGAACATTCATGCCATGTTTGGTTTCATTCCATTTAGTGGTTCTCTAGAAGAAGTTCAAAATGTAAAAAGTTAACGACGACGACGGACGACAACGGACGACGGACGCCAAGTGATGAGAAAAGCTCACCTGGCCCTTTGGGCCAGGTGAGCTAAAAATGTAAGTATATATATATATATTGTTTATTTGAACTGGATAGAGTTAACAATTTGGCGGTAAGTTAAATATTTGTCACTGAACTTTGACCAACCCATATAAATGACAATCTCTTTAAACACCTATAGGGTGTTATACTTTCGGTATTAGAATTTACTGATAAAATGAAAGAATCTTGCCACTTGATTCATTAAAAATTCTTGATGAGTTATCATGAGCTTGATCAAGATATCCAAACACACTGCCAAATTTCATAAAATAATAATTATGATAAAAAAATATATATATTATCATAATTGTTAAAGATATACATATAAATAAACATAAAAAAAACATTGATTTTGAAATTTCTATCATCTTTTTATTTTATTTTAGTTATTAACTTTTAAAAATGGTCAAAATACATTACCTTTTACATATTTTAAAAATGTAATAGACTTTAGTTGACTTCTTAACTGATAATTCTAAGAGTTTCATTTTTGATAAATGACCATATAACCGATGTCTTGGGGAAATGATGTACCTTATTTTCCTGATTTAGATGTACCCCACACAATTTTAAAAAGGGCCCTCAGTAGACATTATGTAACTTAAATGATACAATAAACTAAAGTAAGAAGTGGAAAGTAAAATCACAAAAAATACTATCTCCGAGGAAAATTCAAAACGGAAAGCACCTAATCAAATGGCAAAATCACACATCAAACACATTGATAACAACTGTCATATTCCTGACTTGGTACAGGCATTTCCTGATGGAAAAAATGGAGGATTAAACCTGGTTTTATAGCTAGCTAAACCTCTCATTTTTATCTGTATCTTTGCACTGCATAAGGTCATGATTTTTTTTCTGACTGTTAATAACGTTTCTACAATAAATCCAATGGATGGTGAATGTGAACTGATTGTTAATTTAGTCTTGAATACATAATTTCTTTATTAGTTTTTTATTGAATTTAATCTAACTGTCAATAACGGCGGGTTTTATGTTGCTGTTTTGGGGATGTATAAATACCCTGCAGCGTTCGATCTGTATTTATGTTTGATGTGTTTTACTTTGTATCGATCTTATTACTTTAACCTTTTTTCAACTGATTTTTTATAGTTTGTTCTTATGTTGTGCTTTTATACCACTGTCCCTGGTAGGGGAAGGTTAAGCGCTCACAAACATGTTTTAACACCGCTCATTATTTATGTGCCTGTCCGAAGTCCAGAGCCTGTAGTTCTGTGATTGATGTTGGTTCGTGTCTGTCATATTTGTTTTTTGTAAATTGTTTTGTTATAAATTAAGCCGTTAATTGTATTGTTTCATTTTTTGCCGGGTTTTTTTTATAGCTGAATATACGACAATTGGTTTTCCTCATGTTGAAGGCTGTACGGTTTTTGTCTTAATTGCTCACATCAATTTGGGTGGACAGTTGTCTCATTGGCAATCATACTACATCTCCTCATTTTAATATTGTTGTGTAAGAAATTATTAACTTTTTAAAATTATACGAAGGATCTCTTTGATTACTTTTAGAATCGGTTTCAGCCAGATAAAATAATTTAGACTGACGTTACCCTTAGTATTTCTGGAGATAGGCTTCAAAATATAACGATAGCTAAACAGATAATTCATAAAATTTGTACTTAAAACGGCAAAATGACGGGTGACACATCTGGATCAGACTCTGTTTATACTTCGGAGAATCTGTGATCACCACTGGAGTTTTGTCGGGTTTGTATTACTCAGTCTTTGTGGTTTTATGTTGAGTTTTATAGACTGCTGTTTCAGCCAAGTCTTGTCAGTTTGGGTTCGACTGACGATTTAAAGTATTCTACTTGGTATCTTCCTCTCCCCTTTACATATATGTAGATATAAGAAGATGTGGCATAATTGCCAATGAGACATCTCTCCATCCAAGTCACAACCTACAAAAGCAACCCATTGTAGGTCAAAGTAAGGTCTTCAACACGGAGCCTTGGTTCACACCGAACAGCAAACATTTGCATGTAGTTGAAAATGATTTATAACGATTTCGAAATTTAAACTTAGGTTGGCTTTTTCCATATGCTCTATATTTATGCTACGCTCTGATATATCAAGAATCCAACAAGTCCGAAAAAAAAGGCCGTCACTTGTCAAAGCAACCTCGGACTCAATGACGCCATGTCATCCGCCATTGTCATATTTTCTCTGATTGTTTGAAAATCTTTCTTTACTGAGAGGAATCTTTTTTCTTCTTTATGTGAAACTTTTTTCATTTTAACCAGGTATCTTTTTTTTACAAGAACTTATTCTTGAAAAGGGGATAACCTCGGACCATTGTTATACATGTATCATTGATTACGGATTTTAAGTTGTCTCCTCTACGCTATTCATTCAACTATTTAACTCCCCTACCACCAACTCCATTAGGATAAGTGTGGCAGATAATATTTTCATCACATTTTTTACAATTTATTGCTATGTTTCATTAACATTGTATGTATTTTGCTTTTATGCCTATCAACCAAAATGTTTCAGCATCAAACATGTTAAAACAATATTGTAAGTAAATCAAATATTCAAACCTGTGTTATATATGAATAAAAACTAAAGGCGACTAAAGACACCATAAAATCTCTGTCACTAGTTTACAGTAGCAAAAGTGATTGGACACAAGTTATAACTTGAAAGTGTAAGATAAGAATAAAAGAATCTGAAATAAGATTGAGAATCAAAACTCCAAAAGAGACAGAAAATTGACAGCATATCAGTTATATCCTGTGTCTGGAATGCAATCTTCTAAATCTGTTAACGGTTAGCAGATCTGCTCAACAAATGCCAATCGTCTTGTTGCTCATGGTAGATAAACATTTTTCGATAAGTCTTGTTCGGTGGTGTAAAATATAAAAAATAAACACTTTATGAATTTAATGCGTCCGAAGCATTTCTCCGGATTAATCTTCATTAACACGCTCAAAGCCGAATAATTGAATGTCAAGAATATATAATAACTGAAACAGTCGAATTACTATTTGCTACAAAGGACATAAAAATAGTAAAAAGTAAAATCACAAAAATACTGAACTCCGAGGAAAATTCAAAACGGAAAGTTCTTAATCAAATGGCAAAATCAAAAGACAAAACACATCAAACGAATGGATAACAACTGTCATATTCCTGACTTGATACAGGCATTTTCTTATGTAAAAAATGTTGGATTGAACCTGTTTTTATAGCTAACTAAACCGCTCACTTGTATGACAGTCGCATCAAATTCCAGTCGACTATGGAATATTTTGCCAAATTTGTTTTTAAATGTAATATTAATACGACAGTTACAGTTAGTTGTATCTTATATTTATTGTCTACTGTATATGTGGCTACTTTAAATAAGGGAAACAGCAGTATACTTCTGTAAATAAGCTTTACCAAATTCTCCAAAGGTCAACTTTCCTGTGATAGTTGAAACCTTAGTTTTTTTATAATTTCTTGATGTATACGTGGACAATCTTAGAAAAGTTTGTTATAAATCATACCAGTCTCGAAGTACTAACAACTCTTCTGGTGATACTTTCGTGTGCTGATATTAACAACAAAGGAAAGGACGGCGGAATTGTATCTATGAAATATAGTCTATATCACTGCCTTTTTGTATTTTCTTTTGGTAAGGTACATTATAATTGACTTTGACATGTTTGACCAACATCTGCTTTTTTAATATTAATTATATATTTTCTTATATGAAAAAGAACCCGCATATATAAATGTTTCGCTCCTGTGATATCTTTTGTCAGATTGTTCGAAACACTGGGGCTTTTTTCACTGCAAGCAAAGTGATGTACTTGGTGAAAAAAAACACATACACGTCGAAATAATCGTAACTTCATCTCGTTATAGACCCTAAGTCATCGATTTTTGACGTTTTTTACTACATACTAGGTAACGGATTTATTAATACACAAATAACGAAGTCGGTGACCATGTGATTATTTTATATCATCAAAACAGAAATTTATGTATCAACACCATATAGTTTTTTAAGAAAAATCTATTGAGTAAAAATATAAATGTTTTTGATTTTTAGGTAAATTTAAGAACATTTTTCGTCGATTTCATGTGCTTCCTATACAGATGTTCACCTATTTTAAAAGAATTCAATCAGTAATATTTCAGAAGATAAAAGAGATCGATGTATTATTTTTTCGATTTTCAGATATAATTCAACGAGCCAAACTGCTATGCAAACTTTTACCACAATCTGTAACATAGCCCATTTACTGTTCCTTGACCTTAAAGCCTTTCACATATGAAGTTTCAACCGATCTTAAATGAACTTAAGGATGAGACACACGTGGAAGTGTTATAGAAATCAGATTTATATTTTCTAAGGCAATATTAGTTTACCAAAAAGAAAAATAACACAAATTCCGAACTCCAAGGGAAATTCAAAACTAAAACACCTTTATAAAATGGCAAATATATAAATATATTACAACAAAATAAGGCACTCATATGCTAATGAAACCTTTTCATTATTTAGAGATACACATATTTTTACCATATAATATATAATATACTGTATTGGCAAAAATACATCTCACACTTATCCAAAACGTCTTTGATACTCGCTTGACATTTGCTATTTGGATTAACTCGTTATTGATACGGATGACAACACAAGATTAAAAAAAAAGACCATACATTTCCGTGTAAATTTCAAGTGGAAGCCCAGTGGTGATAATAAAAACAGAAAACTTTTCTTTTGATACATTGGTAAGTTAACACTGATTGATTGATTAATTGGTTGGTGTTTAACGCAACTTTCAACACTACTGTGCTAATTCGATATTTTTTTCTATTGGCGAGAACCATCGCGCTTCGGTGGGAAAAATGACAATCTTACTCAATTAAGATTGAAGTCGAGTTCACCTGCCACGTGCAGGATTCGACAGGCTAGTGACACAGTAGTCCGACTACTTAAATCACGTGGCCACCGAAGCCCCTTAGATAATACTGGATGATAACCCTAAAAGTTCATTCTATATATATTTTTTTTTTAAATTGCCAACCGACGTTTACAACATAGGTATTGGTATTTTGACTGCTGTGACTCGTTTAACGTTCAGCAACCAATATCACTTGTTATACAGTGTGACATCTATTGAAATGATAACAGAGTGTAAACGTTTCTAAAATCATAGCATTCCTTAATTCAAATAATTTTGCTGAAACAGCCGTATATATACGTGTTTTATTCCATGAGTTTTCCCGATGCAAGCGAAATGAAAATTGTTTCAGCGGTAACACGTCTGTCTCGAGTACAACACGATTAATCAAGATCTATTTTAAATTTCGTATTTGTTTTTTCTTGGTTTAGCATGAATGCAGTATTTAATATAAAGTAGGAAAATAGATTATAGCTGCGCACGGATAACAAACAATGTATTCTAATTGAAGAACATAATCTGTCAGCTGTCGGAATGTACATTGTGCGCTAAATTGTAGAAAAGAACATTTTGAAATATAAAGTTTATAAAGACAGAAGTGAAGAATTCACTACCCCAATCAACACCCTCATAAAATTATGCGGATGTGTATACGTTTTATTCTATAATCAGATAATATAACCTTAAATTTCACCAGCTCCAAAGCATTGGAACATAGTAAATAAGGCGGACTTGATTTACCAAAGGGATATTCAAACTTACAAGTCGAAGACAAACTGACTACGCCGTGGCAAAAGAAAAACGGCAAAAAGACAAACTGTATACTAGTATTAGTGTCGACTTACAATATAGAATTTACACACTTCAAGACTCCATGACCATGGAAATACACCCAAAATATCATACATGTCATATAAGATAACAAAATTGTCTTGAAAATTGAATATTATTTTTCTTTTAAACTATTTCAGTATTCACTGTATTTGTATACTTGGCATATTACACAACTATTGAGTTATGTCTAAACATCGTGACCATGACAAAATAATCTGATACCTTACATTGGCATACTGTAACAACTGTGTGACACTACATTATGAATATATGATCTAAATAAGGCCGTTACATTTAATATTGTGTTATTGCTAAATCATCAATTCATGTTTAAATACTATCAATTTCGTATTCCCACCCGCATACATTAACCCTAATGACATTGTCGTCAAAACTATATTATATCTGCATGTGTAATACTAGTATCGTATGTCAGTCAAGCAAGACCGGGTGTGAGGTATTGGACTCGTTAAATTAAGAAGATGATTATTGTTTCAAATACATTGTTTACCTCAAACAAAGACAAATTACTGAAAATTATTATATAGAGACTATTTCTACATGTTTCTATGCCTTGCTTCTAAATTTCAATTATGCACTGCTGTTATCCGTAAGAACTATACTCAAATGAGGATATTATACGCATAAGCTTGTAAATAACTCATGTGCTTAGCGAAATTGTTAAGTATTTGAAGAATGAATTACAAGGCACAAATTTAGTTTTTTGTCTGCCAAATTTATAACCAACAAATAAACGGGAAACTGGGGCAATTGATTTAATTTTATAATGCAAAACCGTAATGTTTATCTGGGACATACCATTTTATTCTATTCTCGTGTAGACAATTTATCCAATGACGTCGTAAATAAAAAATTGTTGAATCGAATTATAACACGTTGCCATTGTTTCTTGTTTCTTTTCAAACAAAAACTAAGATTAAAGACAAAAAGTTAGAAATTGATATATCCAACCGTATCTGTTTTAAGTTGAAATATTTCTTTAAGGAAGTGACTTATCTACAAATACATGTACACATCTCAAGTTAGTATAAAGTAGATTTTATGTTGCAATATTTGAAAAATCAAAACGTCTTTTTGTCTCTGGGTTAATTTGCTAGAATAATTGAATAATAAAAAAAATTGAAATACTATTATCAGGTAATAGTCTTTTTTTTATTTTGTTTAAAAATGAAAATAAAAAAAAATCGAATTGATAAACTATCAAAATTGAACAAAATTTACTAATTCTCCCTTTATGTCACCTCTTCAGTCTAAATAAGTTATCTCTGATAAAAACATTTGAAATGCCCAAAACAAACAAATCAAAACGTGATAATGAACTTCCTGTTGCAGGGTACAGTGAAGGGAGTCGGTGTTCCTTTTTTTCAATTATCACTATATTAAAGCGATTAGACCGTCCCATAATATCATCCTTGGTTTAATGAGAATTCTTATATTTATTGGGAACAGATTCAATAATAGAGTTTTTGTTTTAAAATTCAATACTTTTAGATATACCTTTATGACAAAAAGTACAATAGTGATAAGAACAACACATCATATTTATTTTGTCATTTCATGTACAAGGTTTCTTACCTGTATGACGGTAAGTTTGAATAATTTTCCAATTAACATGTTGATTAGTATTCAAAATGCTTGTAAAGTCCATTGACAAAACGATAATTAACTTATTTTAATCAAAACCTGATTGATATTTTATCTATATCTATATTTTATTTAGGACACCGGAAGAAATTGTAACGGGTGGCCACGGTTTAACGATGTAAAGATATAGAAAAAATCATCGGTTGATGGAATATTCGTTTCACATATAAATATTTTCCAATTGTTGGTACTACAATCCTGTCCATTTTCCTCAAATGTGACCTACAAATGAGACTTATCATCGAGTTTGTTCTAACATGACCGACACGACGGGTGTCACATATGGAGAAGGATATGCCTACCCTTCCGGGGCCTTTCAGATTTTTTTTATTGTGTTGTATACTAGTGTTTGTTTGTCTTTTTCGTTTTAGATGAAATTCAAATTACCAGATGGGAGAATGACTTTCTCTTGCTACTCATAGTCTTTGTCATACATAAATATCATACATATGTATTAACATATACTATTTTAAGTTAACGCATGTTGTAAATCTTTTACTTGTACATGTGTAAATTGATTAATATAAGAGATCAACCAATTTTCTCTTTGAATTATCTGGAGTAAGATTTATTCACGTATTTATTCAACACGTCAAATAAAGGCAACAGTAGTATAACGGTGTTCAAAATTCATTAATCGATTGAGAGGAATCAAATCCGGGTTACAAATCAAAACCGAGTGAAACACATAAACTATAAGAGGAAAACATAGAAACAACACGAACTCCAAAGTGCAACAAGAACAAACGCCAATACATATAGAAACGAACTATTTGATAAAAACTGCCATATTCCTGACTTGGTACATTAAAAAAAAATGGTGGGTTGAACCTGGTTAAAAGACATGCCAAACCTCCCGCTTTATGACAATGTTAAGTAATATCACTTATACAATACGTGACAGAAATACAGCACAAACACACACAAGAAAATGCATAGCAGAGAAACACACAAACAAATAAAATAATAGTCGACACAACATATGAACCGCAGAACAACAACCAGTATATTATATTAACTCTAATAACGACAAGAACCACAGGATATCAAAAACAGTAATGTGCTTACGTAACTAACATGCAATTTCGAGTTTTATACAATTATTTTCACAATATTCGTCCAAACAATTCTCATGACAATGATGTATGGAAAGGCAATTTTGTAATTATTTGGACTACAATGGATTAGACATATCAAAATATCCAACCGAACGTATAACAGACACATCAAAAATAAATCCATGAATGTTGGATGCACAAAACACCGAGACACCCCGCACAGCAATGCAAATTCACAGCTATGCAATATCTGACTTCATTATTTTCCTTATTATGAGTCTATCTTTAAATAATGGTGTTATTGAGCAGCCTCTCCTACTGTAACTAACACACGTATATTTGATAGTAAATTTTTACTTTGTGCACCAAGTTCTGCGTCATAAACTTTGTCAGTTTCTGGTTAACCATTTCTTTTAGTACATTTCACTGATGAATTATTTAGCCACTTTAAATTATCATCATTGATATACTATTTCAAAATTTGCCCAAGCTTAACTTGTTGATAAAGTATAAAAATGATCTTCATATCCTGCCAACAAACAAACAAAATGTCCATCGTGTATTTCTCTTTAAAAACATGGACCATAAGAATGTAGTTTAATTACTATTTTAAAAATTCAGATACTTTGCATAAATTAAAGCCATGTTGCGTCAATATTTTCGACTGTTTAAAGACACCTGCTACAAGTGAATCAACACCTATCGTTTCTTCTTGTAAACGTCAAAAAGGGAAAAGGAGCACGTGTAAGACATGTGATATGCTAATCACGACTCCTAATTTTACCTGTAATTTAACAGCTAAAACGTATTATACTAGATCTTTCGAGCCTCTGGACTGTTCCACGGACACTGTCGTGTACGGAATCGAATGTACTTTGTGTGGACTACTTAATGTTGGTGAAACTCGAAAAAACTTTACGTAAAAGAATGAATCAACACCGGTCTGATAATAAAGATCCGCAATTCAGGGTTCTTTATAACCATTTTAATCAACCGGACCATGATCTTTCTTTATCTGTGAAAGTACGCATCATCGAGAAAATTTATCACCACACAAATATATATATAGTCCTGTACTAAGTACTCCTTTCCGTAAAGATAGAGAAAATTTCTGGATAAGGGAATTAGGGACTGCAATGCTATATGGTTGCATGATAATGTCAAAGGAGTAGGAAATTTGTCAAGTCCTGCCTGCAGTGATGTTAATGTAATGAGTTTATTAAATACTAGCTTACGACACTAAAGTAGCCATGGGCAAAAACATTACCATTGGCCTAATGTAAAAAGGTCTTCCAAATCTAGATCGCCCTCTGGGAGCTTTGATGGCCTTCTGTCACATCTTCATCATCCACTAGGGTTACATTACACTAGAACTATTTTTTTTTCACTGCCTGTTAATTTTCTTAAATGTTTGGGAGATTATGCACTTGACAAAAGATGCATCAATACATTTTCTCCAATATACAGACTTGTCAGTATAATTTGTGATGTAGCTTTTTTCCGTCTTTTCAAACCAGTAAGATCGGAACCTTTACATGAGAAAAAGAGGAAATTCCTTCTTGTTCACATTATAAATAGAGGAATTGATGCAATCAAAATCAGTCTGTATCCTACAGTTACACAAAAACCATTGCACCCAAAGAATTTAACTATAAACAAGCATTGCCGGACATTGACTTAGAACAATACCTAAAAAACCCTCTGACATGTGACTGTTCCCACTCGCCTTATAATTACAGCCCCTCTGGCCATCTTATTACTGGGGATCTAAACATCATTCAACATGAAAATCTCCGAAAGGTGATTTCTCATTGTCCTAAGTTTAGAGAACCCCAACACATCAATTGAAACCATAACTTCAAAATAATTATGGATTTCATTGAGGACTACGCCAGAGCATGGACTAAACGAGAAGAAGTTGAACTGGACACTTTGTCAGAATGGGTCAAAACTTTGCATTTATAAGTTGAAAAACTGTGTGAATGATCGACCAAAGTCCGTTTTCAGAGGCAACGAGGCCATGAAATGTCTGTCATCTCTTCATGATAAGTATGTTGTTGTTCCTGCGGGCAAAGCTTCAAATAATAATGTCTTTGTATGTAAATCGTATTACTACGAATGTCTTGTAAAAGAATTAGGAATAAATGAGCACTCAGGTAATCCCACATACAAAGACATATCATTTGACAAGGACGAGATTTTGGCAAATCATAAGTCCTTCATGGTTCCAATGAACATTACATTGAACAACAAATCGGAGGACTTACCTTGTTTGTATCGGATACCTAAGCTTCACAAAATACCGTACAAACAACGGTACCTTGTAGGCTCATCTGCATGTTCCACTAAAGAATTGTCCATTAGATTGACAAAAATTCTGTCCGCAGTGAAAGAGGAGGGTCTTCAGATATACTGCGAAACTGTTTACTCACGTAGTGGTATTTACCATATGTGGATTCTTGAAACTTCGAAAAAACTTCTGGATAATTTTAAATCTCGGTCTTTTTCTAAAAGTAGTTCTAACAAAACTTTTAATTTTTCAACCCTGTATGCCACCATTCCCAATGTGAAATTATAATTTTGAAAATACTTTGAACGACAAAATTATTGTATATTTCTTTCTGTGTGACGTTTACATTCTGACGTCAAACACGCGATTCTAAACTAGAGTTGATGTGAATGCAGTCACAGGACTTCAAATATTTCAATCCTTTATGGGTTGATTTAAAATACATATATAAGCAAGCAATGAATGTAGTTGTTAAATTTGATAGATGCTTTTTGTGCTTCTTTGTTAAATATTTGTTTGTTTTTGTACTAATTGAGATTGTGATGACTGCTGTACCCCTATTTTGACAATTTTACCTATTATGTCTGTTTTGTTCACGCATCGTTGTTTATATAATGGAATTTGCTGCGACTGTCATACAAGTGAGAGGTTTAGCGCTATAAAACAAGGTTCAATCCACCATTTTCTACATTTGAAAATGCCTGTACCAAGTCAGGAATATGACAGTTGTTGACCATTCGTTTGATGGGTTTAATCATTTGATTTTGCCATTTATTAAAAACTTTCCGTTTTGAATTTTCCTCGGAGTTCAGTATTTTTGTGATTTTACTTTTTCATTATATTATGTTTCATTTATGACTTAATCATATTCCTTTATAAGCGTCAAATGTATATATCCGTCAAACCAAGAAATGATAATCAGCGACATCATGATCGTAGTTTAAGCAGGCAACTTATATGAAGTGTCAAGATCCTCATACAATTATTTTAGTTATTTAATCGCGTTAATATTAAACTGTTTAGGAGCAGGAATGCCGTTGTTAAGTAGCACTTAACATTTGAGTACGATCAACAAACTTATAATTCATGAGCTTTTGACAATTCAACAATATCAATCGCCACTTAAAAATGTTCCAAATATAAAAAAGAAGATGTGGTATGATTGCCAATGAGACAACTCTCCATAAGAGGCCTAATGACACAGAAATTAACAACTATAGGTCACCGTACGGCCTTCAACAATGAGCAAAGTCCATACCGCACAGTCAGCTATAAAAGGCCCTGAAATGACAATGTAAAACAATTCAAACGAGAAAACTAACGGCCTAATTTATGTACAGAAAATGAACGAAAAACAAATATGTAACACATAAACAAACGACAACCACTGAATTACAGGCTCCTGACTTGGGACAGGCACATACATACAGAATGTGGCGGGGTTAAACATATTAGCGGGATCCCAACCTTCCCCCGAACCTGGGACAGTGGTGTAACAGTACTACATAAGAACGAACTATAAAAATCAGTTGAAAGAAGCTTAACTCATCAGATGGATAAAAATACAAAATACTACAAATACAAGTGGACGTGGCCGCGTATTTGTACATCCAAACAACAAAAAGACACTAAGTAAAGATCTGGGAGTACTCGCAGTTACTGACAGCTAGTTCATGTTCAGTAATTGCCATTTTAGTTTCTTATTCGACAAGTGGAAGTTGCATAAACTATGTTCAGTTATAGTTCAACGACCCAAAGTTGTATGAAAAATTGTACCAAAATCTATGATATAGACCATTTACTGTACATTTGGTCGGGTTGTTGTCTCTTTGACATATTTCCCATTTTCATTCTCAATTTTATTGACCTTATTTTTTCTTTTGTTACATAATTGAATCAACACTATATTTCACAGCTCAATACAAACGTTTTCCATAAGCTAATCTATGGTTATACAGGACTAACACTATAATTTATATATACCTTGCCTCAATTTCTATCCCAACAATGTTAGATCTGCAAATTTGAGTTAGGAAATTTATGTGCCTTCCTCAGCGGGATTTTAATACCTACATCTGAGACATCATGGCATTACCGCCTTCACTGTGTCCAGCGCCGAGATCACACGACCAACTAGGCAATACGAGAATACTAAGCTTGCGATCAACAATCACTGATTAAATTATTTCTTGTCGATAATATGTTATTGATTGTAATATGTGAACAAATACTAATATGTATATAGATAATGATCTGACAGTGTTTAATCTAACTTTCTAGACCTTTCTGTGACTATTTTTTTTTGCAGAAGACAGTGATAGACAGTTGAATGACGACCATTAAAAAACGAATATTGGAACGAACTTACAATATGTAATTTGAACACTTACTCATTTGGTCATGACGACTAAGGAAGAAGATAATTTTCTCCGCATTGTTTACCTAAATTACCGAGTCGGAACAACTGCACTTAGAAGGTTTTTTGACAGTCTTCATCCTAATTTGCCATCAGATTTGTCATCTCCATCAAATAAGGCAATACTTTCAAGCCTGCACACACCTCCTAGAGGGCAAAGGAGAGTATTGTACCAGAACCAATGGAATATTTTACACCCATCACCAGGTAATTTTCTCATTCAATTTAGAATATAGATAAAAATAACGTAAAATAGAGACGCCTGAGGGTATTCTGAGGTCATCAATCTATAAAGGAATTAAACATCTAAAATTTGAAGTAAGTCGTTGTCAACAGGCACAAATTTTTTAAACTGATGCCAATTTACGATAAAGTTTTTTAATTAAATCTGATCTCTTGAGGTATCGAATATATTTATATATCAAATTACACATTACAATGTTTAGAAAAGGATTTCAAAATGGGTAATGTCTTATCAATGCTTCACCAAATATGTATCCCCTACATATTACGGGAATTGTATTTACACTTTGTTCTAAAACACAAAGAAATGAAGAATAGGTATCTCATGTTTCCCTTTTGGTTCATGAAGGATAGAATTGAGAATGGAAATGGGGAATGTGTCAAAGAGACAACAACTACGACCAAAGAGCAGAAAACAGCCTAAGTCCACCAATGGGTCTTCAATACAGCGAGAAAATCCCGCACCCGGAGGCATGCTTCAGCTGGCCTCTAAACAAAAATATGTACTAGTTCAGTGATAATGGAAGTCATACTAAACTCCGAAATAAATAAAAGAAATTAAAATTAAAAATCATACAAGACTTACAAAGCCCAGAGGCTCCTGACTTGGGACAGGCGCAAAAATGCGGCGTGGTTAAACATGTTTTTGAGATCTCAACACTCCCCCTATACCTCTAGCCAATGTAGAAAAAAAAACAAACACATAATATAGAAAATATCATCAAACATTGATTTCAAATGATAACTGTTGTTTGACCCAAGCGCATTGCGCGGAAGGGGATATGGTAATTACAGTTAACAAATGCTATGTTTGTAAATGATATTATGAAAATACAGACATTTCACATTGGAAGAGTACTTATTGCATTACATCTGGATATTTGTATATGTTGTATAGATTCCATGTTTTATATGAAAAAATGAGTGTTCGACGATATAACACTGTTTAACAGTATTTGCAAGATGTCTTCTTTTAAAATGTATTAATGAACTGCCAATCTAAGAATTTCGCTCAGGGAAAATAAATTCGAATAGAGAGTGTACAATGTTGCAATAGTAGAACGAAACTCGTATATAAAACTAGTTAGCAAATTAAGCAATATATTTTGGCTTTGTACAAATTGTAAAAAGTGCTTGTACAAATTACAATTTGTACAAAATTTGACTAAAAATCACTTATAACTTGTACAATAATTTATAGTATGGATTTTGTTATAAAAAAAAAGCATTGATACACACTATAGGAATTTATTCAATGACCACAAAATATACTTTATTTGCAAAATTCAAAAATACTAAGATCGATAAACCAAATGTATATGCATGCCAGTCAATTCTGATAGTACAATAGAAATTGGGCCTAGCGCTTTTCTAATAGTATAATAATATAAATTGGTCCAAGTAACAATCAGGATGACACTGACGTTGAAACACCAATCATGAGGGTCATAATGGGGGTCCCTTCATGACGAATAACTGTAAAACATCTTGCCAAATGACGTAAACGGTAATGTTTCGTGCATGACGATAAAATAGACTGATTTTGACAAACCACGCTATTTCTTTTTTAAATAACGATAACGGATAAGTATTTGAAACCTATGACAAGTCACGATAAAGATATTTTGACGAATCACGATAAAAATTTAATAATTTGACACTAACGGTAGCTAAAAATGACCGTTTGATGACAGACGGTAAAGGACATTCCTATACCCTCAATCATACGTGCCTGGAAGCGTGTGTTCTCTGGATAACAGATCCAAAACGCATATTTAAGCAAGAAAACAAAAAATTATCAGAGCTTGTTGTGGTGGATAGTGTCATTATACCAATTTCTCAGTATGATTGTGCTCTAACTGATCCTCTAAATATCGAAGATGTAAGAACTGCATCTAGATAATTTGGGTACGGCATTGGAACACCTGTATGTAATCTTAACAAGATATTTGTCGAGAAATCAAAATGAAGCTGTTAAAGACACATCTTTATTCGCAGTAACGGTTCCTGAGCTTCATTCGCTACGTGAAGCAGCTATAAAGTTTTCAAAAACTGGTGGTCAGCGGCTCTTTCGTGTTTATGAAAAAGGGTTGAACCGCTCTTAATGTAAATGTAAAAAGCAAAATATATTGTGCAATAACCGATGGCATAATTCACTTACATGCTCAATTAAATGATACAGAACAATTTTTTGTAATTTGTAAATAAGATTTATTGTGTGGTCATTGAAAAGTTAAAAAAAATATAGTATGCATCAATGCTTTTTCATAACAAAATCCAAACTATCTCCTCTATATACCAGCTTTGGAGTGTTTGGTATGACTATAAATTTTCACTTCTTCGTACTATGAACAAACAAAATTATTTATTTAGTAAAAAATATTTCCTTTCTCCATTTTAACGGTATACTTTACGACAAATGTTTTTTCATTTACCTGTGTATATTTTTGTATTTGGCGGCTTTTTGTTCAAGGTTATTGTTGTTTTTTTGAAAGTGTTTAATATCTCACAGCGGTATACTATTGTTAACTTTATTTTTTCATTCCTTATTTTATTGATTTTGTATTTACAATGTATCATACAGTACTACCTGTGACATTATCTTATTAATGGTGGCCATAAAAAATATGGTCACCATGATGGCCCTAAATGTCCATCATTATACCCCCTGCTGCTTAATTAATACACAAGATATTAATCAAAAACTAGTCAAGGATAATGAGAAATCATGACTGCATTGAAGTGTTAAAATTATATAACTTACAGGTAAAGTGTCTCAGGGAAAATATATGACTTTTTGTGTTTGTCAAATTTAATAACTGTGATTATGACAAGAAAATACTATAATAAAATGAAATAATAAAACTAGTTGAACATATAGCTTGCTAACTTTTTTTTTGTAAAAATGTTCTCATGACTGTTTGCAAATGTTTGTTTTGATGTTATAACTTTTAAATAATTCTATCAATTTAAGTTATTTTTTATATGTATTTTTTGGCAAGTGAATAATAAATGAATATCATCTTCTAATATAATGCAAACTTTCACAACGCCTGCCTTTTTCCATTGAAAATGTGGTTCTCAAATTAATTTTCTAAAATCAAAATTGTTTTTACTTACTGCATTTAACATTGTTTAACAAATGTTTAAGATTATCTTTAGGACATATTCTAAATAAAATTTAGGCAATTCATTATTTCTCTATTGAATAAATACATGTATATTTAAAATATTCATTACAGAAAAATTTGATAATTTTTTTATTGTCATATAAACATATTACAATTTAATCAAGTTTCTGACAAAAAACAACCCAAAACAAACATTATAATGCAAAGAAATAACAATTCTATGAGAAATCAAAACACATGGAAAAAAGACAGGTTTCTGCCCTCAGTTCTAATGACTTTCTTTTATAAAGGAGCCAATATTTGAAACATGTTCCATGTTTTAGAGGTTTAGCATTTCTATTACTTTTTGTTCTTGGTTAAGATTTTATTCATAAGATTCAAGATTTTATTCATAAACTGGTCAGACATTATTATGAGAAGGTAAACAATTTTCAAATAGATTATCTCTAAGTTGTTATGTTAATTTTACAAACAATTCTATCCTTTATAGGAATTTTTATTCACCATTTTCTATTTCTAAATTATGACGGTGACCACTAATTCTTTACTTAGTGAAACAGTTGAGTTTACTGTTTTCATCATAAGTTTTTATTTCATTTTCAAAAATATTCTTATTTTTTTTCTTAAAACTTATTTTTAATCAAGGGCTTTAAAGAATCTAATTCATTCAAGTCCCTGCAATTATTAACTTTATCTAAAAGGCCTGAGTTGAGTGAAATATTCTTTGCAAATATTTACCAAGAATATGTATCATGCATATGTCAGTCCTGCAGTTTCGACAATATAATACACAGAACAAAAAGTGATTTAATTAATAGACCATAAAAATGTCACAATCTATATAGAAATGTACTTTATTTTTTCTGGAGACAAATTTTGCCTGTTAACTGACAAAATTAGCCAAACTGAAGATAACATATTTGATAAGTTTACAATTGTTTCAAAAAGGAAGACAATTTTTTCTTTAAATAATTTCTTTGTAAGTCTCTTTAGTGATTCTTCATGCAAAACTAATTTTGAGATTTGAAAAATATCAAAGATAAACAAAAATAGTTTATTCCTATACCATATAATGATATTTGTAGTTTTCCTGAATAATAATCATGATAATATATTGTACAACTTTGTTAACAAAAATTATTGTAAAAGGATTGATATTCATGATATTGATAATTTAAATTTGTGAATAAACTGGCTTGTTAAATTACTTGCTTCATGGTTCCTTTAAACATATCATTTGCATGATTATAAGTTATAAGTAATAATAATTCATTTAATAATGCAAACGAACAATAGAATACCATGTACATCATGTACAATAACTTTTTTTTTACTGAAAAAATAATTATTAAAAGGATTCTCTCTTTTGTTTTCAAATGCTAGTCAATAACTTATCTTTGAATTTTTGTCATTTCTACTCAAGATTCTTTCCAAGAAGAAATTAAAAGAATAAGAAGCAAAAAAACAAATAAAAAATAATAATAACATAAAGAAATAAAAACATTAGAAAAAAAGGAAAATATGTTAATTTAAAGACAGAAAAATCAATAAATGATATGAATTAACAAAGACTAAACCAAACATTCTATTCTACATTTTCAAGAAAAGGTGAAATGTCAATTTGAGAAGAAACCTGAGTTACCTGTAGAGGTAAATTTTAATGAAACATACAAGCTGAAAACTTCAACCCTGATTAATTTCAACAGGTAACATAATTAGATAAAACATAAACCTATGTTTTTATGACCCCAAATAAATGGCCAACATCCCAAGATTGAATACCCCAATAAATGGTCACCATTCGATGGTGACCATACAAGAGGGTGGACATAACTAAAAGGAAGTCACAGGTTGTACTGTAGATCAAATTTATTCGTTCAGTGTATCTTCACTTGTGTTAATATGTCTTTTGATTGAGTTAAGCCATTTCCATTGATATTTTATAGTGTGTCTTTCTATGTTGTGATGTTACAGTATTGTTTCAGATAAGGGTGAAGGTTGGTACCAATAAAAATGTTTAAACCCTTTCCTAATTCAGGAATCTGATGTTCAGTTGTTGTGGTTTGTTGATGTGGTTCAGAAGTGTTTCTCGTTTTTCGTTTTTTTATATAGATTAGACCGTTGGTTTTCCCGTTTGAATGGTTTTACACTAGTCAATTTTTGGGGTCCTTTATAGCTTGCTGTTCGATGTGAGCCAAGGCTCCGTGTTGAAGACCGTACTCTGACCTATAATGGTTTACTTTTACTAATGGTGACTTGGATGGAGAGTTGGCATTGGCACTCATACCACATCTTCTTATATGTATATAAATTATTGTACAAGTTATATGTGAGTTTTAGCCGAATTGTGTACAAATTGTAATGCATCAATGCTTTTTCAAATTACAATTTGTACAAAGTCAAAATACAAGTTATAATTTGTACAATTTTTTTTTATGATAACTTGTACACAACATATATAAAGTACAGATAGGGAGAACCACATAAAGAAGACTTCATACAAACATTTAGATTTTTATTGTAATAAAAAATCCTTTAAAACGTAACATCCTTGCATATTGCTGTTATTAAGTGTAGCCCTTTGACTAGTGGGTCCACTTAACAATGACACAGATAGATATGTGTTAAAGAGTTGAGTAAATCTAAAGCTCCTCGGTTAATTACTTACGCGTATGTGATAGAAGAGTGAAAAAGAACATATCAAATTGTTAATATTTTTTGTAGGGTCACCTGTAGTTTCCTCTGCAGATTTAGATGTTACTTTAATGGTTTGTCTTCTACGAAGTTTGCCACATTGTGTCGCAAAACCAGTAAATGGATTTGATTCTATACCAAAGTCGAACGATTCGTCTGATGGTGCGCACATAGCACGGATAAAGTATTATAAAAATTTCATTGTTTCGCATTCAAAAGATGGAAAACTATCAGATACAGATTTCAAAAGAATATGGATCGATTTGGAAATGGTATGAACATTATTATGATATTATTACGTGAGTATTTCTGTATTCGCCTTGTAATAGGTCCGATGCTTGCTGTATTGGCCTGAGGCGAAGCCGGATGCCAATACAGCTTGCCGAGGACCTATGACAAGGCCAATACAGAAATACTAACGTAATGATATCTTTATAAATTAACTACAGTGTTAACTATTTTTTATTTCATTTCACAAAAGATTAAATGTGTTTACCTTGAAGTGGAACTATTCAAATCTGTGTTTTCTTTTATAAGCTGCACTATCAAATAACAATTCATAAGCAGTAATGACACTTACAAAACATGAGAAGCGATGACACTTACGAAACATGAGAAGCGAAAGTAAACAGTAAATCGATTTGTACCTGAGGTCAACAAAAAATGAACTTTGTGATAATTTTTTCCACTATACCCAAATCTGAAATAATTCAATTGTCTGCTTACAAAATGCTTTTTAAAATGAATGTGACCGTCTTCAGCCTTAATATTTGCCAGACTGAACGTTTCGGCATGTTTATGATGAGTAAATAAATAACGTCCTCCAAACGACATTTTCCATTAAGTTTGTGTTTATCGTGACTTTCGATCTAAAAATCCGAAACGTAGCGAAATCTTGTATTGGCCAGATCAGAACTCGGCCAATACAGAAAATAATAAATATTGTCCGAGTTATTCTGTATTGGCTGAGTTGACATTTTTGTATCGCAAAGGCAGTTTTCATCATATTAAGTAGTTAATTAATAAATGTTTTATAGGAACGCAAAAAATGTGCGGTCGTAAAATGGTTAGGCATCTCCGTCGTCATCCGAAGACATTTGGTTTACAGAGAATATCTTAAGTTTAAGTGAATGGATCTCTATTAAACTGTACCACAACAAAAAGCTCCTTTCCATAAAAGGAAATTCGGGATTGATTTTAGGGGTTATTGACCTAATCGTTTAGGTAATACGGGCCAAAAAGAAGCAGTGTTCTTGTTTCAAGACAATAACTTGAATATGAGTCTATATATCTGTATAAAATTGTACAACAAGGTTTCATACAAGAAAAATATATTCGGTTTGTTTTTGGGGGTTATTGGCCTCACCGTTTTGGGGAATTAGGGTCCTAAAAGTAGCCAAAATTATTTGTTTCTGATACTTTGAATCAATAACTTATTTCTTAAGCATTTTCAATGAGGTTAAATTTGTGGTCTTGAAATCTTGGGGTTATTTGATATGCAGAATCTAAATATGTATTTAGATTTTTTATTTTTTCGTATTTAAATTGGTGCACATTGAGGTCCACATTTTTCATACCGCAAAAGGAAGGTTGGGGAAAATGTTGGGGGTTATTGTCCAAATTGTTTAAGAATTATTGGCCAAAAACAAGCAGTTTTCTTTTTTCGAGACAACAACTTTGATAGAAGTGTATGGACCTCTATGGAATTGTATCACAAGGTTTCATACCTCATTAAAAGGTTGAGATTGATTTTTGGGGTTATGGACCTAATTTTTTTTTTAGAATTGGGGCCAACAAGTAGCCACAATTTTTTTATACTTTGAATGAATTGCCTTTTTCTTAAGCAATTTCAATGGGGTTTAACATGTTTTATTCAAAGTCTGAATTATTGTGGGTCTTTAATATTCTGAATATTAATTTGTATACAGATTTTGTATTTTTTAAGTTGGTCCATATTTAGGTCCAAAGGGTCAAATATTAAACTTTGATTTCATCAAAAAAGTCATAATTAGGGTTCTTTATATGCAGAATCTTACCATATATTTCGATTGTTTATTTTTGGCTCTGATTTCAAATATGTCCACATTAAAGTCAAAGGATTAAAATCAAACTTTAAAATGTGGAGTTTTTAGGGTTCTTTGATACGTTGATTCTACCACTGGTTCATAATTTGGTTTTTAGTCCAGTGGTCAAATAAGTCCCCATCAACTTCATGAGGGTGTAAATTTTAACTTGGTTTGCATTTAACAAACATGAATTCTTGTTGTACTTTCATGTCTGTGATATGCTGAAACAAAACAGATTTTTATATTTTTTATTTGAATATAACGGGTTTGTTTATATGTTCAATCTTACGTTAACTGTGTATTTAGGATGTTGGATGTTTGGCCCCGTTATCAAATTGGTTCACATTGATGTCCAAAGTGTCCACAGTTAAACTTTGTTTGATTTTATGAAAGAATTTATGATTGGGGTTATTTGATATGCTGAAACTAAGCATGTATTTAAATTTTGGATATTGGACCATAATAGGTCAAATCCAATTTCAAATTGTTCAGTTTTTTTAACACATGCTTTCTGTGAAATAAACCATTGATCTGTCAAATATCTAATCACAATCCAAATTCACACCTGTAACAAGATGGAATGTTGTGTCCGTACTTGTTCTACTGTTCATGGTCCACCAACTCTGCGATTGTACCAAGCTGCAGCCTGTGGCGCATTTTTTTTAATTTTTTTTTCATTCAAATTGGTATAATACTAACAAATACATTAATTTGAGAAACAAACAAACAAAGATAGGTGATTTGATCATCATGATCACAGTTGAAGCCCCGACGATGCTACTTAGTTGATTATATCTACATTATTCGGGCTACCTTGGATCATTGTCTAATCATGCTCATTTATATTCATACCAACAATTCTTTTTTTTATGAAGAAAAAAAATAAAATTGTACTTGAAAATAATGACTTCCTATTTTATTAAACCAATTACGGTTAATGTTACCGTTTACAAATGTTAAAGGAGATTTTGTGTGTAGATAGTTAACTTAAACAGAAAGTAGGACATATATAAACATGGAAAACAGTACATACGGCGTATTCCAAATAAAATATATAAGTGAACAGATGGATATTTGCATAATAATAACTTTAATTGTTGTTCTTAGGATTTCAAATTAGCATGTTCACTTGATATATTGCTGGAGGCCTCGGTGGCCGAGTGGTTTAAGTAGTCGATAGAGTGTATCACCAGCCTGTGAACACTGAGGTTGTAAGTTCGAAACCCACACGCAGGTGGACTAGACTCGAATCTTAATTGACTAGAATTATCAGTTTTCTTACCAAAGGTCGGTGGTTCTCTCTGGCCAGTCTGGGCACTCCAGCTGTCTCCGCCAATAAAAACTGACCGTCATGAAATAGCACAATAGAGTCGAAAGTGGCGTTATACACCAATTAATCATTCAACAATGTATTGCTCACAAATGAGACATTTTTCGTTCGCTATGTATCAATACCAATAGAACATGGGACTAGCACATGATTAACAGCACAATGATAATTGTAACGTCAGTAAATTGAAAAACGCCGTAGATCAAAATCGACGTTTTCTGTCAGGTTTTATTGCTAAAAATTAAAAAAAAAGCCATTCTAAAAGAAAAAAAGAAAAAAAGTACCCAACTCCATGCAAGTTCAAGATGAAAGTCCCTTATCAAATGGCAAAAAAGAAAAGCCCAAACCGTCAAATGACTAGAAAATAGCTGTCATATTACTGACTTGGAACAGATATTTCCTTGTGAGGCAATTATGGAAAATACCTGGTTGTTTAGCTAGCTTAATGTGAGTTTTCATGTCTGTTTATTTTATAATCATAAAACGGTTGATTTTCTTTAATATTTTGACTTTATCAACATAAACTTGCTGTCTTTCGGACGTGTCTTGCTTTGAAGTACAACAGTTATTACATTCTTATCATGGGTAGGTAATATGTTTGTAAACATTTTTACTTTGCTTACGCTTTGTATGAATATTTTCACAAATATAATGCCTAATTCTAAAAAAAGGCATTTAGCATGGCATGAAAAATACTTCTTAATTTAATCAGACCTTTTAGTTCTTAGTGCATGATGAGACATTTCTTTGTTCAGAGCATCTCATTATAGCACGACTGACAAAAGACCGTTGTCTGGTTGAGTTTGTGTCCTCTCTTCCTTTTTCCTTTTCACGGTAATCGGTACTAATTCTAAATTGTGTCTACTTATTTATTGTTGTGTTGGCCCGATAACACAGTTATTTCGTCGTGCATTTCGTTTAGAAAATAAATTCAAAATAAAAAATCCCACCTGCTCTATCTCAAAAAACTTTTTACAGTGTAGTGTACTACTATTGGGACAAATATTATCAAAATTATAGAAACGTCTACAAGCTCTAACTCTTAATATTGACGATTCTATTTTAAGGGGGTCTAAAATTCAGTTTGACAATTTCAGACATACTAATTTTTTACCTCTTTTAACTAGACATAATCACTACTCAACATAAAGATTCAGCAACAAATTTTTTTAACATTTAACTTTGTCCCCTATCTTGCTATTAATAAAAAATTGCAAGTTATACATTGTTTACACTAGGGACTATATTCATTGTATCGTATTATAGACAACGAAAATCAAAGGACGATAACTGTGTCCTTGGACCTAATAGGACATAAAGACTTAACCAAATCTAATGACACTTTGCATGGAAAAATCGTAGGGAATTATAAGATACTTAGCCAAATTTCATGGACATTGAATATATATTATAGAAACTAGAGCCATTTTGGTATTAAAAGTTGGATGTTTAATTTCGACGTTTAAATCAAATAATTTCAACTATCAAGATTTTGGCCTAAACAATTTAAATATTGCAAAAATTAGCGTTTTAAATGGTCATAATTAATTATATTAATCATTAAAATCAATCAAACGCTCATTTGATTTATTAGATTTATTACAATTATTCAAAAGTCAAATGTATATGAGCCTGTGCCTGAAAATAGAGAATTTCGAATTAAGGGGATCTTATATAAAGATGAATTTATTTCAACCAATTTGATGTTTTTGAAGATTTTTAACCATAAAGTATTCTTACATATATTTAATGAACTTTAAATGGAAAGAAAAGATACAAAAAACATACCACATGTCTTTGAGTATAAAATGGTCTTAGGCAAGACTTTAAATTATTTAGAGTCGTTTAATTATTTAGAGTCATTTAGGCCGTAGCACATATTTACATATAAAAATGCATACAGAACCTATAAGAAATAGAAATTTGATACTTTTCGCTATTATCTATGTTAATATGACATGATACAAGATATTTTATTGCAAAAGGACTCTTGAATTTAAATTTTAATGCAGACAGTATGGTCTAATACACATTTTCTTAACTTTTCAATGGAAAAGTTTCATGTAATTTTAGTCTCAAATGGGATATATTTGGACCACTTACTATCCTACAGAAGAAACTGAAGGTTGTATATGAATTGAAAAAGGTGCACTGATCATTGTAAAGTGTGTTTTTTTTTTATAAAATTAGTGAAATATTTATGATGCATTTCAAATGTTATGTACAAACCTCTTAACATTTCACACGCATCAAACAGGCGGTTTGGCCAGTGCAATAAATACAATACATTTTGCACATTTTTTTCTTTGATAATCTACTTTTCTCTAAATTTAGAGTTAAAAAATGGTTAATTAAATTTGAATTAAGCATAGAAACACAAATATCAAAACACAAAACCTGTCAGATAGAAAGTCATATTGCCTCTTCATCATAAAAATGAAAATTGCTTTAAAATGCTTATTTTAGCCGTATAATGCCAAAATGTGACATTTTAACAAAACATCTATCAAATAAATATGTAATTCCTTGACTTTGAGTTTGGCAAATTAAAACCAGCAAACTATTCAGGGAAGTTGCCAAAGTACAGAATCTACATTTACTAAATTCATCTCTTAGGCTCGAGAACACAGTTATTTCGTAGTGCATTTCTTTTAGACAACAAATTCAAATTAAAAAAATCGCACCTGCTCTATCTAAATTTGTTTATATAGTGTAGTGTACTACTATTGGGACAAATAATATCAAAATTATAAAAAAGTCTATCAGCTCTAACTCAAAATATTGACAATTCTATGTTAAGGGGGTCTAAAATACAGTTTGACAGTTTCAGACATATCAATTTTTGACCTTTTTAAACTAGACCTAATCACTACTTAATATAAAGATTCAGCACCCAATTTTATTTTAACATGTAATTTCATTCCCGTACTTAATATTTCATGCATGAAATATCAAGAAATAAATTGAGAAAGGGTATGAAAAAAATTTGATAGTTATACACTGTTTACACTAGGGACTATATCCGTAGACAACGAAAACCAAAGGACGATAACTGTGTCCTTGGACCTGTTAAAACGTCAGAATTAACAGGAGATAAATATCATGATAAAAAGAGTAGACTAGATTATATTCTTCTAAAGATATCTGGAATAGATTTGAAATAAATTCCATATGACACTTTATTCAGCGTTTGGTTTAACAAAAACTATCCAAATGATCCGAAACGGCTTTATTTAATATGATTGCTTATATTATTGCTTACATTCATTTCACTTAATCTTTGGTAGGTAGTTGTCTCATTGGAAATTATACCACATCTCCTTATTTTAGTATTATCTGCATGAAAGGGTAAATAAAACAGATTGTTACATTCCTTTGATTTTTAAAAAAATAAGTTGCTTGTTTTAATCTATATATTTCAAAGGCGATTCATGGTTTAGGAAATCAGCAAGATGTAACAGATGCAGCTGATGCAAAATCTAAATGTTTGGACCACAACACACTGAAGAAACTTGTGAATCATGATGCCAGTATTCAGCATAATCTCAAAAGAATAAATGACAATAGCAATGTTCAAGCTGTTCACAGTTCAAAAATAACAAAGCTGGAAACAACTGTTGAAAATATTGAAAAAGGTAAAATCTCATAAAACCATGTTCCCTGAGCGATCTATGTGCATCACTTTAGAATTCTACTACGGTAACGTTAATTCAAACTTTTTATTCGTATGTGTTCAGACAATCTGTCGGCAATCTGTTTAGATTTTCTTTGTCATCTTTAATTGATTGTGATTGGTACTTTTGAACTTTTCCACCATTCTTGATGTAGAAAAGCAAATTCCGATGCACCAACTGAATAAATTATAATAACATTGAGAATGGAAATGGGGAATGTGTCAAAGAGACAACAATCCGACCAAAGAGCAGAAAACAGCCGAAATGTCTATTTTCTAGCACTTGGTCTATGCTGCTGCTTGTTGATTGCTTGTCTCCAATAGTATCATCAACTCTGTAGTGTTCTCCTTAATTATCCATTGAGGGAATTAGAAATTATTATCAAATCATGCTTGCAAAATTGATCTAGATTTGTATTCTTCTCCTTTTTGGTCATATAGTTCTCAAGTATTTTATAGCTAATGTTAAACCATAACGACAGTCAATCAAGGAAAGAGCGTAGGAAGTATAAAATGTATACAGTGTCACAATCATTTTGATTCAAATTTATCTAGTCAATATTCAGTAAGTTTGCTATATAATAGTTTGTAGTGACGTTTTAGATTTTAATGAATGTTATCTGTATATGACCGGTAAAATATTTATTTAGGGACTTTGTTACATTTCATAAAACGTTTACTAAATTCCTTCAAAGTTTAGGAATTTGGAATAAGTGAGGGTGTATCTTTAGAAGGCTTATTACAAACAGTACAATAAACCATTATTTTTATGGTGATGTTGTGTATTGCCAACAAACTTAAATAGGATCCATGACAACTAGTTGATCATTTGAATAAACTACCTTTGAAGGTATCAATTAAGTACTGTAATAAGGTATATGAAACGTTTTTGTATTGATTTACTTTGATTTTGTTTTTAATGAATTAAAACAAACTGTTATTTATGTAAGAGGGGCGAAAGATACCAGAGGGACAGTCAAACTCATAGATCGAAACTAAACTGATAACGCCATGGCTAAAAAAGAAAAGACGTTCAGACAAATAATAGTACACAAGACACAACATAGAAAAACTATGCAAACTATCTTAGTTTTGCAGATAATTTATTCCGCGTTATGCCATAAGCAACCGAATAGGTCGCGATTTATTTTCGAGATTTTATTATTTTCTTGGTATATCAATGTGTAAAGAAAGACATAATTATTATACCAAATAACGTATTGGCGCAATTCTTCTGCTAGTGAAAGTTGCAACTGAAAATATCACTCAAAAACTGCTTGATTCACAGAACATATATTGAAATAGAAGTATGAAGATTATGTTCGTACTTATATTTTGGCATTTTACATGACAAATTGTATTCTGTGGGTGGGATTGGCGAACGTATCATTGCTTTGACGTTGAAAATTTTCTGGATTAACCTACGGGTATCTCCATGCGGGTTTCTTTTTGTGCATCGGATTAAATTAATGGCCTTATAACTATCTTATTTTATTCCTGCAAACAATTTCAATATGTGCAACAAGTGTATATCAGACATAAAGGGCTTTTTTTATCAGTTGTTATTGACTTTAGATACATATTCAGTAACTGCAAGTACACTCGGATTAGATCGATACTCTGTGTCTTTGGTCTTTTTATAGTGTTTTTTTTTGTGATTTGAGTCGATTTGATAGTCAATCCTTTCACCAACCGATTTAATGGTATCTTCTTCTGTTAAATCACTATTCCATGTTAGTTGAAAGGTTGGCATCCTTTAATTTTCTCGTTTGAATTGTTTTACATCTGTCATGTCGAGGTCATGTAAAGTTTGATATGCAGTATAGGTTTTGATCATTGTTAAAGGCTGAAAGGTGACCTGTAGTTGCTTACTTCTACTTCAGTTGACCTCTGATAATGACTTGTCTCGCTGGCAATCATGCCACATCTTCTATTTTTTATACATGTGTCTGGTATGTGAGTTTTGTATATTACATTTTGTTTATGCGATTTCCTTAGTGTAAGAGACCAAATGATTACAAGTATGTTATAATTTTAGAAACAGAAGAACATTCAGATCTTAAAAAGAAAATCATGAAAATGGAAACTGAGCAAGCGGAAGTTATACCAAAAAATATTAGAGGTATATTATGGCTCCATGTCATTTGGCACTTTATTACTTGACAAAAAGAAGACTGTAATAATTGTTTTAAATGAATATTTCAGAAAGGTTTAAACTCTGTTAAAACGGATTAAATTCGCTATCAGAATGTTCTTTTAAAGAATATTTATTAAAGATTTGCAACAGGACGGAAAGCAAACAAATATAGATACTAGGGGGAGATTTTAATGATACACTTAAACCAATTGATTGAAAGTCTTATGTCCTGGTAAATTTATTCAACATGTTAACGGTTTAAAGCAATTAATAAAATCTAACAAATTATCGGATGTTTGGAGATGTTTTAACACAAAATAAACAGCAATTTACTTGAAGAAGAAAGGATAAATCACAAGCTAGTAGACTAGACATGATTTTTATTGGGTCAGAATTTTGACCTCTTATAGAATTGTGTAAAATTAAACCTGCTGTTATACAGTCTACTGATCACCGAAGTGTATTTTTAAAATTTAAGCCAGGGTTATCAGAAAGGGGAAATGGGTATTGAAAAATAAATAATTCAGTATTACAAAATAAAGATTACCAAGAACGTATTAAATGTTTGATTGATAAATATATATTTAAAAAGGACACATTAGATTGTAGACTTTTATGGGATGGATTTAAAATCGAGGTAAGGGAAGAAACTACAACTTACTGTAGAAATAAAGCGAAGTTAACAAGAGAGCAAGGCCGTAGTTTAGAACACGATCTGGAACAAAAAATGGAGCTTATAGATGAGAGAAGCACTGATAAAAATTATAATTTGGAAAAAGAAATTAAGGATATAGAAAAAGAATTAAGTTACATTTATGATGAAAAGGCAAAAGGTGCACAGATTAGATCTAGAGAAAAATGGGTTGAGTTTGGGGAAAAGAACAATTCCTACTTCCTCGGTCTAGAAAAGAAGAGGCAAGTGAAAAAATCGATAAGTAAGCTTAAAGGAGACGATGGAGAATTAATTACTAATCAAGAAAATTTACTCTATAAAATATAAAAAATTCTATGAAAACTTGTATAATGTAAAATCAGCAAATAAAAATCGAACTGAAAAATATATCAATGACACAAAACTAGAAAACAAAGTAGACGAAAAGGATAAACTGATATGTGATGGAAAAATGACAGTAGATGAATGCACACAAGGCATTTATAAAATGAAATTAAATAAATCACCAGAGCTTGATGGTCTAACGGTAGAATTTTATAGACAATTTTGGGATAAACTTAAATTATTAGTTGTGGACGTTCTCAATACCGGCTACGATAGACAAAGTTTATCATACTCACAACGTACCAGTATATTAGCTTTGATATTTAAAAAAAGAGATCCTTTACGTTTGGAAAACTACCGTACAATTTCACTTCTTAATACATATTTTAAACTTTTGTCATATGTTCTAGCTCAAAGATTAAAAAAGGTACTTCCAAAAATTATTAATGAAGATCAAACCGGTTATGTTAAAAATAGATTGATGGGGTTTAATTTGAGACAAATTCAAGATGTAATAGACTATGCAGACACATACAATATTTTGGTGGACACTAGTTTTTGTAGATTTTACAAAAGCGTTTGATTCATTGGAATGGGATTTTATGTTTGGGACAATGAAACATTTTGGTTTTAACGAATCATTTATTAACTGGGTTAAAACAATGTACACAGATATACAAACATGTGTTATGAATAATGGGTGGGTATCAGAAACATTCAATAATTCACGTGGAATAAGACAAAGCTGTCCTGTATCGGCTCTTTAATTTGTTGTGGCTGTTGAAATTATGGCCCAGAGATTAAGGAATAATAAAAATGTATAAGGAATAAATATAAAACTAGATGGGAAAAGTCATAGTATTAAGATTTCACAATTAGCAGACGACACAACACTTTTTTGCAAGGATACAAACGATGTGGTAACTGCTATGAACGAAATAGAATTTTTTGGTTCTTTTTCAGGTTTACTATTAAATAGAAATAAAACAGAGGGATTATGGATTGGGAAATTGAAATCGTGTAAAGATAAAATTGTCGGGATTAAGTGGGGAGATAAACCTATTAAAGCTTTAGGGGTGTTTTTCGGACATTATAAAGAAGAATGACAAAAATTCAACTGGAATGGTAAAATAGAAAACATGAATAAATTATTTGTGATATGGTAAAAACGAAATCTTTCAATTTTAGGAAAAATCCTAATTATAAAGACTTTAATATTGCCTTTGTTTACTTTCTTGGGGAGCGTCTGTTTAACTCCAGAAAATTATCTAAAAGAAATAGAAAACAGTAGCTATAAATATATTTGGGATGGGAAACCTGGCAAGGTTAAAAGAAACATGATGATAGGTCCATATGAAAAGAGGGGTTTAAAAATGGTAGACTTTAAAAGTTATTTTGTGGCTTTAAAAGCATCATGGGTAAACAGATTGGTATATGGTAAACTTGCGACTTGGAAGCTTATACCATTTAAATACTTAAATGTTTCAAACCGAATTTTGTCAATATTTCACATGAATTTTAGTGATATAAAATCTTTAAAATGTTTTTATAAAGAAGTAATAAGTCTTGGAATTTGACTGGCGGGGGGGGGGGGGGGCAAACAAAACAACCAGACATATTTGTCGATATTAGAAAACAAGTAATATGGGGAAATAAATTTATAAAAATTTGGTAATAAACCAATTATATTTGAGAACTGGATTAGGAGTGATCTGATTTACATAAATGATATCTTAGATGATAAAATGTCGTTATCGGTAATCTACATTCTAAACAAATTAAAGTTCAAAATCAACTGGATCGCTGAATTTCACAAATTAAAAAAATCTATCCCAGAAGAATGGATCCAAGTTGTTCAAAAAGAAAATTCTGTCAAAACTACAGTTAGTATTCAGAGAAATAAGATCATATGGAAAAATCATTATACCGAGACTATATTATTAACAAATAAAATGTTATATAACTCTTTAATAAGTATAATACTAGAGTTGTCAAAAGGGATAAACAGATGGCTTAGAATCATACAAATACAAGAAACTCTTAATATGAATTCATTGTACCAATTTATTTTTGAATATATGACTGAAAATAAATTTAAAATATTTAGATGGCAATTATTACATTTTATTGTTCCAACGTAAAAAATGTTATTGCAGTGGAAAGTAACTAAGACAGATAAGTGTAATTTTTGTAACCAAGAAGTACATTATGCTCACTATTTTCTGAATTGTACATATTTGAATAGATTTTGGCAAAACATCTATGACCTCTTTAAAAGAAGTAAAATAGACTTTGTTATAAAATTGCAACATCTTGTATTTGGATATAAAATCACAGATAGTAAATATTACTTTTTGAATTATCTAATAACAGTACTAAGTTTTTCTATTTATTAGTCATATTATGTATCCGAGCAGAGAACAAAACTTGTTGATGTCTTTAGTATTTTTGAAAATGAATTTAATAAAAGAGTAGATACATATAAATCAAGGTGTCCAATGTTATTGTCAATTAAAAAGAATTTTTAGCATTAATTAGTCTTTGTATAGGACAATTGTACATCCTTTATATTATTTTATAAGCTAATAAGTTGAATCAGCTGTTTATTTCCCTAGTTAATCAGTGGAGTGTAACAGGGTAAATCAAGAGAAGCTTGGACTCTTGGTGAAATTTGTAACAAGCAAGATTTGATGAATAAATATTATTATGTTGTTAAAAAAAATATAAAAAAAAATATATTTAACATGTAAGAACGGTTGGTAGTTGACTCTGACGGCAGATATTTAGATTTTCTTCTGAAATAATTCATGGGGGGGGGGGGGGGGAATTATATACTGATTTCACCACGATTTGATTTTGTATGCTTAATTTTTTTACCATGGGCGATAGCGAGGTAGGATATATATATGAACTTGAAATAATTTTCAAGTTTAATTTGTCAATATGTTTCAGTTGCTATACGCAATTGGTTTTCTATATGTGTAAATATAATGACTGTAAGGTTCCATGTCTTGTTATATATCGATATATATATATATTATTTCCCTAGGGTTTATATGATCCGTTCATCGTATTTCGACTCTATAAATTTAAGAGTCTTTCCTATATTGAGGTAAATTATATGGCCTTCCAAAAACCGTTTCGACCCCTAACATCACTGAAGCATGTGAAGAAACATTAATTGTCAAATTCCGGAAATGGTATACATATTTTTCCTCCTAATGTTTGTGATATACCATTTTTTCTGCAAGTTTATTGTTTTCTGTTTGGTATTAAATGAATATTAAGATCTATTTTGTTACATCTGGTGATCAATTATTTGGAAATCACCAATGACAGTCAGCAGGGTTTAAGGTCATACGTTGTTCGACCTGTAAGTCAAAGGCGTTTTGTGAAAAGGTACTTTTTCACTTTGTTTGTCTTTTGGAAAAAATTGTTTGTGCTGTATTAAGACTCCTCTACAAGGAAATTTGTTTTACATGCACACGTATTAAAATAGCGGTTTTATCCAACACAATCATAGGTTTGAACGTTGTTTTCAATTTAGACTTGTTTAAATTTTTTAGTTTGGGCTAATATTATATTTTCCCTCGGATTTATATAATCCGATCATGCTATTTCGAGTTTTTCCTAACTTGAGGTGAATTATATGCCTTCCAAATACCGTTTCGATTCCTAACATGACTGAAGAGACATTAATTGTCGAAATCCGGATATGGTGTACACATTTTGTCACCTCATTTTTGTGATATACCATCCTTTCGGCACGTTTATTGTTTTCTGTTTGGTATAAAATTAGTAAAATTAGATGTAGCAAAATGGATCTTATTATTAATCTATAACCAAACAGAAAACAATAAATTTGCGGAAAAGATGGTATACCGCAAACATGAGGTGTCAAAATTTGTACACCATATCCGGATTTCGGCAATTAATGTCTCTTCAGTCATGTTAGGAATCGAAACGGTATAATTTACTTCAATTAAGGATAGACTCATGAAATTTGAAAGTGTCGAAATAGGATGAACGGATCATATAAACCCATAATACAAGCCCAAACGAAACAATATAAATAAGTCTAAATATATGTAAGAAAATTAAAAGAAGATAATAACAATTTCAATTCATCACTTTTACTAGCGCTTTCACTGCTTTCAAAGATTTTTAGGTAATGTGACTTGTATACAAAAGTGTAATATAAAATAATTGGTTGACGTAATCAATAGACGTTAACAAATACAACGGAGACTATTAATGTCATTTTAAAGTTAGTGTAGTCTTTTAAAAAAAAATGTAACGTTAAAATTAAAATATTATTGATCATTTAATCCCGGGTTGAGAATATTTATGAATAATTCTTCTTTCTTCTTCCGGAGAAAATCATTTTGACGATTGACAATATACAATGATAGTATTTGCAATCGTCCATTAGAACAACGAAGGAAATGGTCGTTAGCCGTGATGAGTATGACATTTCCATGGTTGGTTTGCTGTCTATGTAAAGTCAGTCTAGTCCGCAGTTATTTTTTTTTTGTCTCTCCAACATAGAATTCTTCACAATTTGAACATATGAGAGAATAAATGACGTTTTGACTTTTACAAGACATATTTTGTTTTAACTTTAAAATGCTTTCCATTTTTTAAATAAACTGAACTTTCTTCTATTAATTCTGGACATGTCATACATTGTTTATCGGTACATTATCTGACAATGGGCAAATTTTCATTAAAGTCAAATTTTGAAGATGTTAAAAGTCGTTTTAGACTTTTCGACTGTCTTTTACTGTTGATAATCTTCTTTTTTGGTCCAGTTTTTCGCTTGTTTGTAAATTATTTTCAATTTTTCGCATGAAACTAAATATATCATAATCTCGTGGATTATATGTTGTGACAAACGGGATAATTTTGTCTCAATTGTGTGATGACGCTAGATTAAAAATTATATTTAACTTTGCATGTTTTTGATGGTTCAATAAAAAATTTGAATACATATGTGTATCGGTGTCTTTAGAGAAAATATCTGACAATTTCATTGTCTTCCGTTATAAGTACTAAATTATCCAAAAAAGGTATTTTCTTGACATTTTTATTAATAGTAAATCGAATATGTGGATTTAAATAATTTAAATCAGAATGAAAATCTGAGACAGATATATCAGAATTACAAATTATACAACAATTGTAAATACATCATTTCCAGTTTTAACGTATGTAAATGGCAAATTCATTTCCGTATTTATGATCCATTTTTTCGTATCATAATTGTTCCAAATATCGAAGTACCAACGTGGCATATGAAGGCTATATGTTAAGTTCAGTTTTCTATGTTTTTTACGGAATTGTACAAGTGATGTCTGGAAACGACATTTTGTTTACTGTCCCTCTCTCTCTAGTATTGACAATTGTTCATTTGAGACTTGTTTTTTTCGTGTTCCTAAGCCAAAAACTAAAGTTTAAAGACGAGAACCATATCGTCAAAGTCTGTCTGAGAGTGTTCCTACGACCTTGACCTCATGAACATTGATTCTTGATAATCCTATGTTACTGCGATACTTGAATTAATCTTCATCTTAAAGACTTTCATCATAAATAAAATCATGATTAGTAACGTCTTTTTACTCCTGTTGTGGTAATCAGACCAGACCGTTTTATGCCCAAATCACTGTGCGACGAGACGTTAAGGTGTTAACGTGTACGTCAACACGTCCGTACATACGGAATTGGTTTCCATTCTCGAGCTTTAATTTGCCTCAAACAAATGTGATGACACTTCTTTAAAATGCTGATTTCCGCCAAACACAGATCAATTTCGAATATTGGAGGCCTTCATTGTCCTGAAGTTTTGCATTTTTTTTATAAATTGAAAGATCGTTTAAATTGTCGTGTTCGCACTCTACACTCAAAATTTATTTGCTTTAACCAAATGGTATGACAATTATACACAATGCTTACTATCACCAAAAACACAGTTCAACTTTGAATTTGGGTAACGTCACTATCACCATGAGTGTTATGTCCCTTTATAAATGGATATAATGTTCAATTTGCGTTTTCACACTTTTGCTTCTACATTCGAAAATGCCTGTACCAAGTCGGGAAAATAACAGTTGTTATCCATTTGTTTGATGTGTTTGAGCTTTAGATTTTGCCATTTGATTGAGGACTTTACCTTTTGAATTTTCCATGAAATTCGGTATCTTTGTTATTCTACTTTTTATATTTAGTATATAGGTTTACGACCAAATGACAATGAGTCGTAAACTATTTCATCTGAACGAGACAATTCAACTCAAAGTCAAGTACTTGATTAAAGAAACACAAGACCATGTACGTGTATTTCAATAGTTTTTTGTATGATTTTACTATAAGTTATATTCTTTTTGTACTGATCCTTGGTGAACCAAGACAATATGTAAGTGTTGCTATATGGTATAATTATCTTAGGGGTGTTTCAATAATGATAGTTTCAAAACAAGCAGATGCGATGTTACGGTCAATGAGACAAATATCCAACAAAGGTCAAGCTCGTACAACACAACATGTCGTCATCTAGTTTCAACAATAAATTGAAACGATAGAGTATAGTAAGGTATACAAGTTTCAAAGATTTAAATATGTGAAACAACTCAGTTACGTACACACCATAGACTTAATTCCTTATGCTTTGCCTTTTTAAGATAATGTTTATTCTAATTAGCTACACTTTATAACTTTTTCAGACCAAATAAAAAAACAAGTAAAAGACTGGGAAAAAAAGGATGAGTTGTTTGTGACTACCAGAGCCAGTACTTATGTCATCAAATGTTTAAAGGAAAACAGTTGCCTGACATTAACTGCCCCATCAGGAGTAGGGAAATCTTTTATTGCAAGACACACAGCGCTATTTTTACAGAATGAAGGATACAATATAATACCAGTGAGAAAACCAGATGATATCGAAAATTATTATCAACCTGGAAAACAGACAGTCTTCATTGTAGACGATATTTGTGGAAATTTCACTGCCAACCAACAACAGATTGAAACCTGGAAACAACTGTTACCTGTGATTTACAGAATTATTGCAGACAAATGTTGTAAAATTATTGTATCTTGTAGGTTACAAGTCTATAAAGATGATAAGTTTAATATATTAGTACCTTTTAAATCCTGTGAATGTAACTTGATATCAGATAAGATATGTCTTACGTCTCTAGAAAAAAATGCTATGGCAACAACCTATATCGGTTCAAGTTTGGACAATATTGATAATATATCACACAACTTTGAGTGTTTTCCATTGTTATGCTCTTTATATCATGCGGAAACACATGGTAATGTTAAAGATTTTTTCACAAATCCATTTATTGTCTATGAAAAAGAACTAGACAGTTTAAGAAGGCATGGTGATGATGGGAACTATAAAATATGCAGTCTAGCTTTATTAGTTCTCTTCAATAATCAACTTGCAGAACAATGGCTCCAGGGTAAAGTGACAGATGAGCAAAAACATATCCTTGAAGACACATGTGAGGCTTGTAAACTGAACAGAAGTACTTCCAAGGCAGAACTTAAAGAGGCCCTTCTCACTCTAGATGGCACATTTGTATATAAACAGAATGGTATTTATAGAACTTTACATGATACATTGTTTGACTTCCTTGCCAATTACTTTGGTCAGAAAATGATTGAATGTTTAATAGACCATGGTGATAGTGATTTAGTACATGAACGTTTTATTTGGACAAAAACGCCAGATGGCAAGAACAGTAAATTAGACTTCATCATTGAAATACATGACGATTATCTAGAAACATATTTCAAAAGGTTTATAAAGGACTGGTCAGCAGGAAAGGTTACACTTATATTCTGCAATAACAACATGAAAGTACCAAATTTCAGAACACAATTTTTACAGTACTTAATACAATTGTACAAATCAAAGCAAGTAACATTATCCAGTACCCAAGATACGTTATTACCAAAAGAGCACCAGGGATCAGGTACTTATCCACTTGTATGTTCTTGTGTTGATGGTTATACTGATATGGTACAGTGGATTTTGCAAAACGATGTGGATGTGAATCAATGTAGAGACGATAAGGCTACTGCACTAAACATGGCAAGTCAGAATGGACATACAGATATAGTAAGGTTGTTGTTAGAGAGGAATGCTAACATTAATCTGTGTGACAATAATCGATGTTGTCCTCTGTACATGGCAAGTCAGCAAGGATATACTGATATAGTAAATTTGTTGTTAAAGAGGAATCCCAACGTTGATCTATGTAGTTATAATGGCTGTAGTCCTCTGTACATAGCAAGTCAGCAAGGACATACAGATATAGTAAAGTTACTATTAGAGCAGAATCCTAATGTTGATCTCTGTGACGTTGATGGCTGGAGTCCATTGAGACAAGCTAGTAAGGAAGGACACACTGATATAGTAAGGATGTTGTTAGAGAGGAATCCCGATGTTAATTTATGTGACAGAAATGGATGTAGTCCTCTGTACATGGCAAGTCAGCAAGGACATACTGATATAATTAAATTGTTGTTAGAGCGGGATCCTAATGTTGATCTACGTGACAACAATGGCCGTAGACCTCTCAACATAGCAATGAAACAAGGACATACTGATATAGTAAGGTTACTGTTAGAGAAGAATCCCAATGATGACCATGATATGATTTATAACAGATGTTCCTTTTGTAGATTTTGAAATTATACAGAAACTTAGGTTTGAACTCCCTCAGGCAAAGTCGGCCTTAGATGTATTTGCATATTTTTAAGGTCTTGTTTTGGTTTATAGCGCTCTTCGACGTTTTCGGTCCGTATACATTCTTTTGCTTTCAAATATTCGGCTTTGAGCGTTCCTGATGAAGGTAAATCCAGAAAGCTCTATGGACGCATGGAATTTATAACTTTGTGTTTTCAATTTTTTTGGCAATGATGGTCCTTTTTAATTATATTGTTGTTTTATATTTTGTTTGATATCTATCGCTATTCATTCCATTACTTCTTATTCTGTTTAATATTTACTGACTGTTATCCAATCGCCTCTGCCTGTATTTGATATCAACTGTTATTCATCCCATTACTTCTTTCTCTAATGTAACAATGGTAACTAGTCACATTCAGCATAGCTTTACTTTACACGAATTTTCCACCAGGAACAGAAGAGACATACTTTATGCTGATGTGTAGGAAAACCATTCTGTTGATGCCAATGAATATAACTAAGTAAACATTGTAGGTATGTCATGACACACATGTTTTTCGTTTCTTCGTTATTTTCTGAAGTCATATTTTTTTCGTCCAAGCATAATCCAACAGGAACAGAAGAATCATATTTGATTTTTTGATGTGCAATATATCCATTTTGTTTATGCCATAAACATGTTCAGTGTTTGTCGTTTGTTGCTGTATATTATATTTGTTTTCCTTTCTTGTTTTGTACATAACTTAGGCATTGATTTAGCTTGTTTGAATTGTTTACATTTGTCATTTCGGGGCCTTTCATAACTGACTACAGCCCTTGGATGGTGTAAACTTCCCAAAAAAACGTGTATAGTGTAATGGTGTATGCATATGGTGCAATGGTTGAAGGTGTATGGTGCTATGGTGTATGGTGTAAGGAGAATGGTGTAATGGTGTAACGTGCGATCGGGTATAATGTGAATGAATGGTGTACGACATTTAAAACTGCAAAATATTGATAAGAACTGGTTTTTGATTTTATACATTAATTTACAATATTTTGATCAAAATTCGTTTTTTATAATAAAGAAATAATTTTGTAGTCGCACGCTTTCTTTGAAATCAAATTGCATTATGGTGTAATGTGTAAGGTGTATGGTACAAAGGTGTAACGTGTATGGTGTAATGGCACAGGGTGAATGGTGTAATGGTGTATGGTGAAATGTGTAATGGTGTATGGTGTTAGTGGGAAGTTTACAGCATCCAAGGACTGTATGTGGTATTGGTTTAACTCGATCATTGATGAAGGCAGTCTAATGACCCATAGTGTCTTACCTTCTACCACATTTGGTCTCAGGTGGAGAGTTGTCTCATAGGTAATCATATCTCATCTTGTTATTTGTATATGCACCACACTCAGTAAACAGTGTAATGTTATCATTACGTAAAAGTGTTTAATTACTTCATTGTTTTCTAAAGTCACACTTCTTTCTACTGGACCAGTCTAGTCTGATCAGTGTTTTGTCTTACAGCCAAACATGATTAAGATACCACCTGTATTTAGCGAAGACCTGTTTTATATGACCATGAATTGTTTGTCCTTCTGTAGTGCAATTCGTATATGTTAAACCGGTATTTAACAACTACCTGTCTTGAGAGACCACCTACATGACTAAGCTCCCCCTAAAGTGGTCTCTAAAACAGTTTTGTTTTATATTTTACATTTTGGAGCGTTCTTGACTATCCTAAATGCATTCAGACGTGATTACACTGTTCATAAATAAGAGCTACTATTTTATGTTTATTGTTATGTTATTTCATGTGTTCTGTTATTGGATTACTGTCTAAATGGAGCGTGTGGAAGAACTATTTTCTTATTGTCATTTTACGATTAAATAATTTTTTATATCCATGTTGATTTTTGTGTTTCTACGAGCTACATTTTGTATATAATACCCATATCAATTAAGTTCATAAATTGTGCTATCATAACTTGTGATGTTGGATTATTTACTAAATGGAGCTTGTTGTTGTCCTATGTTTCATGTGTTTATCATGTTGTCATTTTACCTTTTTTTTTTTATTTATTTCTTGTTCTCTCAATGTTGATTCCTGATTTTCTATGAGCTACATTTTGTACATACTTACCATCTTAATTAAATTTACAAGCTATGCTGTCATGACAACTAATACTTCTTTATATGTTACTTGTATATAATTGTAATGCCTTTAGATACACTGTATAAATTGGCTATCACAAAAAAGTCCTATTTGTGTGTATTATATATGTTCGCTTTGTTTCATAAAAAAATGCTTTACCAAAACTTATTTTCTAATTGATAGTGTATAAATAATATAGTGTTATTAAACTGGTGTTTCATATCAATTCCGTATTATTTTCAAGTGCAGTCGCATTGGTTCGAGGCGTAGCCGATGGCCAATACATTCAATAGTCAACCATTACGACTATACCATGATTAATATGGAAACACCCTATTTATGTTACCGTTATTGACCAATGACTTATTGTATTATGAATTTTTTGGGTTAATTATCAATTTCATAGCAATCACAAAAGGCCTTCTCAAAGACAACAAAATTTAACAAAAAAGAATATTCATTTCTTGTTCATATGAAGTATTCTATGTCACAAAAGCAGATGTATGACGAACTTGTTTTGAAAATGTGTTTATAAATAACTACAGTGAGAAAAATGTAAGACGTGTACAAGAGCTTCATTAACATGTACTTTCAATGATACGAAGGATCTGTAGATATAGTGTAACAAGTGTGGCTCATTTGAAGAGGTGAATATCAAAGATTTCATCTCTACAACTTTAGACTCTGCCTTCATAGAAATAATGTTTTACGGTTGACAATTCTGAATATTTATCCCTTCTACGGTCAATAATTGTATATAATCAAAAGAAAAATAGTATAACGTATGAAAAGTAACAATACGGCTAGCATCAAACTTGTGAAAAAGAAACAAGGGTCTTATATTAAGATTTTCAAAAAATGGCTTTTTTTACATTTTACATTACGTAATGTCAGGAAAAGTAGAGATTCGCGGGCAACATTTTTATTGGCATTACATGGATCTAACCAGAGGGTTCCGAATATTGCCAGAAACAAGACCAGCAAACATCAATCCTTTTGAAAATATATTACTATATCAATTCAATTATTTTTAATATAGAGTAGTTTCATATTTTTTAATCCTTGGTGGGAAAATATTAAAATTGGCATTTCGTAGCATTCCACACAGAAGATTTTCTATTTTATCAGCTATTACTATTTTAGAGTAACCCCTTTGTAGGAAATTATAATATTGACAGCTACGACAGTTTTTGAGAATCCTATGAATGAAATTAATTTTTCGTACTGTGTACTATTTAGTATTAACAATTTGTATTGGATTATGATCATTAAAAAAATTATACCTGTAGATTATTTAATATGATCATTTTTGTACATATGTAAACCTATTTGGATAAAGGAGCTTTGCTTTTCATTGATAAATTTCTCATAGTATTTAAATAATAAAAAGTTAAAGAATTTTAATGTGAGATGTTCAGATTTTTGAGCTGATAGTTCAATGCCTTGTTCAGTAATGAGGGTCGGGAAAGGGTTTAAAGGTAGAGAATAATGGGGAAATAAATAAAGAATGGAAAACAACGAGATGTTTTATTATAATGAAGAGATAATAATTGGCAAAATAGATAAGGAAGAGAAAAAACGTTGTCTAGAAATTACAGAATTTAGACATGACAAAGTTATCCTAAAATCAATCTACAATTATTGTGACAAATACATTCTGAAAGTGTTATGTAATATAGATACATGTTATTTACAATTTTCAGTCAACACATATGCTGATCTTCTGATATTTTCTATTGTGTATTGTTATGCATGATATATTGTTTGTGTTTTGTAATACAAAAACATTTTGTTAATAAGATTTGTATCAGAAGTATAATAAATATAAAATGATTAATGCATAGTATATGCAAATTTTTACATTTTTCTGTTTATGTATTAGCAATATTTATATCACTTTTAACTTGTTATATTTTTTTATAAAAATTATCTCATTTAATGCCAAAAGTTCAAGAAATTTAGGTAACACAAATTCCGAAACCTCACCTAGTACACACTTAGTGTCTAAGATTAAGTATAACGATATGTTGTTTGTACCTGTTACATGTTATCATCCAAATGTTTGTCTTAAACAATAATTTGAAATTAAAGTGCTACCGAACACCTTGACTAAAATTAATTTGGCTCGTTTAATTTTGATTCTTTCAAAAATTCAAAAAACTTGAACCACACACGTTATCGGGAAAACATCATTAGATATATAGCAGTTTGGCAAACACTAATTTGGACATTGAGAAGCTTAATATTGCCTTATCAATAAAACGTGATTAAAACGTTCAGCTCATTTTTACAGAGTTATATTCCTGTAGTGTACCAACTTAAGTAATATATAATCTGAATATGCACCTTTAAACCGTGAAATTTCTCTCACGTCAATTTCACCACAATCGAGCTAATACCATGAATACGTGAAACAAGACACAACATAGAAAACTAAAGACTAAGCAACACGAACCCCACCGTAAACTGGGGGTGATCTCAGGTGTTCCGGAAGGCTAAGCAGATCCTGCTTCACATGCTTCAAATTAATGGAAAATACCCCTTTTGGGGTATTCACGTGAATATTTTCACGTAAATTTCATTTCATCTAAATATTCATGGAATTCAAGTGAGTTTCAAGGTTAAGGTCGTTAGAAGGATTACAGTTGTTACTTCCTTTGTAGCTTAAATATAAATGTATGAATTATTTCATGTTATGTTTGAAATTAATGATGTTTGGTTACCCGAAAGATTCCATGTTGTAAATAATGGTACTGAATAAAAGAAAATTTTTTGACGAAGGATTAAATCTAATTTGGTCAGTCATGTATTTCATGATTGGCAGGCAACACATTATAATAGAGAAGTTTTACATGTAAATTAATATTAAAAAAAAGTTTAATTAAAAAAACAATACACTTAAGATGATGATTTAGATAAAGGTTTAGGAACTGCAAACTAACAAAATGTTTTTTTATTGTTATGAACTGCAATTGTTATCATGGATTGTATATTTTTGGATATTAAAACGTTTAACAATGGGAGATGAGTTTGTTGTGATGTATCTATTAATAACTGCCACTGCCAGGCCTAACCTTCAACGTTTATCCACTGACCTACCATCTCTTCCATGTGTCAGTTAGTCAACCCCGCAGTGATCCCATTAATGAGGGTCAAAGTGAATACCAAGGTGCACTTCACTTTTGTCAAATTAAAATAAGAAGTTTTATTATTGCCTAAGAAACAATTAAACACGTGCATCAGACTATATATGACGTAGACGGTTGCAACTGTGGATATCAACAAAAAAGATGTCGCATGTTTGTAATTAGACCATTTTCAAACAGAGATCAACTGACATAGATGTTTGCAACTGTAAGTAAATTAGATTCCCTACTAGAGACAAAATGACATAATGTTTTCGCAACTGTGGGTCAATTTGAGAGAGGACAATTACCCACCAGAAACTTAAGATGTTCACGACTGTAGGCCTAGGTCAATTACAATGAAAATCTGCGTTGCAATCAATTTTAGTTATTTTCAGAATGAAATATTGTGCCGAATTGAAAGTTGTGGAGGTCTTTGATTTGAAAAAAAAAAACGTTTGCATAGAATGGTCAAATAGTAAATAAATGTTTCACTCGGCGCTATTTCTATCATTATTGGCGATTACTCTCCGTTTCCCTTAATATCTAATCCTAGATATGTCCTGAAAAAAATTAAGATATAACTATAGTTGACTATGAGGCCTTACACGATGAGCAAAACCCAAACTATTAGTAAGTTATAAAAGGTTTAAGCATGGCAAATCGACTTGAAGAACAAAATCTATTAGATAGTGTCGTCTTTGGATAGAGTGGATTTGAAGGATGTGAACAATATTTCTTGGAAGGTAGCATTTATCATTTTTCTTAACTACAATCTGTACGCCTATTTTGCAGTAACAATATTAAGGCGAAGTGTACGTAATTGCACGCCTCTAGCGGAATTTAGGATAAAAAAACGTGCGTCGTTAGTTACGCGGGTTATCTCCCCTACTCCAAGAAAGGAAAAATGGGCACATGAAAGAAAAATGACTTCGTGCGGTCTATCATGAATCCAAACAAGTATTCATGTGCTATCTCAAAACTTCAAAGAAATTATTAGAATGACTCCAATCAGAAATCTGAGTATCCTATTGTGAGTTAGTCTGACTTTATTACCACTGTTTTTGTTTTAGACACGCAGGAGCAGGTACACAATACGACTCGTGTTTTTTTTCAACAGAAGGTAAAACCGCATAAACAACAAAATTATAACCAAATAAACAAATAAACCAGTGACAATTCTGCTTCTATTCGTATCAAATTCATTAAAATCAAACCAGAATTGACCCCACAATATTTTTTGAAAAACCATAGTTTTGAATGAAATTCACAGTGTAGCGTAAAATTGTAGGTAACGAATAATTATATTGCATGTGAATTTGTGTGTTGAACAAGAAAGACGTTGGCATGTCCGTTTTTATGCAATTGAAAATTTTATGATGTTTTATATTTTATTATTTATGTAAAAAGTATAAAAGATACTAAGGGGTAATCGACAACTAGTACAACATAATGAACATTTATAAGCCGAAGGCGAAGAAAAAGCCAACAGCAAAAAAAAAAAACCCATCAGATTCCGTCCACAAAACATTACACACTCAGAAACTAAGAATTGAGCACTATTACATTTATCTCAGAATAAGTAAAATATATGTCATCCAAATCTCAGTTTTCAAGGTGCAGAAAATAAACAGGTGTCTTCTATTCCGTCCGCAATTTTTGGGGAAAGTAAAATCTAAATTTAGAACCATGGTTGAAACTGAAACTACACATGTATGACTGAAAATAGAACGTGTTATTTTTTCTTTATCAAATTTCAATTTCGAAGGGATAGCGAAATATGTTTTCTTTTGTTGTGCTTTTGTGTATCATTCAGCAGTAGTAAGGTAGGGGAAGAAGGGGTAGGGGTGAAGAAAATAAGGTCTACAATGTCGGGGCTTTTTATAACCGACTATACGATATGGATTTTTCTCATTGTTGAAGGCCGTATGGTTGCCTATAATAATTGCTTACATCCACATCATTTAAGGTAGCTGTCTAAATGTTGGACGATAAATTTTTCTTAAACTTCTGTAAAAGACTTCTGGGTCAATGTAATTTCAAATTTCAATATAAAAACTGGGGATCACGGACCTTGTTTTTTCGTAATAACACATTGAAATTAACGAAATTTGGGTTATTTTATACTGTTAATATAGGGGAAACTTAAGTTTTCCTTATTGCGGAAACATTAAACGATAGAATTGGCTAAAATTCGATGAGAAAATTGCTTTTCATTAATAACTCCGAAATATCAAATAAAAATAGGGGGTCACGGGACTTATTTTCTTGAAAAAATCCCCAAAAATTTTAAATATACTTTACGACACTTAATTTTTTGATAGTTCAATCTTTAAATTTCAAGTTTTAGGTATTTTGTTGTATATTAAATGATACTTGGTAAAATATTTTTAAAACAAAAAAGTATTTTTGCAACATGATCAGAACGGACGCTCAGAAAAAGACACCAGATCTACCTTAAACTGTGGCAGATAGTTGTCTCATTTGCAATCATACCACATCTCCTTATTTTCATATTATATTAACAAAACTGCAATTCATTTGCATTATATACAGGGACAAGTTATATCAAAAACTCCGATCTGTTTTACTTTGCTAAAATTCATATGCGGGTTCTTCTTTTGACCTTATTACAGCCATAAAAATTCTCAAGATAATATACAGATGCAGTTTTCTTATTTTTTGGGAGTCGTGCATGTGGATATTCAACAAATAATGGTACAAGAAATTATTTCCTTTTTTACTTAAAATCTCCAGCAAACATTATATTATGCTTTGTCGTGTAGTTAAAGAAAAGGGAAAGCGATCGAGACAGGAAATTTTTTAAATAAAATTGCAGAGTTGTGTCACGTGCACGTGTGTGAACCTGACAAATAAAATGGGTTTTGTGCGCAATACCTCGAATAGCGCCGGAAATGGTGAGGATGAAAAGATGCAGCAAATTATATACTTTTTTTTTTAAAATACAAACATGCAGAAATAAGATTTTAAAAAAGACGTGTATACGCGATCCCAATATTATAACCGATTATTTAAATACGTATAGAATCATTCTGTCAACGCTGTGTTAACCGGGACAATTTCAAACTTGATATTTGATTCATAATTATTAGAACAATACAATATAAAAACAAGAAGATGTGGTATGATTGCCAATGAGACAACTCTCCAAAAGAGTCCAAATGACACAGAAATTAACAACTAATAGGTCACCGTACGGCCTTCAACAATGATCAAAACCCATAGTCAGCTATAAATACAAGCATTTCAAAAAAGATGTGGAACCCTGTCTAATTAAGAAAAGATGGAGTTAAAGTCTATACAGTTACTTTCTTTCACTTGCAGTATATTTATTTGCCAATTTGCTTTTTTTTTGGCAGCAGAAATATCCTTAAAAAATACTCAGTTTATTTCCTTATCAATTGATTACGCTTGAGCATTTGCAATAATTAGGAAAATGGGTTAAAAATAATTCGTAAATATAAATCAACATGTAGACATCTTATACGTTCAGGTATTTCACATCCAATATTTTATGGTAATATTCTTTACAAAGCACAAAAATGTCGGCATTCACCTCAAAAGCTAACCAAAACTTTAAACAGACTTATTCGGAAAGGATATAGTTACGATACTGTTGTCAGGTCATTAAGGATTGCATATTTTGGTATTAATATTGATTCACTCATAGGGTCTTTGCATCGGAAATAAACACTATTGTTCCAAAATCAGTTGTTGGCATGATACGGGTTATGTTCTTCTCATATATTTTATGATTGTATGATACTAAACCCCTAACGGGAGGTATTGTACTTGATTTTCATATGATGAAGACATAATCTTTCAATCAGTTTAATTGAGGTCTGGAGCTGGCATGTCAATAACTGCTAGTAGTCCTTTGTTAATTTATGTATCATTGTCTTTTTGTTTAGTTTCTTTTGTTACCTATTCTGACATCGGACTCGGGCTTCTTTTAAACTGAGTTATACTGTGCGTATTGCTATGTGTTTCTTTATTCTACATTGGCTAGAGGTATAGGGGGAGGGTTGAGATCTCACAAAACATGTTTAACCCCGCCGCATTTTTGCGCCTGTCCCAAGTCAGGAGCCTCCGGCCTTTGTTAGTCTTGTATATTTTTTTAATTTTAGTTCATTTATATGTTTTGGAGTTTAGTGTGACGTCCATTTTCACTGAACTAGTACACAATTTTATTTAGGGGCCAGCTGAGGACCACCTCCGGGTGCGGGATTTTCTCGATGCGTTGAAGACCCATTGGTGGCCTTCGGCTGTTGTCTGCTCTTTGGTCGGGTTGTTGTCTCTTTGACATATTCCCCATTTCCATTCTCAATTTTATACACACTCACGATTTTGTTTCGACACTGTACGGTATAATAGCGTTATAGAGTTATATCTAGTAGAAATTGTGATGACGTTACAGTAGACATCAATAACGTCGCCGAATGCTTTTTATTCTTTCCGCTAAAAATCAAATTTCCACAGGATATAGCTTGAAAACTAGCACGGTTGCTAAGGACTTTCTTTGCACCAATGGGTTCGTCGTTCATTTTTGAATCGCATATCGATTTTTAAAAAAATTCTGTGGACCAACGAATTAGAAAATCTTGATAAAGTAAAAATATCTGCCGATTTTTTTGATTTTCCCTATATATCCTTTGTATTTTTGGCGTATCATGCTGTTAATTTCAACAGCTTGTATCTGAAAAACGAAAACGGTTACCCCCTTTTTTAATTTTATTGTCTGATGTATTTTTATAAGCAGAATCCACATATAAAATTAAAAAAAAATCTGTGGAGTAGTTAATTACGTACACTTCGCCTTAAGTTATAATCTGATAAAATCTGCAATTATTGAGTGCATTAGATCTCGACTCATTATCTGATGTATCTTGTCTTCAGAATTTCCATTTCCTGACAGCATGTTGAGTCATTGTTATTTACATCTTTACAGAAATTGCAGTCACATGTCAAGGAGACAGAAACAACTGATATGCTGAAACTTTGACTTTTTGGTTTCATGATACTGATCATTGAAGGAGGTAGGCCCTTGCAGATTTCAGGAATTGAAGTCATAGCGTAAGACCAAAACAGCTACTGAACGATTCCAAATTGTGCAAAATTCGGGTTTCCAGACAATATCTTATGAACCACTTCCTACTTTATCTTATACTCCGTGGGACAACAAGACTGTTATATATCTAGATCGTAAAGTCTTGTATGATAAAAGTCAGGTCACAGCGGAAATTGTGGCAAGTTGTTGTCCCATTTATTATTCACATTGGGGTTAAAAGGTCTACATTGATTTTGAGTTAAATTAATCAAAGGTCAAGGTCACGTGATACACTGTAACTACGACATTTTGGTTTCAGAATGATATGTTTTGAAGCACATGTCAAACCTTTAAATACTGAAATTTTTGAAAATCTGATGTTTTTGGACAACATTTACTACATTTTATCATCGGTATAAGGACATCATTCGTAAATTTAACTCAACATGCAGACATCTTATACGTTCGGGTATTTCACATCCAATCTCTTATGGTAATATTCTTTACAAAGCACAAAAATGTCAGTATTCACCTCAAAAGCTAACAAAACCTTTAAACAGGCTTATTAAGAAGGGATATAGTTACGATACTGTTGTCAGGTCATTAAAGATTGCATATTTTGGCTTTAATATTGATTCACTTACAGGGTCTTTGCATCGGAATTAAACATATTTATTCTAAAACCAGTTGTTGGCATGACACGGGTTATGTTCTTCTCATATATTTTATGATGGTATAATACTAAACCCCTAACAGGAGGGATTGTGCCTGATATTCATATGATGAAGACATAATCTTTCAATCAGTTTAATTGAGGTCTGGAGCTGGCATGTCAGTAACTGCTATTAGTCTGTTGTTATTTATGTATTATTGTCATTTTGTTTATTTTCTTTTGTTTCTCTTAAACTGAGTTTTACTGTGCGTACTGTTGTACGTTTGTTTTTTCTACATTGGCTAGAGGTATAGGGGGAGGGTTGAGATCTCAAAAACATGTTTAACCCCGCCGCATTTTTGCGCCTGTCCGAAGTCAGGAGCCTCTGGCCTTTGTTTGTCTTGTATCATTTTTAATTTTAGTTTCTTGTGTATAATTTGGAGTTTAGTATGACGTCCATTATCACTGAACTAGTGTACATATTTGTTTAGGGGCCAGCTGAAGGACGCCTCCGGTTGCGGGAGTTTCTCGCTGCATTGAAGACCCATTGGTGGCCTTCGGTTGTTGTCTGCTCTATGGTCGGGTTGTTGTCTCTTTGACACATTCCCCATTTCCATTCTCAATTTTAATATCTTGTATGCTGTAAAATAGATTTTGCACATATATTCTTGAGGCGAAGTGTCTGAAACAAATAATCCCAAGGATTTTGTTTTCCTTTTACCTCTGAATTCTGCTTGTAATAATACACATTGGGAGTAAATGTTTTCATATTTTGAGATACGAGCTGTTGAAATGAACAACATGATTCACTAATAAAATCGTATTAATCGCCCAATTTTTCTTTTAAGTTTTAGATTTTTAGAATTTATCAGTTCACCGAAAAAAAATTCCATTAATCTACGATTTAAAATTGAATGATAAATCGTTTGGTGCAAAAGAAGTTCTTTGGAACCGAAGCAAGTTGTATTTTGTTAACGTTTATGAAAATGGAAAATATTCGCTTACGATATTGATGTATGCAGTTATTTTGCAACATATTTGACAGTGCAACGCGAAACCCGTAACGAATCGGGGATCTCAGGTGCTGCGGTTTTGGTAATCAGATCCAACTGTTCCAGTATCCGTCATGACAGGTTTAGTCTTTATTTGCGATTTGTGTCGTATTTAATCAGAATGTAGTAATAATAACAGATGAATAAGGTTATCTTCGAATCTACTTTTTGCTGGAAAGTATTTTTAACTCAAGTCTCTTGTTCGTTATATGAGGATCTAAATTGAGGTCCTTCCATTCCGAAACCGATGTTAGAATAGGTAACTGAAGAAAATAAGCAAAATGACAATGATCAACACATTAACAAATGACGCCTCGCAGTTACGGACATGCAAGCTCCGAACTTCAATCAAACTGATCAAATGATTATGTCTTCATCATATTAGCAATACTATAAAGGTTTCTCGTGAGGTAATTTTAGATCGAATAATTCCCCTTGGTCGCAATTTTGGAGGAAACAACGGTTGATTTTCTTATTTGACTAACAACGTTGAAACATGCGATACACAATAGATATAAGACGATGTGGTATGAGTGCCAATGAGACAACTCTCCATCCAAGTCACAATTTGTAAAATAAACCAGTATAGGTCAAAGTACGGTCTTCAACAAATCTTATAAGAGACCCTAACTAGATCGTAGTGATGAACCGAGCAACGTTAAAAGTAACGAGACTTAAGAAAATTTTAATTCTTAAGGTCAGTATAACATGAATAACAAGTTGAATTTGACTGATTTATGAAGGAATTTGTGAATCTCTATATAGGGAAAATCGAAAGATATTGTTACATTATCAGAATTTTGTAAATTGTTAATTCACATATGTTGTGGTCCGTTGATCTTCTTTTAAAAATTGAATGATGGATCGATTGTAACAGTCATTAGCAACCGTGCTAGCTTTCAAGCTTCAACCTGAGAGTTTTATATCTTCAGCAGAAAAAGAAAAATGTTCGGGTACAATATTGATGTATACATTGACATTGCCATTACTTTAAATTGTTAATTCACATATGTTGTGGTCCGTTGATCTTCTATTAAAAATTGAATGATGGATCGATTGTAACAGTCATTAGCAACCGTGCTAGCTTTCAAGCTTTTACCTTGGAAAGTTTAATCTTCAGCAGAAAAAGAAAAATGTTCGGGTACAATATTGATGTATACGTTGACATCAGGGTTGGCAAAGTATTACCCAGGTGGGAAAACCCGGATGGGAAAACCCGGGTTTTCCCGGGCTGGGCAATACTCTAAGAAACGGGAAATACTGGGCAATTCTGGGTAGTATGATTTTTCAAGCTTATTTTTACACAAAATAGTAAAGACTTGTTGTAGTTTAATAGTATTATAGCTAAATATATACATTTTATACAGATAACCATTGAGAGTCATTCCTGGAGATTGAAAATTCAATTTCTTCCTTTTCTCAACTAATTCTATATATGTAGGCAGAATACAAGTTTTGCACATTTCAGGATACCTTGTTAATTTCCAAGCTTTGTTTCAATAATCTAATCTAAAACTTTGAAAAAATGCATTTTATTGCAGTGTTTAAGTGAATTGTAAATTTTAATTGTTATCAAATCTTATTGCTAAATAAACAACCTAAGGGGACAGGCAATGCACACTTATAGAAATCAAAAGGCTGATTATTGTTATATAAACAAATCTGTGTTATAATCTGAATAATTACTTATTAATTAATAATGTACATAAACATATGATAAAACTTAGTAAACATTTTAAGTAATGAACAAAAATTGTTTAAAAGTAATTTTCCTTACATATAATTGTTAATTCTTATATAAGTTATATTTAAAAAAAAACCAAATTGAATTTTTCGACTTTAAGTCTACACTTTGACCAACTAGACAGAACAGGGATTACACTTTTAGGAGGATTATTAAGAAAGCTTTTCACATAAGTCTTATGTGTCTTCATGTACACTTGTCTTAGAGTTGCTGGACCATTAATACTTTCTCAGATTTATACACTTTATATTAAGAGTCTCAAACAAGTTAACTTATAAATTAAAATACTATATCTTATTTTTTTTTAAATCTTTAATGTATTGCATTTGTGATTAATCCTCATTAAAATATAGGTCATTATTTCATATTACCCAGTATTGCCCAGTATTATCCGGTAAAACCCAGTAAAACCCGGGTTTTACCAGTATTTCCCACTGGGCTGGGCAATACTCATAAAACCCGGGTTTTTACCAACCCTGGTTGACATTGCCATTACTTTAAATTTTAAACACAGTTCTGCCACGCCATATGAAGGTGTTTATCGTATGTTTCTGCAATTTTGCTATGGATGCATGGTTTTAACGGTACGATTTCCTTCCGCTTATTTACTTAGTATGCCGTTTCGACAAATATTAAACCAATTGTACAATAACTTCGGATGACATTGGTAAACAAATGGCAAATCATATCGTGTGAACAGAACACTGTGCGATTTATTTGGGCGACGGTATAACGTTTGATTGAAAAAACTTACGATTCAAATTTTCCAAGTTCCTAATCGAGTTCAAATTTAGACATTTGTCCCAGGTATTTCTGTCTGTTTGTCTATCTTTCTGTCTGTTTGTTTATATTTCTGTCTGTTTGTTTATCTTTCTGTCTGTTTGTCTATCTTTCTGTCTTTCTGTCTTTCTGTCTTTGTTTCTCTCTATGTTTCTCTATGTCGGTGTGTAGGTCGGTTCACCGGTCGGTCGGTCTCTAATGTGGGGTAGCCATGGTGTCTGTATTCGTTGGAATTTTAATTTTCGTTTGCATTCTTGGTCTATTTTCTCCCTTTTTATGTATAATGCATACATTACTAAGTAGCTTGGGTTTTTTCTCTAGTAATAGTTATAAATTAAAGTCATTCACAAAAAAAAAAATTTAAAGTCATTCACAAAATAATTCGGCTTTTTCATGTTTTAACATTGCCGTATTTTATTTTTTCAAAGGCGAAACTGATGTTTCGAAGAATTATTTTAATTTCGCGTTTGCGCGATTTTGCTTTGGGATTTCTGTGTTTTCCATCAGTAGCATTAATATTAAAACATAAATAATTGAATGCTCGAGGCAACAAGAAGTACGCTTATGAACAAAGTTAAAAGACCATAGAAGACTGACAGTGGAAGATAAGTGGGGAATATCAAAGGTATATTCGAATCTCGAAATGGAAGACAAATTGGTACCTTCATTGTCAATAACAGATAAAACGACCAAAAGACAAACACCAGTCTACAAAATACAACATTAATTGATTGCTCTTTCGTTATTAGGACCACTGCATAAATAGTAAACTTTGCAAATGTGTGTTTTTATCAATATATCAAATATTTTGTTATTGGATAGGTTTTGGGGTTAGGAATATTACTGATGCGTACAAAAAATGCAAAAGAAGATGAATAACAATATTAAACAAACACGACTTCAAACTCGAGGCTCATTATAAAGCCTGTCTGTAATTTTGCACGAAATATATATATTGAGCGTTATGCAAACAAGAATCAATTTTCAAACTTGCCAGCCGATTTACAGATATTTGCATGAATCTTCCAATGGACCGGATGCACATTTTTTGTGTCTGTGAGATCCCTTCAAACGCCATTGCATAATTTTAAAATAAGACAGAAAGTTATTGACGACTTGAGTCCAGTGTCACATACTTATATAGCATGCGGAAATATTCAGGACAAGACAAAAATGGCAATATGATATTGAAGCTAGTTTTCCATTACACCGAAATGTTCAGCCCTAGCTCCTAATTGACTGCTAAAAATTCCACTTACCCAGACAGATTATTCGGGTCAACAAGTCTATGGTCTTACATGTATACAGTATGAATTGAAGCGCTTAATTAGATATACCAAATATCAATTTTGTTTGGATCCTCAGTTAAACTATTAGTTATCACGTAGATAGTACAAACTTTGAGAAGAAGATCTAGTAAGTATTTTATTTATTCATAATAAAATCAATTTCGGGATTTATTAAATATCTTCATTGGAGTTCTGGAATCGGTGATGGTTTAAGAGGGCGAAGAGGAATTCGCTCAAATCCCTTTTTATATTGGACTATATTATTGTTTACCGTAATATCGGCCAACAAAGTGTCGCCTTGCTCATATTAGGAATGTACAGTGTATACTCATTTTTCTAACCCACCCTTCCCCTCCCCTATCCGCTCCTTTTTCAATAATCTTGAAACCGACGTTTCAATAGTTCAGCACTTCATTCTTCATTTTTCGAGTTGATATCATACCGTTTCTGGAACGAAATTGTTAATCAGAGAGCTTGGTAGTTTTAAGAAAAAAAATAGGCTATTGTTTCGAATCCATGGATAGTATTCTTTCCCTCAAGTAATTCAACTGCACATATATTCGCCATATATGGTATAGTTATCAAATGAAATGCAACACAACTTTAGTTGTTCTTCTGAATAGCAGTAACACAAAATTGGAACAATTTATAAAGCAAAAAAATGTCGGTATTCACCTAAAAAGCTAACCAAACCTTTAAACAGACTCATTTCAAAAGGATATAGTTACGATACTGTTGTCAGGTCATTAAAGATGACATATTTAGTCTTTAATATTGATTCACTTATAGGGTGTTTGCATCGGAAATAAACACATTTATTCTAAAATCAGTTGTTGGCATAGTACGGGTTATGTTCTCATATATTTTATGATGGTATGCTACTTAACATTGATAAACCCCTAACGGAAGGGATTGTATTTGATATTCATATGATGAAGACATAACCTTTCAATCAGTTCAATTGAGGTCTGAAGCTAGCATGTCAGTAACTGCCAGTTATCCTTTGTTAATTTATGTATCATTATCATTTTGCTTAATTTATTTTGTTACCTATTCTGACATCGAACTCGGAGTTCTTTTAAACTGAGTTTTACTGTGCGTTTTGCTGTGTCTTTGTTTTTCCTACATTAGCTAGAGGTATAGGGGAAGGGTTGAGATCTCACAAAACATGTTTAACCCCGCCACATGTTTTACCTGTCCCAAGTCAGGAGCCTCTGGCCTTGGTTAGTCTCGTATGATTTTAATGTTAAGATCATTTATATATCTCGGAGTTTAGTATGACGTCCATTATCACTTAACTATTACACATTTTGTTTAGGGGTCAGCTGATGCACGCATCTTGGTGCGGTATTTTTTCGCTTTGATAAAGATTATTGGTGGCCTTCGGCTGTTTTCTGCTCTTTGGTCGGATTGTTGTCTCTTTGACACATTCTTCGATTCCATTCTCAATTTTAAAGATTAACAAGTGTTGATCCTTATGTAAGTTGGTCTGATTGGGAAGTCTTCATTTCTGGATGTAATATTTTGGGCCATTTTTCATTATTCTCTAAATATTTTGCCCATTATTCTACAATTTTAATAGTTACGCATCTCATGTTTCTCTACTCTAATGTTGATGTCGTTTTTATATCTTTTCTTTATTGTCATTATCTATTGATTTTGAATTTTTTCCGTAGTTTAGATGTTAAATTTTGTGTTTATGTTAATTTTAAAGGATCAACTTATGATATGTCATTGATATTTAGTATACAGTTGTATACGCATTAGTGCATCTCGTTGTCATGGAGATAACTTGACCCCAGTCCCTAGTCACGATCCATTGACAAAAGCATAGTTAAAATGTTTAAGTTTGTAACTAGATCAGTTCAAAAATGACCACCGACGATTGGTCATTTATATTTCATTTGCAGTTAAAAGGGCATTAATATATCTAATATTTCCAAAATAATTCGGTCGTGCTCCTTCAGTCATGGCTCATCGACTTTGAATATTTTGCATAATTTACATGTTAAAGTATTGATATTTTACTTTTAACATATGCATGTTCCTATCAACTTAAAACAGGCGATATCTATTTTTGTGTCAACATCTTTATATATATATAGGGTATATATAAATATTAGCCTGTCTGTCAGTCCGTCTTGACCAACTCCATTGCATGTAGGTCACTAATAATAGCTGCATACTAATATGACCTTCAAATAAGGACGTAAATCATTGATTAATTATACATCCGCACGCAAGTGTTGTTGTATTATGATCTTGTTCTACTGAAAGTACTTAATTGGTCAAACCCAGGCAAGTTAGTCTACATCTGTTTTGCCTTATACGGGAGTATATTTGTTTACCCTTGGTTCGATTTGAGGGTTTGCTGTTTTTTTCCATGGTGTTTTGTGTTTGCGTCTAAGGAAGTGGTGTATACTGTAAGACACAATGACCATGTAGGTGATGATATATGTTTCTTTCCTATTGGAAAGGATTGTTTTGGTTCTGTATGACTATATTCATGTGATTGACCAACCATGTTTGGGGTCAAGTATCTATCAATTCGTAAAGATTCTGAAAATGATATATTTAACACTGTTGATAAACGAAATTATTATTTTTTTACCAATTTTCGTCTCACCTGCGACACAAGTCACAACATTTATTTAGCAAAAAGACGAAAAATACTCCTTCCAACATTAACTAACAAAAGACAGACTTGCTAGGAGTAAAATACATGTGTTCGTTTAAATATTTCTATCCGGGAAAATAAATTGCCCATAAAGTATTTATTCCTTAATTCATATCCTTGGTTGACTCGACATATCTGTAATTTGTATTGTGGTAAACATGTACATGCAATACCCTGGATTTATTTTAAAAATTTATCTGAGTGATTACTTAACACCATTCTTACATGAATTTCAAAAGTGTTTACAAAAATTAAAACAAAAATTAAAATTTGCTTCTTGACGGACAAAATGAAATTTGATTACACCAATGATTTAGAAATAAAACAAAAATAACACATCTTTATAAATTATGTGTTGAAAAACACGCATATAGAGTTAAGTATGATCTCAAAAGATGTAATCATCTGAATCCTTTTTGTTGATTACAAGCACCCTTCAAAATGCAGTTGCAATTATTGGGTATTGATATGAAGACGTTACACACGTCCGAGGATTATGTATTAGTGTCATTCCAGTGTTCTTATATTGTACGAACCGCAATTTGACTTCTCTTCTTTTTACCTAGAAAGTGAAATTGAACTTCACAGCGTCATGTTTTTTGAAAAGATTAACATTTAAAAAACATTGTAAACCACAATTAATTATAAGCCTTACTATGAGATAAGTTCAATTTGGCAATCTCCTGTCGGGTGCGGCCATTTCAGATCGCAAAATTCAACCATAGCAGCAGCATTGAAATAACAGTTAATCATTTATTTTACAGTGTATGTCTTTTCATCAGTTTACAGTTGCGTCATGTGTAAGATATTTTGACATTACAAATTTATTGCAATTAGTTTTCATATTCGTAAATCCAATTATCAAAATAGAAATGACTTCACAATGGTCTTATTTAGGCTCATGGGGGCCTCAAGCTTTATATAGACAGACGTTGATTTCTTACACAACAAACCAACAAATAAATTCATCCATTAAATAATCTCCTGTTATTCTGCCTCCATGTTGGGCAAATGATAATGTGAATATTTGTTTTTGAAAACATTTTTTGTTTAAGGGAGGGGGTTTTCTTCACCAACCATGTATATAATATGTCGATTTCTTTGAAAAATCAGAGACCACTATTTGAATTTAAACAACTAAACATTGTTTTAAAAATGTAGTTGTACTCGCTACGAAACCGGAATAAAAACTCGGCCAGCCTCGCTTTTCTTCCTGTTTTTGAAGCTCTTACAAATAAATTGTATATTTCCGACAATGTACATATCTTGTATATGCACGGTGTTGATATGATACTTCACTTTACGAAATGCATTTTCGCTAGAATACCTGGATCTATCTATTAGTAGCTACAGCAATTATTTGTGCGTTTAATAAACACATCTGAGATAGTGTCTGTACCATATTGAGGTTTCATTGACGTTTATTTCTGAGTGAAAATCTGTATAAATTGTGTTGTAAAGAAATACGTTTCCGACAATGTACATTTGTTGTATAATCATGATGAGAATATGATACTTCACTTTACGAAATACATGTTAACTAGAATACCTTGATGTTTCTGTAACAATTGCAATCTACCTTGATCTATCTTTCATAAGCTGCAAGCTGTAATGGTCACGTCCTTGATAGTATATGTAACATATTGGGGATTCATTAACGTTCTTTTCTGATTGAATGTCTGGTTGAATACATTTAGTACAGAAGATTAATACATTAATTTGCAGCGGAAGTGCATTTCAGTTACACGAACAATTTATTTGTGAATTCACCGTTGAGATCTTGAAAACTAATTTATCAGAATTTATAAGTGTTGCTTGTAAAACCAACTCTAAACTTCAACACTGTATACATACATGTATATTGTATATCTACATGTCCCTCCCTCATAAGTTTGCTAGGTGCCAAATAGATAATAGCTCAACCATATGCATTGAAATTTTACTATAATATGTTTGACCAGATACAAGTTTAATTCACTAATTAACAGAAAAAATCGTAACATAACTGACTTTTCAGTTTGATCTACATGATATATGCCTTATTTACTCAGATAGATCGATTCTTTGAAATTCTCGCATTAACAATGAAAGCCTTTATGCTTGAATCTAATTGCAGAATGTCTAACATTTTTAAAGATTAAATCATTGTTGATTTTGCTTTAGCTACAAGATACATCAATTTCATTTTTTAGGGGGCTGGTGGAGAGGAGTCTTGTGGATAAATTATAGGATAGTTGAAGAGATGTTCTCATTGTGTCAGTGCTTATAGTTCACTTGTATTGCACTAATGATGCCCTCGTCCAACAATTATTATGTATGTGTATGTTAATATGTTTGTGTCTCTTTCTTTTCCCTAGATGACAATTTCAAATATCAGTCTTGTCTATTTCCTTTAATTTTTACAGTTTTTTGCATTGATTTGTTTGTTGACACCACTGTAACAGATTAGCAAAAGAGTCTTGTGGATAAATTATAGGATAGTTGAAACCTACAGATGTTCTCATTGTGTCAGTGCTTATAGTTCACTTGTATTGCACTAATGATGCCCTCGTCCATTTATCTGTCTATAAACTTAATTTGACATAACATTTGATTTGAACCTTTTTATTCCTCTGAAAAGTTATTTGCAGTATAGGGGAAAAGGCCATTTTTTCATCCAAAATTAGTTGTTGAATGTCTTGATATTCTCTGAATGATAACTAATTGTGCATGAAAAATCATCTTAATATGTTTTTTATTTGAATTTGGAAATGTGATATCTTTGAAATTTAAAGGTCCTTTCTAATTCTTGCAAATGTTTAAAATGATCTCAATAATTTCGTATTTTCAACTTTCCATATTTCTAGTCGTTTTAGTATGTTTGAGTAGACCTTATCTTATACCTTTCATGTGCAAACAGTATAGATCAATAAAATGTTTACAAAAAAATCCCAGTTTTGTACTTTTATTGTCCATTTCCAAGTATGTTGAGACGGCACAATATGTGGCTGTATGACAGCATACATTTTTTACTAAAATAATACATTTTTATTCTTATTAGTTTAAGTCCAACACATAATACAAATATTTCTGAAATCGTAACTAGAGATGTTGCAGAACTGAAGTATTTGGATACGTATACGTATCGAAGTTTTCATATACGTGCGATTCAGTTAAAATTGGTATTTTTTTTTTCTGTACCGCTGAATCAATAAATGTATTGATTGACCCAAAAAGTGGTATTTTGTCATGTGTACTAGGTTTCTACTGCATGCTTTATTTATATACAAAACATTGAGGTACTGAAGAATGATATTTAAAGATATAAATCAGAACACAATATAACTTCGAAATTCGAGTGCACCTTATTACTTTCTAGTGCTCTCTAACTACTAAAGAATGACTCAAAACTTATCTAAATACAATATCTTCCATTTTCCTTATTTATTTATACATCAAGTAGAATTTCGGAGAACAAGGTAATTTGGGCATTTTCACAAATCAAAATTCTGGCGAAATGTATTAAATTATTATATTTGGCTATTTATAATTTATGCAGGCATGCAAGTTTGGAGCATTTCATATTGTGCAATGCTCTACGATACAGCTTTATGTTCGTTTAACAATGTGCAAGTATGATGATTTACTTAGTACTTATCCATACATAGTATCTTTACCTCGACGGAATTCAGAAAAAAAGATATAATAGTTTAACAAAACTACTGATTTTAGTAGATTATATCATTTCGGATCTTGAAGATGCATTCATAAAATTACGTGAATTTTCACATAAACGTAAGAGATTTTCTGTAAAACCATTGACTTGCATCTCTGCCCCGGTAACAGTATTTTGAAAAAAATCCTTAAAATTGCTAACAATTTCATCATGATTAACATCTTAGAAAGTCGGGTACACCTTTTCCATTCAAGCTTGTTTGGGTTACGCGCTTCGTCTTTTAAATGTTGTATACGGAAACAAAGAGTATATCATCTCGCTTCGAATTCATTATTTATATATTTTAAAGCTATATGTATATAATGTATCAACATCAAATTTCATATTACTAGAAAACAAAATATATGGGTCAAATATCTTTGTAATGATTCATCATAACAGGGTAGGCGTGTTTGAATATGAAAAACACATAGCACTTGCATTTAATTTCATTTGAGCAATTATTAGAATAAGATTATTGCATACTATCTTATTTACGAAAGTGTTCTTTTAAATAGAAGTCGGATTCCCTGTTTATGCCGAAAAACTTGACGAGTCTTTACTTTTGGATTTTTTAAATGCATAAGTTAAAAAAAATTACTTTTTTATAATTATTTTCAGTAAGTATTAGCCTTCAACTTCTGCAGTTTTTTGTCTGCCCTTGCACGTAATATTTTCATATAATTTTTGAAAAAAGTAGAAAATTGAGAATGGAAATGGGGAATGTGTTAAAGAGACAACAACCCGACCAAAGGACATAAAACAGCCGAATTCCGCACCCAGAGACAGGCTTCAGCTAACCCCTAAACAAAATATGTACTATTTCATTTCCATTTTACTTGTGCTAATCAAGTGGACCTTACTCGGCTTCAGTGTACAACTCATCTGATTGGTTTAGCTATACGTATAGTGGTTTACAGAAAGTTTTCTGGAATATTCTATTGTAAGTCTCTATGGAGTGATATATTCAATCATTCTTGGTTTATGTTTCACTTGATATTTTTTGATGTAATAAAATTTTAATTAAACGTCACAAAAAAGGAAATTAACAAGTATCTTAGTCACGATGATATGTTGGATCCCATGAGACAACGTTGAACCCAAACACGCCTTAATATAAACGTTCAGAAAGTTGAACACACCTTTTATAATACACGAGGCGTATTTGAGTTAACTTTGTGGATACGTCGGAGGAACATTCCTTTTTTGATACTGTTTTTTTAATTGGCTGATAGATACGTACAGAAGCTTCTTAGGCAAGTCCATTGTATTTGTCGTGCTCATCAAGCGGACCTTTCTCGACTTCAACTACTTGTACTCGTCTTCTTGGTTTATCTGTCCATATGGTGGTTCACAGAAACTTTTTCTGAATGTTTTATTTCAAGTCTCTAGTAAGTGATATATATTCTTTCATGCTCAGAATTTCACATGATAAATATGTTAGTTTTTTTATGAACATTAATCATGGACTAAAAATCTCAATTCATGATCAGTTTATTTCATTGGTCAAATTAGCCTATTAGGTTTGACTCTCACAAAAACGATATATGTAAATATATGAAATGCAATCAGTGAACATAACAACCTGGGTGTATTTAACATATAATTAATTGCCCTCCCCTTTAACTGTAACCAAAAAGACAAATTCTGTTAAATTACAAAATCTTTCATTGTTAGTATCTGCTAAATTCCTCTGACGCTAAACCATTTTATCGTCATTGAATACTTGTACGAAGTTCTTTAATCTCTTAATACATCAGCTGTGATGATATTATATATATATTTATATAGTCTTTATCATATAATAATGAGTTGTTAAACTTCCACAAACCTTTTCCCCTAATGAAAGGGATCAATTCTAAATCGAGCAAAATCATAGAGTGATCTGATCGATAGCTTGGAAGTACATTACAATTTTTTAGACTGTTTGGAAAGTTTTCAGTGAGAAGAACAAAGTCTAATCTAAAAGTTCAATCCTGGTATCTATGGTGAGTTTATATAGAGCCTGTTTAAAAGGATTTCTCTTCCTCCAAGTGTATCGCTGTACATCTGAAAAAAGTTCTCGATACGGGTCTATCAAATTGTTTTCTTCAATACATTCAAGAACATTTTCTCTAGCTTTTGGATTGTTTATATTCACGTAGTTGCAATAATCTATAATGGGTTTTGGACAAGATTAAAATCACCACAAATAACATAGAATTCATTTTCAAAATCATCAATAACAGACATAATATTGGAAACAAAATCTGGATTGTCTTCATTTGGTTCATATAGACATACAAGAGTTATCATATTATCTTCTACGAGAATATCTAAAATTAAATAGTTTCCATTTCTATCTTTTTTTCTTTTAACACTTTGCATTCAAAATTATTATTAAACAAAATAGCTACACCTCTAGAGTTTGAGCTAACATATGAAAAACAACAGTAAACACTCCACATAGATCTCACCATGTTTTCTATATCATTTGTAAAATGAGTATCCTGAATACAATATATATTACAGTTCTTTGACTTCAGCATATTAAATACGTCTTTTCTTTTTAATGTGTTCCGAAGGCTTTGACAGTTATCAGACAAAATCTTTAATGAACTCATTGATCATAAAATTTTTGCATCAAAATTACACCAAGTAGTTGAATGAAAGAAAGAAAAATAATTTTGCAATAATGATGTAAACACAGAAAAGTAATAAGAATGGGGATGTCAAACAGTTCATTACTTTAATTTTGTTTTTCCTCGAGTATTGCTCGTTATAGTTGGCACTAGTTATTGCTTCTTGGTTCATTCTGGTTGAATCTTCTAAGCCTTTTTTGTTTTGTTATAACTACATCTCTGTTTTGGTCAATTAGCTTTCTCAGTTCTTCATTCTCTATTGATAAGGCTTCAAACTTGTTTTGCATCTCTTGCATTTCTTTCTGTACTTTTGCTATTTTAGTGTTAAGTTTCCTATCCATGGTTGATTCAAATCATAAATAATTGTCACACGAAACTGGAGATATACTAGACAAGGAATCATTCTTTTAAACTTCGACTTTTGAATGTCCCTTTGGTTTCTTCCGCCTCTTGTATAACATGGTTTGTTCTGTTCTTATTTCATAATTATTTATTTTTATGATCCCCTAAAGTTCTATAAATCTTCAAAATAAACAACAACAAAAAATCCCGATTTTCATATATAGTACATGAAGCGGAATTTTATATTCCATTTTTTTTCTAATTGTCATACGAACTTTGAATTTTTTTGCCAGAATATTTTGACGATCAAAAATGAGGTTAACCATTAGGTCTCTGTCGTGAATTCTTACTTTACAGTCTTACCACAACAGCAATTCGTTTGTTCTTAGCAGTACCATTCACTAAACTAAAATTGGAATACCCTTGACTAAGATCATCTCCATTCATATCTAAATTATGCTGTTTAGAATTATAATAATAATAATAAATACAATATTTATACAGCGCATTATATAATAACAACAATTACTCTAAGCGCTTCACATTTGAAAATAAATAAAATACAAAAATACATAAAACATAAATTACAAAGCACCAACTTACAAGAATCAAACAAGCATATAAAAATTAATAAAATACTAAAAATGAAAAATGCATGTACCCTAAAATATACAAAAAAACAGTCTAAAACTAATGCAGTCAATTAAAAGTATATAAAATCTACAAGAAATCCTTAAAAGCAGTCCGAAATAAGTGAGTCTTGAGTTGCTTTTTAAAAACATCCAAAGAATTTACACTCCGCAAGGACGATGGCAAACTGTTCCAGAGTGTAGGTGCAGCCTTGTCAAAACGCCTCTCACCGTAGCTTTTCGTTCGGACGTCATTCGGAGGATGTAAGAGCATACAATTTTCCGACCTGAGGGATCTACTGGGTTTGTAAGGCGTAATTAAATCTTGAAGGTAGCTAGGAGCCTTGCCATTCTGGGCTTTGTACACATATAAAAGAAGTTTATATTGGCAACGGTAATGTATGGGTAGCCAGTGTAACGATATTAGAACAGGCGTAATTGAGTCAAATTTCTTTTTTCGTGTAATCAAACGTGCTGCTGTATTTTGGACCCGCTGTAACTTACTGATAATGTTGGTGTTAATACCGTACAACAATGCATTGCCATAGTCCAGCCTTGATGTAACTAGGGAGCATACTAGTGTTTTACAGGATTCTACTGAAATTAAAGATCGAATTCGACCAATATTCCGAATTTGGTAAAAACAAGCCTTAGTGATCGCACTGGCTTGATGTTCAATGTTGATGGTTTTATCAAAGTACATGCCCAGATTTTTCACACAAGAAACGTCGCTTAACACAGTTCCATCAAATGTCAGACAGAAATCGGAAAGATGCTTCAATTGATGCTTTGGTGCAAAAATGATTAATTCTGTGTTGTCTTCATTAAGTTTCAGCATGTTGACACTCATCCAATCACCAATATCAGACAAACATTTTTCTAGGCGTTTGGACAGATCGCACCAGTCTCCTTGCGGTCTTATGATTTGATAAACCTGAGTATCGTCTGTGTATGAATGGTATGACATTCCGTGGCGCCTACAAATTTCATCTACTGGTTTTGCAAAAATACAATACAGTTTCGGCCCTAAAACCGAGCCCTGCGGTACGCCAAAATCGAGTTTTATATCGTCAGATTGTACTGATCCTATAGCAACACGTTGAGTCCTGTTCATAAGATACGATTGTAACCATAGCAAAGCATCTCCGGTAACGCCAAAGGAATATTCCAAACGATCAAAAAGAATTTGATGGTCGATGGTATCAAAGGCGGCCGATAGATCGAGCATGAGCAAAACGGCACAACAGTTATTATCTAGTGCATAGGCAATATCGTGATGAACACGTAAGAGAGCAGTTTCCGTGGAATGACATGCACGGTAGGCTGACTGAACAGTATCATGTAGAGAATGTGAACTCATGTGTTTTTCCAGTCGACTGTCGACAACCTTTTCCAGTGTCTTTGAAATGAAAGGTAAGTTGGAGACTGGTCGGTAGTTTTTGAGCACCTCTTTATCTAGACAGGGTTTCTTAAGTAATGGTCTCACAACAGCTTGTTTGAACGACAGTGGTACACATTGTTCTGATAGCGACGTGTTAACTATATCTGTGATTGACGGCAACAAATGATCCACACAAGGCTTAAGAAGTTTTGTTGGTAACGGATCAAGTTCGCAAGACTTTGTCGGAGCAGCCAAGATAATTTTACGAAGTTCGTCATTTGAAACTGGTGATAACGATCTTAATGGTTCACCTTCGAATTTTATATCAGCTCTCATTGTATCACGGTTGTAATTGGATGCATCATTCTTGGCCGTTAGATTGTCACGAATGGCACTTATTTTTCCAACAAAAAATTCACAAAATTTGTCAGCCAGAACTTTTCATCATCATGCGAAGGTAGTATGACTTCTCGCCTATTGCCCATTAAGTCATTTGTCAAACGATGCAATTGCTTTTGATCATGTTCTATTTCGGATATTTTGGTTGAAAAATAGTCCTTCTTGGATTTAAGGAGAAGCTTGCTTGCTTTCAGACAGGTATCTTGAAACATTTGACGATGAACTGTTAAATTCGATTTCCGCATACGTCGTTCTGCTTTCCGACGGTCTCTCTTAGCTATGCGGAGTTCGTCTGTATACCACTCAGTGTTAGGACGCATTATGATGTTCTTCGATTTGAATGGTGCATGCCTATCGATGATTAAACTAAGCTCGGTGTTATACAAGTTTACTATATTTTCAACCGACCCTTCACGATTTTGAACTATTTTAGTAGTGCTCAAATCTTGTATGAAGTCAGTTGTACTGATGTCACTAAATTTGCGATAAGACACGGTATGGCGTTGTTTCGGGGGCTTTGAGATCTTCAATGATGTAAACAAAGCAAGGTGATCACCAGAAGGATTACCATTCTGATCGAATAGACATGGGTCCTTAATGGATGGAGATGTTTGCACAATTATGCTGTTGTCTCTTGTTATAACGACATCAAGTGTGTGACCCTTATTGTGTGTTGGTCCTTGGACATGTTGTACCAGTCCATGGTCACGAAGAGTTTCATTGAATTTCCGAGTATCGCTCGCATTCACATTATCCAGGTGAAAATTAAGATCGCCCGTAATAAGCAACTCGTTTGGTGTGACAACAAGCCGATCTAGGAATTCGGACCATTCCTCAAAGAATGTGGTGTTTTTCAGTTTATTTGTCCGAGATGGAGGAGGACGGTAGATGACGCATAGTCGGAAATGATGTGATTTAACTACAACATCGCATTCTAGCAATTCAAAATGTGAGAAGGTCTGTGCGTGTTTGAACCGCTTCACTTCAATATTTGATTTGTGGATGACGGCTACACCACCACCTGTCTTTCCTGTTCTCGAAATTTGGTGAATACTGTATCCATTTGGAGTAATTTCGGAGATTACAGGTTTGTCAATTGAAGTTCCTAGCCAAGTTTCAGTCAGTGCTAGTATATCTGCATCATTTGAAAGCAAAAAATCACAGATCGAGGTCGATTTGATCTTTACGGATCTTGCATTTAGCGAAATGAGGGAAATTCTATCAATGATTTGACTGATAACTATTCGCGGAATCTTTCGAAGATATGATGTATCACGGGCGAATGTTTCATGAGTGTCCTCGTCAGGTCTATGTCGAATGAGAGTCTTGATAGGATGTGTATCGATACTACTAACAGTGAAGTTCGATGAACATTGTGGTGTTATATGTATCAAATTGCTATGGGAAATAGTTCCTCTGAAGGAATGATAAGCACACGAAACCCTGTTTGATGTCACAACAGTGCGGATCGATCGGAAAAAATTTCTTCCGGCTTTTGTCCCCCGTCTCGTCTTTTGGGTAGATTTAACGATGGACGTACTGTATTTTGAAATATTTTGACATGTAATCCACGGATGGCTGAATACTTGAGCCGTAGATAAAAATAGCCTGACAGGTTGTAATGAGTTCATGGTTGATTAATCACAATAAAAGTTTGTTGACAAAATGTATTCGGTTTCTAATAATGTTATTTCTTGCTGAATTGTTTAAATAAAACAGTCATTGATTGAATATAACACTATTTACGATGGAGTCAAAATTTGGGAAGAAACAGTGTCTGGAAGTCACAGGAAAAGCAAAAATATCACTTACGTTGTGGGAGCTGCCATTAGCGCTTAAAATAATTAAGAACAGAACATCGGACCAGTTGCCGCCACGATCAACTCGTTTTCTTAATTAGTGTTTATTTACCTCGTTAAGAAATTTTATACATAAGACTTAATACCGGACGAATAAAACACCCAGGCATACATTCTGAGGTTAATTGTCAGAGTTCGTATACAACATAGATAGATATAAATTGCAAAATTAAATAAGCAATATAGTTTAAAAATCAAATTTCGCTTTATTTGTGAAAAAAGGTCAACGAAATACTTTAAAACAGTTACTACACTTATCGAGTGGCACGTCTTATTTTTACATAACTTCACTCATCCATGTAAGGACAAGGGAATGAAAAATCATGTATATTATTATTTTAGCATATTCACAAATACTTTATATACGTTCCGTCATATACGGATGCGTCTTCGATACATGAGTTCTGCAACAACTCTATTAATAAGTGGAAATCAATATTCCATAAACTTTGATATTTACAGAGTGTCAAAAATATTCGTTTTGCCTTTCTTAATAAAACTTTAAAATCTGTTGAATTACTGTTGATAAAATAACATTAAAAGTTACCTTATGATAGTTCACAAGCGTAAAATCATAAGACATCTTCACATTTAAATTCGTATTACGAATACAATTATAAAATAGGTCTTCGTTCCATTTCATTGCTTCCATTTAAATATTATCCCTTTAAACTTCATGTTACTGTACTTTTACTGAACGCCATTTTGTACCACTTCATTCAAACGCCATTTTGTATCACTTTTGTGAGGAAGGGTAAGTTTTTTTTTCTTTTATTATGTCTAAACATTATAATATACACATGATGACATGGATTCAAACATCTATAAATTTGATTATAGATTCCAAAAAATAGGTATATATATAAATTTGTAACAGTATATTTATGCATTATCTGCTTAAAAAAAACGTTATAGATTAATGCATCCGAAGCGCTTTTCTGGATTTAACTTCACCAGGAACGCTCAAAGAAGAATATTCGAATGTCAATGATGTATCAAACCTAAAGAGTTGAAGAGCTATATAATAAAAAAATGACCTAAAATAATAGCTAAATCCTTCTAATGCCAGCTTTACCTGAGGGAGTTGAAACCTTAGTTTCTTTATAATTCTAAATGAATTTTTATCAAAAAAATAATATGCAATTACTGTTTTTATCGGCAATTTTGTCTTAACAATATGTTTTTGTTTGAAAATACAAAATAAAATGAAAAAGTCAGTAAATCCTTTTGACGAGTAGAAAACGAATTGTGATAGATGTTCGGTTGCATGTATGAAGTCGCGTGTATTTCATTGATAATTTGACGCGTATGGAAATGAATGCGCGATGATGCTGCATGATTACGTGACGTAATTGCTTAAGATATATTCGAGTATCAGGTCCTGTTCATGATATGGAAAAATATTGTGCAGTAAGATCATTGAGGAAAATATACAAATTGGCGATAAATGTGACTATATATTCTAAAATCTGTAATATATATAAATTTGAAACAGTGTTTTATGCGTTTATACGTTTGGTGCATTTGCGACAGTACCCCGATATTACCGGACAAACTATGGGTAAGGTCCGTTCATCTTACAATTATGTCCGTTATCTTTATTTCTCTAATTATTCACTCACTGCACTGTGTTCTAATTCTCAAATTATAAAAAAGTTAAATTAAAGAGCTAATTTATCTATTTTCTTAATGATATTTTTATGAAAAGACTTATTACTCAGTTTAGAAACATCTCTTAGTGTCTTCATTTTATAAGAAGATGTTAGATATAAAATTTTAATCAGTATATTGTTATACCAATTGTTTGTCTGATCGTTAATGCTAACATAATAACGTACAAACTGTTAAAGTATGTTGGAAATGGATTGACTCATCAAGTATACACAGTTACAGATAGAGTAACGTGCATGCAAATCCACGTGACTTTTGTATAAAATAATTTCCTCCGTTTCATTATTTCGTCCATATGCAGAAATGTAGTACAAATCTTATCTCTGAAATGTACACACACTTCACGTTATAAATATATTAGTACATGTATGCCCCTAAAATACAAATGATATGTAACTTTCATTTTAAACGTTCGTTATCACGCAACTACAATCACAAAGCATGATGATGTCAGAGCGGGTCATATATGTTAAACTATACATGTACAAATCCATATGTATAGTTTTCCGTACTTCTTTTTTGGTGAAGGTGTCTTCTATTCGGATATATTGATTTATACAATCACAAATTATTATTTGTTCCGTGCAATTTGCTCTTTCAAACGTGATCAATCCTAAACAGTGTGTCGTCGGTCCATTGTCGTTTTCTAAAGTCAAGCTTTTAAATCTAATATTACTGAATATTTGAATATCAATTTCTTTTTAAAAGGAAAGTCATTCATTCAACAGACATTGTGTTCAATGGAGGATTATTGAAGTTATGGGTAAGTAAAGCATAAATTGATGTGCCTTTAAATATAATATAAATACAAAATATATATGTGAAGATAGTTTTAGAAATTTGACTGGCATGTTAGGTAATCGAGTTAAGGCTCTGATACATTATTAGATCGGTGCTGTTTTACAAATTGGGTCAAACATGATGGAAACAAAGGAGACAACAAGAAAATGTATAAGACTAAGTTACCAATTATTCATTACAAGTGTCCGTTGAATTAAATTTATATGGCTGTTTTCTTATTATATCAAAGGAAAACATTTGATAGTAGATTGTTTTTAAGATTAAACTTAATACATCTGTGTTTGGGCAAATCCAAAGGCGATAAAATAGGCTGGTCAATAGAATAAAAGAAAAATATATCAGTACTTCATTTTACAAGTTTATAAGCATAAAAATAAACCTAAACAAATATGCTGAAGTACAATCAACGTATAAGCATTCCTTATCATAGATTGGAAACAGTGGCGTCAGGTCATTAAAGACGCTCTGTCTGCCTACTGTAAAAATTGGTGAAAATGTGAAAAATGTAACAAACTGTTAAAGTATGTTGGAAATGGATTGACTCATCAAGTATACACAGTTACAGATAGAGTAACGTGCATGCAAATCCACGTGACTTTTGTATAAAATAATTTCCTCCGTTTCATTATTTCGTCCATATGCAGAAATGTAGTACAAATCTTATCTCTGAAATGTACACACACTTCACGTTATAAATATATTAGTACATGTATGCCCCTAAAATACAAATGATATGTAACTTTCATTTTAAACGTTCGTTATCACGCAACTACAATCACAAAGCATGATGATGTCAGAGCGGGTCATATATGTTAAACTATACATGTACAAATCCATATGTATAGTTTTCCGTACTTCTTTTTTGGTGAAGGTGTCTTCTATTCGGATATATTGATTTATACAATCACAAATTATTATTTGTTCCGTGCAATTTGCTCTTTCAAACGTGATCAATCCTAAACAGTGTGTCGTCGGTCCATTGTCGTTTTCTAAAGTCAAGCTTTTAAATCTAATATTACTGAATATTTGAATATCAATTTCTTTTTAAAAGGAAAGTCATTCATTCAACAGACATTGTGTTCAATGGAGGATTATTGAAGTTATGGGTAAGTAAAGCATAAATTGATGTGCCTTTAAATATAATATAAATACAAAATATATATGTGAAGATAGTTTTAGAAATTTGACTGGCATGTTAGGTAATCGAGTTAAGGCTCTGATACATTATTAGATCGGTGCTGTTTTACAAATTGGGTCAAACATGATGGAAACAAAGGAGACAACAAGAAAATGTATAAGACTAAGTTACCAATTATTCATTACAAGTGTCCGTTGAATTAAATTTATATGGCTGTTTTCTTATTATATCAAAGGAAAACATTTGATAGTAGATTGTTTTTAAGATTAAACTTAATACATCTGTGTTTGGGCAAATCCAAAGGCGATAAAATAGGCTGGTCAATAGAATAAAAGAAAAATATATCAGTACTTCATTTTACAAGTTTATAAGCATAAAAATAAACCTAAACAAATATGCTGAAGTACAATCAACGTATAAGCATTCCTTATCATAGATTGGAAACAGTGGCGTCAGGTCATTAAAGACGCTCTGTCTGCCTACTGTAAAAATTGGTGAAAATGTGAAAAATCTGATAAAAAATCTCTAGACAGTTATTTGAATAAAATATATGAATACTGTTGATATTCATATAATAAAAATTATCTCATTTTGAAACCATTCTGAAATTAATAATAGGGTCCATGATATACCCATTTCTAGAATAAAAAATAAACTCCAAGTACTCGCAAAGCGGTTTGTGTTTGTACCGGCAGACAAAGCAGCCAATAATGTAGTGCTGGTGTGACGCATATACTACACGAAAGTGCTCCAAAACGAAATGATTAAATTCTTCTACATTCAGAGAGTCAAATTGTAAACAAGCATATCACTGCCACTACCCAGCTTAAACCCTCTTCCGAACATTTGAAAGTCCCGAACATGTACTGGTTACCTACATTACACAAACAACCATTAAAATATCGTTCCATCTCCGCATCTAGTAAGTGTTCTGCTACTAATCGTCTAACTACCTCCCTTACTACCATCAAAGAACTTGTTATCAACTTTTGCAATAAAGCTTATGAAAATAATGATATTAATTATTTTTGGAGTGTTAAAATTCTTTAGAGGTTTTAGATAGAATACGTGATTTTGGTGGTCCTTTTTATTCTGTTGACAGTTATGATTTTTCTACTCTCTACACTACGCTTCCACACAATCTTACCAAGAAAAAGTTTTTCATATTCATAGAAAAATCTCATTGCAAATGTATTTGATGTTACTCGTTTAAAGCTTTTTTCTGTAATGAAAAAGGAAAGTATACTAGATAAACTTACTGGAAATGTGAAGACATGATTGAAGCTTTACATTTTCTCCTGGAAAACACATATGTACTTTTCGGCGACAAAGTGTATCAACAGTTAGTAGGTATTCCTATAAGCACTAATTGTGCCCCTTTAATAACAGATTTATTCCTGTATTGCTATGAATGTCAGTTTGTGACCAAACTCAGTAATTACACGTCATTGTACATTTGGTTGATACATTCAACAATACCTACCGTTATCTTGATGATATTTTTCATTAATAATCCAGAGTTCTCTAAATGTACTACACAAATTTACCCAAAGGAACTTACTTTAAATAAATTTACCATAAACAGCAGTAGTTGTACTTTTCTATATTTAAACATTTGAATTTCTAAAGGGAAACTCAATACTAACATTTACCACAAAAGAGACGACATTTCATTCCCTATTGTTATTTTTTTCTTTTTTAGACGGCGATTTTTCTTTGGCTCCATCATACTGTGTTTATATATCCAAACTCGTTCGTTATGTCGTGTGTGTAGTGATGATGTAATACCGCCATTAATTTTCCCCTATTAGTCTTTGTTAAATTTGCACTTTTCAAAAAATTCTGCAGAATTTATCTTTGTTTCAAATAAAGAAATACTTTGCATGAGTAAAGTTTAATCCTGTCCAGTACTACACACAAAATTTCACATGACATTTCATTGCATATAAGAAAATAACCAACACTGGAAGCTAACCAATCAAATTTTCACCCCTTTTCGTCCTGTGTACAAGCTTCAGTAACCATGTAACCTCAAGTTTCCAAAATATTCTATAGAAACTAAAAAAATAATAGTGCTTTGAAACAACCAAGATATATGTTTATGACTCAGAAATTTTTTACTGCAATGAAACGTAGGATTAATTTCGTACAACTGTCAAATGCAAAGGAATATTTTTTTCGACCCTTTTCCGTATGCAACCGGATGTGACGTACTACGATTTGATAGTATTAAACATAAAGTAACAGATTTTAACGAACGTAATCAATGCATCACTGGTAAATTATTAAGTCAGAGATTTCGTTACCATAAATTACTTAAAACTTTAACTAAATTCTATCATAGATACAAAGAATTGATTAGTAAATTTGGCTGAACCTGTAGAAAACTTATTAAAAACGGTATTTCACATCCTAAATTTTACGGTAATATTGTACTTAAAGCGCGGAAATCACTACGTGCTCCGTGTAAACTCATTAAACCTTTAAACAAACTTATTAGTAAAGGTTATCTTATCAATGTCGTAATTAGATCTTTAGATATTGTTTTCATTGGCACAACTATTGATGTTGTCATCAACAAATTAAAACATAACTAAATTTGTATTCTTTTCAATTGGGTTTTTTTTCGGATTCATAAATACCCAATCCACGTTCATTTTCTATCTAGAGATTGCTTTATCTATATATAACATTATACATATTAATTATAGGTTAAATCATAACTATCCTTCTGCCTGTCGATACTTTCATTTTGGCATTGCACAAGTCATGTCTTCTTTGACTGTCCATGACGTGAAATCAATAAATCCCTGGGATGTGTTTTAGTTGATTTTAGTCTTTTATGCATGATTTTTTATTATTAATTGTTTTTGGCTTTTAACCAGCTTTCAGTAACTGCGAGTACTTTCAAATCGTACTTTCGTGTTCATTTTACCTGTTGATACAATTTGTAATGCATTTTTGTTATTCAATTTTTACTTATTGTGTGTTATATCTCGTTTCACTATTTTTAAAGGGAAAATCCGCGATTTTTTACTTAGCATCTAAATATGTTCCTCATAACATAAAAAACACATTCACAAAGTTTCAAATTTATATTCCCTCTAATAACGGAGAAAATCAAGTATTTGTAACTTTTTTGGTTGACATACGTCCTTGGGTTGTGACGTTTTAACCCGATTTAGTGAATGCTGGGAAATAATAAAATCAGTAAAAGTCTTAACCGCTTACCAAATTTTTCTTTAATTAAAATGATGACCGTATCTCGTAGCTAATAACCACAAAAGAAGAATGAAAGAAAATGAACACACGTGTAACGTTTTGCGTTGATTAAATAAAAAATATTATTGTTCGTATTTGCGATTTGATTTTATCTATTAATAGTTGTGATTTTTTTCTGGAAATATCTATTTAAGACAAATTATTTACTGATATAAAAATGAAAATATTTATCATTTTTATTTACCATATAATAATAATTTCATTTCAATGCAAAGTCTGTGTGAATAGAATGCGTCTGTTATTTCGGAAAGGCATTGTTTATTTCTCGAATAGATGAGCATGTGTACAACAATTCGTTTATTTTACCTGAGTGCAATTAAGCCTCAGGAATTTGGACGCTTCTTGAACACGCTTTGACAGGTGTAAATATGTTGTCATTTTGAACCAACAGATTAACAGAAATAGCCGGAATGGCAAGTTTAATACATTGAGATTAAATACACGATGACAATGAGAAAAAAAATAATTGTATGATTTCCTTGAAAATAAAACTCAAATTTTTAATTCTAGCAGAGCATAGATTAAAAAGGGAATTTTTTTCAGTTACGCTCTCTGCAATTAACATAAAGATTCAAATATGAAGAAAAAATAATAAAATAATGCTACATCTCCCCAAATTTGATAGAGGGATACCATTGCACATGTGTTTAATTAAGTTACCAGTCTTGCAGAATTCTTTAACTAATATTTCGATGTATACGTAATGAAATTGAAATAGCAATCACCTGGAAATTATATCTCCGGGGGATTATTTTTTAAATAGAATGCCGATTATCATCTCTTTCATAAAATGATCAGCATTCAGTAGAAATTAGGTTAATTAATTAGCTGTTGAACACAAGTTAACTCTAGATCAAAGGAGACAATTTTCCTCGTAAAATAAATTTTATGCATAGAGCGTGTTTATTTTTATATGAGGTGTTGTAAGTGGTCACTCAATATATCTAAATGTCTGCTTGGTATACGCCATACGTTTTTAGTGGTTTGGTGGGTGTAAATTCAACATGGTTATTCAAATAATGATATACTTTTGTATGCAAACCGAAGACTTTTAGGAATTATTTTTTAAAAAGAATGCCGATTATAATTTCTTTCATAAAATGATCAGCATTCAGTAGACATTTAAGTTAATTAATTAGCTGTTGAACAAGTTAATTCGAGATCAAAGGAGACAAATTTTCCTCATCAAATAAACTTTTATTTGCACAATTTTATGAATAGAGCGTGTTTATTTTTATATGAGGTGTTGTAAGTGGTCCCTCAATATATCTAAATGTCTGCATGGTATACGCCATACGTTTTTAGTGGTTTGGTGGGTGTAAATTAAACATGGTTATTCAAATAATGATATACTTTTGTATGCAGACCGAAGACTTTTAGGGAATCTGTAGTATCAATGTCTCGTGGTCGTATCTCTTTCAACGATAGGTTAATGTCTGCATGCTGTACTTAGCCATACGTTACTATTCGTCTAAGTTGTGTAAGTTGTTAAACGAAATTTGAATAATGATATTTATGTGCAAACTAAAGGATCTGAAATTTATATGACTAATGTGAAAAAATACTGAGTATGGGGCGGGTGGTATGACACCAAGTCAGCCAAAACCTAACCGAATTTTAAATCATAGCCTCCTTACTCAATTTAATACAAAATTAGGCTTGTCCGATAAAAAAAGCAGCGCTTTTGCTGAGGACTAGAGTTTGAAAATAGCATTTGCTAATAATCGTAGTGAAACGTATATTCCCGAGCGTATAATCTGAGACTACTCTACTGGACGTTTAAGCGAGAAAAACATTAACTACTAGGGGACATTTAAGCGCAGACATTAGAACCCATTTTAGCGCAGGATTAATCCGTTCACCCGTATTTTCGATAGCCCTTTTTAGCGAAAACTTACCTGGTTGAATAATACTTACTAAAACCACGAACAGCAATTTATGCTGGCTTAATGTTTAAGTTGTTTATATGTTCACTTTGGTTCATCATGGAAACAAATGTTGTTGAAACGAAGAGAGGGAAGAAAAGTGTAATATTTGTTGAATACCGATAAAGGATAGACAGAATATTGAAAGAGCAAGAAATAGCATGGAGATGTTCGGTAAATATTATTAAATATTTACTGTATATGAAATGCACAACATTATTTACATTGATAACATAATTCCATTGTTTAAGTAATCAATTCATTTTAAAGTTGCATTCATATAAAATTTACAATAACTGAAAAAAAATATAAGTTTTATTATAGACACAGCCGTTAATAAATAAGATGTAGATAATATGGGTTTTCTCATTGTTGAAGGCCTTTAATTGTTTACATCTCAAGTATCAATTTTATAACCTTTTATATTTGCAGATAATCGACTGCAAAGCTAGATTAAGGCAGACTAGAAAGCATCTATTATCATTAAACAAACGAACAGCCACAATCATGGAGCTGATAAGTTCCAGGCTAGAACAGACTTTTAACATTTGATTTAACCTTTTGGACTTTTAATGCTGTATTATAATGGACATGATTTTGTTTTATATTGTGTGGTCTTGATTCGATTAAAAATTTCTATTTATCATTTATTATAAAATGGGTTAAAAATATTGCGCTAAAATGGGCATTGATAATTTTAATTTTCGCTAAAATGGGTTAAAAATCTTGCGCTAAAACGTCCGAACTTATTCGCTAAAATGTCCTATCAATGTGCTAAAATGTCCTCCGCCGACTGTGTTATAGTAGTCTCAGGCATAATGCACAAAAAATAGGGTAGTTGTGTATACTCTTAAACTTAGTTAGGTGGTAATTTTCTTTCAGCTACATGTTAAAACAGATGTGATCCGTGCACTACATAGTACGCACAAAAATTAATTGGGCTAATTTGGTCTCTGTCATTGGCAATAATATCCCACATCTTTTTATTCAATATAAATCGTAAATCTTGAATATTTTGTTATCAATTTATGAAGCTTGGTCGAAACGTAGATCCACTTAGATACCAATTGTTCTCTTTTCTTCTATTTCACAAATGAACCGCCGAAACAGAGACATATATACGCTTAATTGGAATTTCACTTTGTTCACATTATCATACACTATAACTAACAATTGTGATGACGAATTTCGTAATCTGTTCTAGAACAATCGAATTGACACATAAATCTGTGATTATACTATATATGCTTATGTTCGAGGAAGTAAAGCAAGTTAGAGATTGATCTAAATTTAGATCAAATTTGTTCTGGAGGTTTCTTTTTTTTTTCAATATACTATACATATTTTAAAGTGTGACTATCTATAGTTCAGTAACTTTTTATTTGTATTAACCAATGATCGACATTTGTGTGCAATTTTTATGAAATACTAGGAATATTTAAATTTAAATTTGAATATTTTGACCTGATCGGAAAATCGATGCATGCTTCTGAAAGAAGAATCATTTAGGAAGGAAATGAGTGTCTTTGTAAGATATAAAGTCACATAGAAATATTTTTAATTATTTTTTATTTAAAGAAGGGTATGCTATTCAAAATGGAGACTTAGATCCCTTTAGGATTTTTCAGTATACGGATATGGATAGTAAACTGCACATTGCTAGTAAACAAAGAAATATTGATGCCAACGTTAAAAACATTAATAATGTAATACAAATAGACAGTAAATACGGAAAAAGTTTGAAAACATTGATAAACAAAATTTTAATCTGCTAACCGAGTCGCTGTTATTTTACATACCATTGGAAATATCTAAATAGTGTTTTATTGCATCTAATCTGAAGTTGAAATTGTTTAGATTTTCATGAATATCATTCATTACACCAGAATTTGTTATTCATAAACAAGTGGTAGTAAAATTGCCTACACGTATGAGTTTAGAAATGTCTTGTTTATCACTGTCGGGATATTCAAGACAAACAAAATGTACATATGATGTATATTACACCTGATAGTTCCAAATTACCGGCCGTATACACAGTGTCACTGATCTATACACAGTGGTATATACATTTTGTTATGTCAGCAGTGAAGAGATGCATGAACCTGCACTACGTAATTGTGTAATAAGTGTTTTTAAACCCGACAGGAAATCGCCTGAATACCTGGTCATGTCACCTCACAAACCCTCTGGCAGTACTTTCGTTAACCATGATGATGATCAAGTTAGGGAAGGGCCGAATTAAATAAATGTATTACTTAAAAGCGTAATGAACAAAATCAGATTTTGAAAACTTTTTTTACACGGAACACCGCTTGTTTGACTTTGAGCTATGAGAGAATCTATAAAAGTAATCTTAACTATAATTCCCCTACATTTATGTGTTTTATAAACTTAGTAAAAAAAAAACAGTTTAAAAACGACTGACTAGTTTAAAAAAAAAAAAAAAAAACTGGTTCCGGATCCCGAATGAAGTTGATTATAAAAAATATGAAAGTTGTCGATAGGTAGAAACTATGTCTGGTATAATTCTTTTTTTAAGATCTATGAAACTGTGTATGCGTTTGTCATTATCTTGTCGGGTAAAACAACCGTACGATTAACATGAGATTTTGACACTTAATTACGACTTCGTTTTCCCTGCTTGTTTGGGTTTTTTGTGGTTTATAGTTATCGCGTGGTTTTATTAACTGGGATGCCGTCAAGATGGCTACTTGTAGAGAATTGATATTCTCAATTTAAAATCGATGGTGATATCTTATGTAGAAGAATAAAACTTTAATTTTTATGAATTTGTGCTTTTTAATACATAAGGAAAATTATATAAATTTTTCATTTTTTTTTTGGCGGAGTTTCCCTTTAAGATAAACCACCTTTGAAAAGTATTTAGTATAACGACAAATTTTCACCTCTGTTTTCGAACTATGAACAACACATTTATTCATTTTGTAAAAAAATATTTCCGTACTCCATGTACTCATTACAACAAAATTATTATATTTACCTGTGTACGTTATTTTAATAAACGCCATTTTGTCCAAGGTTATAGTTGTCTTTCTGATATTGTTTTACATCTCCCCCTTTTTTATTAAAATTGTATTCAAATTGTGTCCTAGATCAAATTTGTTCGTTCAATGTATGTTTACTTGCTTTTGTTAATATGTCATGAGTTAAGCCATTTCAATTGATATTTTATAGTGTGTCTTTCTATGTTGTGATGTTACATTCAGGTTAGGATGAAGGTTGGCGCCTGTTAAAACGTTTAAACCCGCTGCATTTGTTTGCACCTGTCCTAAGTCAGGAACCTGTTGTTCATGCGATGATATAGGCGACTATGATATTTAACGACACCATGCGACTGTCATACAAGTTAGTGGTTTTGCTGGCTATAAAACAAGGTTTAATCCATCGTTTTCTACATACGAAAATGCCTGTAGCAAGTCAGGAAAATGACAGTTGTTTTTCATTCGTTTGATGTGTTTGAGCTTTTAATTTTGCATTTGATTAGGGACTTTCTGATTTGAATATGCCTAGGAGTTCGGTATTTTTGTTATTTTACTTTTTACATCATATGTAGCACACTCAAGTGTCAAATTTGGAGAAGATTCTTCAACCTTCCAGTGCACCTACGATTAACTCCGGTTTATTTCAGTCTTTCGCTTTCTTTATATATTTGTGGTCTGTTGTTTGTCTTTTCCGTTTTTCTTGTGTATTTTTCTTTTTAATATTGAACTGTCGGTTTCACTTCGACTTTTATAGGAGCACCTGTGATCACCCCCGGTGTTTGGTGGGGTTTGTGTTGCTCATTCTTTAGTTTTCTATGTTGTGTTTTATGTACAATTGCATGTCTTTGGGTTTTTTATTTTTTTGCCATGGCGTTGTCAGTGTATTTTCAACTTGTGAGTTTGAATGTCCCTTTGGTATCTTTCGGCTCTTTTTTGAATTTTGATGTCTCCTATATAACTGCAGACTCTTTTTCAAATGACCACCATGTTTCGTTTCGAAAAGATTTTTTTGTTGATTCGCGATAGCTTTAAATTTATTTTTTATCTGTTTAATATGGAAAACATGTGTTTGCGAATACGTAGTAAAATCATTATTTTACACGACATAGGGTTAAAATTCTTTGCCAGGTACAATGACTTAGTTATAAAGAGCGACTTTAAGGAACGGAGAAGAAAGAACAAAGTTCGTCGTTTTTGATCGCTAGATCTGCGATTTACAGTCTCAAGTTATCAAATTCTTTTACGTCTGGTTTTAAACATTCTCTAAACTTTTATTCAAATTATAAAATTAATGTTCTGTAGTAACTACAAACGAATATAATACTTGCTGCAAACATATAGGAGCATTACATTTAGCCAACCCCACTCTTCAACCAGGACATTCATCCATATTCTTACCGTGACGGGTCCTAATTTCGACTCTTTATATTTATATAAATACATATATATGAACAAAGACTCTAATCTATCTCATTTTCAGAATACAGTGATAGACAGTTGATGGCGATAAGTGGAGAGGGGCAACAAAGTTTTAAACGAACTTTATCATGTTTATAGGCTTACGCTACGTTATTTGAACACTTACTTATGTAGTCATGGCGACTAACATGACTAAGGAAGAAGATATTCGCATTGTTTACCTAAATTACCGAGTAGGAACAACGGCGTTTAGGAGGTATTTTGACGGTGTCCATCCTAATTTGCCTTCAGTTTTGTCATCTCCGTCAAATAAGGAAATACTTTCAAGCCTGCACAAACCAGCTAGAAAACAAAAGAGAATATTGTATCAGGAACAAATAGATATGTTATACCCATCACCAGGTAATTTTCTCGTTCGATTTAGAATATGAATAAGAAAATGTGGTAGAGAAACCTGATGGTACTCAGAGGTCATAATTCTATAAGAAAGTCATCATGTTGGCCTTCAAAAAAAATATTTTTAAAACGACAAACACCTTACAACCTTAATTCAGCAAAACTTGAATGTGAAATAACGTATGTATTTCATGTATGTCATTTGAGATCACATATAATAAGTATGCTACCCAAAATTCTATCAAAAAGCCTTATTCTAGACACATCACGATTTACTCGCAAAGGGATTTGCGAATGAACATGTGTTAAGATATGTAGTAAAACAGATGAAAGTAAACTATATCTATAAAACAAAAATGGACAAATTGAATGTAATCATTTTGTTTTCAATTATGTAAAATAGCCAATAATAATAAAAAAAAAAAGGGAAAACACACTATTATTACAAAAATATCCACAGTAACATACAAAATAAGAAAAACGGAAAAAACTAAAGAATAGGGACAACAAAGAGAATACAGGGATTCGAACCTTTACCGACAAGTCTCTACCTTTAACTTGACTGTTTAACTCATTGGTATTAATCATGTTAACCTCGTGGCTACCAGCTGATACTGTACGATTGTCTATTATGTATACATAAAGGTACAAGCCCTGTGTGTCCGTTGTACCGATGTGTATCATATGTTCATTTATATATATAAACTAGACATTTGAATTGCAACCCATTGGTAGCCGAGAGGTTTCGTCGATGTGTTGATGTCAGTCACACATAGCAGACTTCAAGGAGGGTACGATTCCCAGTAAAGGTTTATAAAATTTACAAAAATTAAAGGTAAGTTTTTAAAGTTATTCCATTAGTGAACTGAAATCAGTAAATTGGCCAATTCAAACTTAATGAAATTAGTCACACAAACGAAACAATTGAATATAATTTGGTGGGTCCATTCAAGCGACAGTTTTAGGAAGCGTTGATGCTAGAAAAATATCCACGGTAAATGAATATGCTGACGCCACGACGATGGTTTAAATTGCAATATATAGTGTATACGGACCCAGTGGAGTGGCAAATAAATGTTTAAGTATTTGTTGGCAATTCAGACATCGTTTGTTACCACACGACTTGCACCATCCTGCAGTTGAAGAGCTTTTATTACAGGAGACATCAGCTCTCACTAATACTTCTTTCAGAAGTCTTTCAGACTTTTTGGTCTCCGAAAAGCTAAGACAGGAGGTTTGGGAAAGATCTTGGATAATTTTGAGTGTTTGGGAATAATTTGCCAATTTGCACGGATGAAATGGGAAAAGTTAGTAATGGCGGAATTGTATGTTAAAATAAACGAAACTATTTCGCTTCGCCTCTTCTGTTTATACTGTAATAGGTCATTGCGTCTGTTATTGTTAGCACGCGCAAACCCCGTTATCTATGTCCCTTTTCTTATAACCTCGTTTGGTCAAAAATCCGAGAAGTTCCTGTAACCGTTTAGTGACAACTTCTTCAGATGAGTATCTTAGTACATATATATTACAATGTTTATAAAAAAAATCAAAACGGGTTGTGTCTGAAAATCTTCCCCAAATATTTATCCCCACAATCAATGTACATATTACGTGAATTATATTTACGCTTTGTTCCGAAATACAAAGAAATGAAGACCGGGCATCTAATTTTTCACTTTTGGTTCAATTGTAGGAGTTGATTACAACATTTTATAAAACCTCATTTATCTTCAAATGATAATTGTTTTTGTTCCCCATACATTGGGCTGCGGGGGACATGAAAATGGTCTATGTTCGTCTGGTCGTCTTTCCGAAACACATCAATATTTAGAGACCGTTTGACAGAAAGCTTTCTTACTTGGTATGATTATTAGTCATCACATCGGTATTCTCTTTGCTATGCTATATCGTCAGTGTCAGGATTTTGGACAATTCTTATGGGCATTATTTTTTTAGTATTGTAACAATGACAGCTTGTTCTGTACATGTTGTAGTTCATATTCATACAGCGCGGGAATATTTTGCTACGGGGTCGTGGTCCTGTTTTATTAACAAAAGACTTGATTTTTTTTAATCTACTGTCATAAGACATTGTAAGAGAGTGTTGTAATATGTTCCATATTATAAACAGATAGTTTAAGGTTAACAGGTACCATGTTGGTAAAAGGGTGTTAATATAGTTCACATTTCCTATTGGACGAGTAACCATTGCGATAAATCTATACTGTAAAGTTTCCTTGTTTTATAATAAAATCAATTTGGTGTTCAATGATACATGTATATCACTGTTAACAGTATTTGCAAGAAGGTATCTTTTACAATGTATTGATGAATTGCTAAAGTAAGCATTTCGTTCAGGGTAATAAATTTGGATACGGAATGTACATAGTTACTATAGAAGAACGGACCACAATTATCAAACTAGTTTACCAATTAAGCAATATATATAAAGAACAAATAGGAAGAACCACAATGGAAAAGTATCATACAAATTGAAGTTTTTGGCAATAAGAAATCATTAAAAAACATTTCTCTCCTTGTATATTGCTACAATAAGGAAAGCCCTTTGGCCGGCTGGTTCACTTGACAGTGAGACAGATACGATAAGTGTTTATATAACATATTCAACTGTTCATACTATTTTGTAGGGTCACCTGTAGTTTCCTCTGCCGATTTAGATGTCACTTTAATGGTTTGTCTTCTACGAAATTTACCACCATATGTCTCACCACCAGCTTCTGGATGGGAAGTTTTACCACATTCGAATGATTTGTCTCATGGTGCTCACATAGCACGGATTAAATATTATAAAAATTTCATTGTTTCGCATTCAAAAGACGGCAAAGTATCAGATACAGATTTCGAAAGAATATGGATCGATTTGGAAATGGTATGACCATTATTGTTTTTTCAGTGGATATTAGCAAACATATAAACAAAAAAAAACTTTCATATACGGTAGGTGATGTGTTCATTGTTGAAGACCTTACAAATCCATGTAGGTGATTGCATTTACGTCAATTGGACTCCCTTGGATCATTGTCCCATTGGCAATAATACCAACACTTTCTATAAAAAAAAGAAAAATAAACATTTTTTTTTTATATTACAACTCTGACGCCCTTTATTAACAGACCACTAACGGTTAATATCACAGTATATAAATGTTAATGGTGATTTTGTAGGTAGATAGTAAACTCAAATAGTAAGTAGGCCATATTTAAATTTTGTAGACAACAAACAAGGAACATCCCCCCTCCCCCCCCCCCCCCCACCGCCACCCCCCCCCCCCCCCCCCAAAGAAATAAATGACCCACACTCTGCAATTTGTAATTGATGGAGGAGTTGAGGTTAAGTAACTCACACGTAATTAGTTTTATATTCTTGTCTTATTAAAGTATTTTTACAAATTTATTAACATTATCATTTTGATAATATCAACAAAAGGATATTCTTGCACAACAATAATATCAATCTTGATTGTTCCTCTTAGGATTTGAAATGAACAAATTGAGTTGATATATCGCTTATTCTAATAAGACGTTCTCTTTTCGCTAATGTTCTCATATCAATAGTACATTGATACCGCGTGTGTGTTTTACATTACAATTATAATTGCAACGTCAGTTGTATTTTGAAAAATTTACATTTTTGTTGAGGTTGATTGCTTAGATATTAAATAGAACCATTCTAAAAGAAAGTGTACATGTTTTTTTATCATGTAAAACGGTTGATTTTCTATAACGTTTTGGCTTCAACTCAAACTGTCTGCCTTTCGGGTGTGTCCTGTAGGTCCGCTTTGAAGTACAAAAATCATTACATTCTTACTAGAATCAATCGACATTAATTTTTCATGCCATGCTCTTTGCTCATTTTAACATAAGTAGAAATTATGTTTGTCAACATTTTTTACCTCGCTTACGCTTTGTATGAAGATATTGACAAATATAATGCCTAATGTTGAAACAAGCATATATCATTTATGCCATGCAAACATATTTCTTCATTAAATCAGACCTTTTAGTTCAAAGTGATGAGACATTTCTTTGATCAGGACATGTCATTTTTGCACGAATTACAAACGATCCTGTCTAGTCGAGTTTTTGTTTTGTCTTCCTTTTTCTGTTTCAGGGTAATCGGTACTAATTCGTAATTTGGTCTTCTCGTTTCTTGTATTGTTAAAACGTAAGAAGTAACAGGAGATGAATAACATGATTAAAGGACTAAATTAGATTCATCTTATGGTATCTCCAATAGATTTGAAGGAAATTACGTATGATAATAAAATCGACGTTTGATTTAACAAATACTATCTATGGGGTCAGAACGGCTTTACTTAATATAATTATGTGTACACTTGCTTTAATCCACTTCATTTGAACTTTGGTAGTTAGTTGTCTCATTTGCAATCATACATGTACCACATATATTTCTTTTTATACTATCTGCATGAAAGATCAAATAAAACTGGTTATTACATTCTTTTACATTATTTGCTTGTTTTAATTTATGTATTTTAAAGGCGATCCATGGTTTAGGAAATCATCAAGATGTTACAGATGCAGCTGATACAAAATCTAAATTTTTGGACTACAACGCAGTTAAGAAAATATTGAATTTTGGTGAACTAGCCGTGCAAATTTCAAAAATTACAAAGCTAGAATCATTTGTAGAAAATATGGAAAAAGGTAATATTTCATTAGAAAAAAAGATTTCCTGAGCGATCTTTGTGAAACACTTTACAATTTTACTCCGTACATTCAAACTTCGCAAAAGTAGAGAAGTTTGACAGCAATCTGTTTAGATTTCTCTTGTTAATTCTAATCGTGATCCGTACTAAAAAATTACGATGCACCAAATATAAAAGTGTTATTTTCATTTTATAGCACTTGGTCTATGCTGCTGCTTGTTGATTGCCTGTCTCCGAGGGTATCATCCGCTCTGTATCCAGTTCATCGGTACCAACGTGGTTCAATAATCTACCTCTCTTAAGTTATCCATTGACAAAATTAGAAATTATTATCAACCGAAGGTTTCAATTCGCGCTTGCAAATATGCCCTAATGTTGTATTCTTTTCTTGTCCCTTTTTGGTCATATGTATACGAGTATTGATAAACCCTTGCCCTCAAAATATTTGGACGTGTACTTCCATTACGAAAGTTAATCCAGGAGAGAACGTAGGACGTATCACTTTTATACAGTGTCATAATCATTTGAATCACCTTCATATATTCAATATTCCATAAGTTTACATATTTTTAATATAAAATATAAAAATTTTGTGATTTCTTTTATTATGAAAATTGCGACAGCTCTAGTATTGTATTTCTGAGAATTTGTATGTCACATTATGAGAAGGTTTCTAAATAATAGCAATATGTTCAGAAACTGCAATAACAAGTAATGTGATTTTGTATGTTGATCAACGGTCGCAATAGTACCAGAATTAACAATATTCAGATATTAAATGTCATACTATAATTAACAACTTTTAACGTTGAATAACCTAAAAGGCCAAGTTAGCTTTTCTCATCTCTCGGCGTCCGTTATCCGTCGTTGTCGTCTGTTAACTTTTTACAAACATTTTCTCTGAAACTACTTCGTCCAATTTACACTTAACTGCGGCCAAGCTTAGCAAAAGGCCGTGCGACGTAATCAGTCAAACAAACTTTATTAGATCAACTCGCTAAGGAACGATCGTTGTCATTGGTCAATTCAAACCTTCGACCTCACATAAACTTTCAATCCCCGCAGCCCAAGCATACCTGCGAAATTAGAACACGCGTACTTTAAACGATCCAAAGTTGATTGGACTGATCACGTACAGAATTGTGTACTTAATTATCTCATGACAATGCTAGCTTATATAAAGTGCATCATCGCATGTAAAATGTATTGATACTATAAATAGTTTTAATAAGGTCTTTTGATTTAAATTTTTGAATTTGTTATATACAAAGACTTAAAGGTTTTCACGACGAAATATTGAATCCAACGGTCTCTTCTCAAATACATGTAGTTCTGGATAATTATAGCTATTCATATTCCATCGCCAGTTTATCACAGCCACCTCATCGACCCTAAAACTAGGCTCACTTATACTTAACCTTTTTTGTAAATATGAAGCCACATAGAAATAGAAAAAAACGGAATTCCAATGACTAGTTATAGATGACAACTTACATTTACATCATTTCATGACATAATCTAGTAACGTTTAAGGCAGGGAAAATTAGGTTTTAGGAATTCAACTTGGGATAGTGTTTTTTGTTCTAATTCAGTTTACTTCCCGAAATTCTCAGTAAATTCAGAGCAGATAACCATGCTTTGTTTAGAGAAAAATGGATATGGCAAAACATTGGCGCAGTGGAAGGAAATGTAACTCCGCCGATATATAGTTGATGAATTTATAATTATTTGTTTTGTTGTTCCCAATTGAAAAACCGACACACATTATATAGTGTATATATTTACATAGAAGACCAAGTATCATGTGCAATTATACCACATTTCCTTATTTTTAAATACTACATTTGCTTACCTTTAATTTTAGGCAGTGGCTATTTTCCGGCTCCGGCAAAATAGCCTCCTTAGCGCTATTTTGCTCCGGCAAAATAGCGATTTAGATAGAGTTTTGTTTTTTTGCAGGTCTTAATTAAGATTTTCAGTATATAAATTAAGGATATAAAAAATATGAAAAAAAGCAGTTTAATAAAAAAAATCTCTAAAAAATATGCCTTATTTAAAACATTTATACATAAGCAAAGCATGCATATTAAAATTGATATTCTTTACTTTTATAAGAAGTCTCTAAAAAAAATATCTTTTTTTTTAAATGTAATACACACTAACCACCATAGAATGCATATTAACATCGACATTAGAACTAAGAAATTCAATAAAAACATCCTATAAGTTTTTAAATCAAAAGTAAGATTCAACCACCTAAAATGCTTTACAAGTGTTACAAAACCAGTGCCTTTCCTTTGGTGCATTTTTTTAGTTTTGCACAAGGAAGATGCTGCCAATGCAGACATGAACTGCGCATAACACTTATAGAAAAATAAGGAGATGTGGTATACTTTTTTGTGTCTGCATCAATTTTGCAAAAATCGATGTAAAGTCAAAGGTATGGTCTAAGTATACAATATTGTCTCGCTGTTGTCCGTGGAAAGTTTGCAACGGAAGATGTGTATTATTTCAAATATGAATTTAGTCACAGCTTTGTTGTTTGTTACTAAATAGTTGTTTCAATCAGCAATCACCTCTTATTTTATATGTTTATCATGTAAATGTTTTGATATTTTTGTTTCAACCTTGCTGTAGATTTAATAAAAGTACTCAGAAAGCTCTGTTTCATTCTTAATGTGCCTATCCAGGCCTGTGATTCAGTGGTTTTTATTTCCTCATATCCGTCATATATGATTTTCGTAAATTTAATTTTAATTAATTAAGCCGTTAGTTTTCCTGTTTGAGTTCAATGAATTGTTCCACATTTTTAATATCGTGGCCTTTTATAGCCGACTGTATGGTACTGTATATGTTGTCTCATTTTTGAGGGTCATATGGTGAACTCTAATTGTTTATATCTTCCTCCTTTTAATTCTGGTGAATAGTTGTTTCGTTGGCAATAATACCACATCTCCTATTTTGAATAAGACAGCAAACTTAACATCAATACAACCGTAGTAAAAGTAAATGTATATGAAAGCAATTTATCCACAACGGCAATATGTAGACAAGACTACCAAGCTAATTTACACTAGATTAGTAGCGGGACTTATAACACTGTACATAAATTTAAGTTGATGGTGTGAATTTCAGCATTATGCGATGACATTTTGAGATTTTGGGTTTTCATTTATTCATTTAATTTAATCATTGCCCCTGTGTTAAATCGACACATTGGACCAAGGAACAAAGTCTGAGGTTTTCATACTGTTTACTATGAATCTGAAGGTCAAGGTCAGTATGGTGCTTCTACGTACAAAACGTGCTACAGTACAAAAAGCACCAAACACAAACCAGAAACTGTTTTACTATCATAGGGGTCAAGGGGAAAGGTCAGAAAGATCTAACTTTGGCATATGTCATACCCCAAGCCCATGATGCAACTGCATACCAAGTTTGTTTAACAAAAATTTTACGGTACGAAAAGATATGAGCCAGACACAAATTGAACAAGTTTTCACTATCATAGGTGTCAAAAGACAGAGTCAAGGTCAGAGTGATCTGACTTAGTGATATCACATACCCCATGCCCATGATGCAAATGCCTATTAAGTTTGATTAACCTAAGTTTTAAAGTACAAACGTTATGATTCGGGCATTGAGCAATCTGAGAAATATTTTAGAATATCACCAATCTAGCTATTTTCATAAGTACATATGTTTATTAATAGTCAAAATCAATTTGTGAATTCTCTGTTTCTGGTTCATTTCTTCTAAGTAGGTCTGTCAGCACAAAATATTGACAGTTATCATTGCGTTTCTTATATCAAATTTTGGGACTCCCAGGTTCTTAGTTTGTTAGCAAATATCTCTCTAGCTATCAATCTTTTGTGAGTTCTCTGTTAAAAAATTTCTAAGTCATGTGTTCTCAGTTAACTTTTCTAAGCTGCAAGTTCATTCACAGTTTAGTGATTTCATTTACTCTGTAAATTTCGTTTTTTAGGTTTATTGCATATTTATTGTGTGCAATGATTATAGAGCTACTGGGTTTTGTTTTGTTTCCTTCTTTCGAAAATATCATATAAACAATAAACAAATTTAAATGTAGCTGATTATTGTCCATTTATTCAACATTAGATATTAAACAACAAGCAACAACAAACCGACCTACACCAACAAGTTATAAGTATAACAGCTCAATGAATATATAACATAGGACAACAATACAGCCAATTGATGTTGATATTCAATGCACTTTCCTTGAAGAACTGAATGTCATAATGATAGACATATTTGTAAGCACGAATTTCTGGAAACTCCTTGTTTTTCAGTATAACATCTGTAGAACTCGTTCGTTATGCCCGTGTGTGTAATCAATGCATCACTGGTAAATTATTAAGTCATGGAGTTACCATAAATTACCTAAAACTCTTACTGTTTCATAGATACAAAGATTTGATTAGTTAATTTGGCTGTATTCGTAGAAAACGTATTAAAAACGGGATTTCACATCAAAACATTTACGTTAATATTGTACTAAACGCGCGGAAATCACTATGTGATCCGTGTAAACTCATCGACCCTCAAACAAACTTATTAGTAAAGGTTATCTTATTAATGTTGTAATAAGATTTTTGAATATTGTTAACATTTGTGGCACTTTCATCGATTTTGTCATCAACAAATAAAAACATAACTAAATTTTTATTCTTTTCGAATGGTTTTGGGGATGTATAAATACACATTTACGTTTATTTTCTATTTAGAGACTGCTTTATCTATATATAACATGATAAATATTTATAATACATTGTAAGGTTAAATCCTAACGATCCTACTACCTGTCGGTACCTTAATATTTGGCATTGCACAATTTATGTCTTCTTTGACTGTCTGAGGTGTTAAATCACTAAATCCCTGGGATGTGTTTTAGTTGATTTTAGTTTCTTATGCATGATTTTTAATTGTTTAATTCTTTTTGGCTTTTAACTAGCTTTCAGTAACTGCGAGTACTCTCAAATCGTTACTTTCGTGTTAATTTGACTAGTTGACACAATTTGTAATGCATTTCTGTATTTCAATGTTTACTTATTTTGTGTGATATCTCGTCTCACTATTTTTAATATGTTCCACCGTTGATAAGTATTTAATATGGCGATAATTTTCCCTTCTCTACTCGTACTCCGAACAACAAATTTATTAATTTTGTAAAAAAAAATGTTTACTTCCGTACTCCTAACAACAAAACTATTATATTTCAATTTACCTGTGTACGTTGTTTTATTTACGCCATTTTGTCCCAGGTAAGAGTTGTCTTATTAACACTCTGCCTACTTTTTTATTACTACCTGTAACGTCTATGTCATATAGGAACCTACGTTTTAATTTTGTAAATATATTGTGTCAAAAATCAAACTTATTCGTCCAGTGTATTATTACTTGTGTTTGTTTAAATGTCTTTTTAATCGAGTAAAGCCATTTCTATTGATATTGTAAAGTGTTTTTTTATGTTGTAATGTTACATTACTGTCTCATGTTAGGGTTAAGGTTGCTGCCTGTTAAAACGTTTAAACTCGCTGCTTTTTTATGCACCTGCCCTAAGTCAGGAGCCTGTTGTTCAGTGGTTGTCGTTTGTTGGTGTGGTTCATAGGTGTTTCATATTTCTCCTTTTTTATATAGATTAGACCATTTATTTTCCTGTTTGAATTATTTTACACTAGTCATTTTCTTGCCCTTTATAGCTTGCTGTTCGGTGTGAGCCAAGTCTCCGAATTGAAGGCGGTACTTTGATCTAAAATTGTTAACTTTTTATACATTGTGACTTGGATGGAGAGTTGTTGCATTGCACTCATACCACATCTTCTTATTTATAATGAATGCTGAGGCCTCTAATAATAATGATGTAAACCATACGATCTTACTAGTAAATTGAATACACATTGATCTGTTCACCATGTAAATTGAAAAAAAAATAGAAAAGACAAAATTTAATTTTGAGAGGGAGGGTGGCTTGTAAATTTGAAGTGGAATAAAATCTGAGCAGGGACACGCTTATTTTCAGTCCATGAGACCCTTATGATCTAAAATTTTGAAAAAGGCTGAATATCTCTACACAGTGCATTAGTTAGAATTGGAGAGGAGCAGTGCACTATTTTTTATGTTTCTATTCTGTTTGTCTAAGTTTTTGTGTGTATCTTTCTGGGTCTAGTACTTTTTATCTATTTTCTTTCGCGTATGCAAGTATTGCAAACTCTTCTTCGACAGGCATCTTGTTTCTTGAGGATTTCTGGCCATGGGTTGTCACCTGGAAATAAATTTCAGCCCGGAGCTTTTCATAGACGGAAGTTGGCTGCTGACATCACTGCGACCAAGGGGAGAACATAAATTGGGAAGATCCCGGCGACCTTTGAAATTCAATTCGACAAATGATTTGAAAAAAATGCAACTGTATTTCGAACTCATCATTTAACTTCAAACAGGTTAGTTGGTTGCCAACCTGATATCGTAGACTTGTTGATCTTAACTTTAAATTGTTCAACTCTGCAAAGGTTTCATTCATAATTTTAATCAAGGGATTTTGTAGTGGTGTTTACTATATGTACAAAATTAACCTGTTTTCATTTGTTGTTTTTAAATAGAATTATTGACCAATGAGAAATTTAAATGACAAATCGTAAATAATGGACTGTACATTTGGAACGGGTAACGATAACAGGACAAACTTTTATTTTTGTGTGCGTTGTGCATAAATGATGAATATGCACACACTATGACTCAGCACAACAATAAAATGTCTTGTTGTTTGTCTCACATTTTACTAGAAAGAATCGGTTAATGTCTATTTCATCTAGACGGATTATTGCGTATTGCACTCACATGGTAGTATTAGTGTCAGTGCGATTGTCTGGGGAATATGTAGAGGAAAACCCGTAGCTTACAAAAAATATAAAATGACTTACAGTTGAAGTCATGCAAAATTTATGAAGGGCCATCATAATAGCATGTACAAACGTACGTATTTAAGAGATAACAAGATCATAAACTAACAGCAATACTTCAATGTCAGGCATAAATGTAAAAAAAAACTCCTCTTCGAATGAATCCGGCCCTCTAAATTTCTCTGGATAAAAAGTTGGAACTGCTGTCTCATGTAGATATGTTTTGATATTTTCTTCCGCAGATACCAGATCCGCGAAGAAGTGTTTGAAATATACATTTTCAAAATTCAATCGAATTCATTTGAATTGTAGGTAACCATTCAGTCCATATTTGTTGAAGCTATAAGCTTGTTAAAAAAAAAAGTTACACAAAATTTTAAAAAGATCTTCCTAAAATTAGTATTCAAACATTAATACTACATTTTTTTTGAGCCTACGAAATTTATTTGACGGTGGCGTCATCATTTAGGTTCAGTCTGTGGTTAAAGTTTTTTTAGACATCAATAACTTTGTCAACCCTACATGTAGTGTTATGAAATTTGGACATAACCTTGTTTATGACCAACAGGCAGTATCCAGAGCACAATTTGGAAAATATTTATTTTATTTTTTCTGTATTTTACTGATAAATGGACTTAGGTTTTTACAGTTAACAATAAGATAAAGTTTGTTACACATCAATTAATTTGTCATACCTTAATAGATTTTTATGAACCTTTGGCAGAAGCTTTTTATTGATTAAGAGATTATGTCTGAAACTTTTTATTGATTAAGAGATAATGTCTGAAGCAAACCTTGAACATATATATTTTTTTTCCTTTTTAGTATTTTTCTAATAGATGGACTTAGTTTTTCAAAGTTAACATTTACAGACAGTCTGGGATTTAAATAATTTTTCACAGGGTAAATTTGTAAACCCTAATGGATTGTTATGACACTTGGACAGAAGCTTATCTTCAAGACCAAGAAATAACACCTAAAGAAAACGTTTAAATTTATTTTTTAAATTCTGTATTTTACTGATATAAATGGACACTCTTTTTAGTCAACATTTCACTTTTACACTGGCAGCAACACTCGATGGCGAAACACAGGGTTCCGCGGAACCCTTTACGATTTTTTTTAGGAATAAAACACATCCTAAAGTATCCAATCTGTTTATCTAACGGTTGAAGCCGATGCCTTATGAAAGTATACAATCTATTGTAAACTTCCTGAATGGAAAATTATCAGATGAATAAGATCTACAAATTTGTCAACATGACTGAAATTGTCAGTTAACTCTTAATGGAGTAATTCACCTTTAATAGGATTAATATTACTAAAAAGTGGTTATTGTTGAAGATGCAGGTAAGCAAAACAAGATCTTACGAGCTTCTCGTTAGCTCACATGTTCGAAAGGCAGAATAAGCTTTTATTATCACTAACCGTCCGTAAACTTTTACAAAAATCTTCTTAAACCACTCGGCCAAATTTGATCAAACTTGGCTACAATCATCATTGGGGTATTTGATTTAAAAATTGTGTCCGATGACCTTGGCTGCCAACCAAAATGACCGACATGACTAAAAATAGAAAATAGGGGTAAAATGCAAGTTTTGCCTATTATTTTTTAAAACTACTATAAAAAGAAAAATTCTAACTGTAGCAAAAATGTTCATAATATTGAGGTGTAACTATTTTTTTTTACGTCCAAACTGTCAAACCAATTATTATAGTAGTTATTGCCCTTAAATGACGAATTTTACCACTTTAAAATTGTTTTCCCTACTATCTCGAATTATAAAAGATGGAAAAAAACTTTAAGAAACAAAAATAAACAGCAAGACAAGATATACACATAAGTCAACGAGATTAATGTCGTCAGACGACTCATCATGAGAGTTATTGCCCTTTAATGTTAATTTCAATGTTCAATGTTTGCCTATTATCTTGAAAATTGTTATAGAAAGATATAAACTTTAAATATCACAAATGATCAGGAAGACAAAATATACAAATAAGTAAATAGTTTTAATATTCAGCCGACTGGTTGTTGGAGTTATTGCCCTTTAATGATATTTTTTTTACATTTTCGTCTTACCTGCGACGAAAGTCGCGGAAAGCGAGATATAGGGTTGCTTTTCCAGCTACGACTACGATTTTCTGTTTAAATTAGTTTGATAGGAACTACTTGTGATAGATCACTGATATTGACGATGAAAGTTGCATTTCTATTAGTACATATCAGTTTGATGACAATTTTTAGGCCCTGCCCCCCTTAGACATGGTCAAGTTATTTGAATTAATAGGCAATTTTCAATGTTAAGTTTTCTGTTTAAGGGCATACGATACAGTTTCGATCACATAATGACTTTTCTACGAAAATTTGCAAACAAGCTATTTTTTACCTAAGCTATTCAAATATGTAATAAAAAATATACCTTCATGTGCTACTTTAAGAGATAAAAGGGGTCGAAATGTTAGACATTTACTCAAAATTTCGGTTTTTTGGACATTTCTTTCCTTTGGATAGACACACCTAACTTTTTTATTTCAACAGATAAACACAAGCGGATTTTTGTAGAAACATTATGAAAATCTTCTTAAAATAAATATGCTCTTAATATGTATAACATTTCTTTGGAAATAATTAATGTTTAACAAAGTTTCAGGATTTTAGGAAAAAAACGGATATTTTTGCGGTATATTTATCAAATTTAAAAAAATGTCAATGTTGACTTTTTCATTAAAATTGGTACAAATAATCTTCATACTTAACCAAACATAATGCCATTTTAAAAAAGAGGGGTCCATGTTCTTGTTTTCAAGTTAAATCTGTTTAAGTCATGAAAAACAGTAAAAAAATGACTCTTTTTTCGATATGTCTCAGTTTGACGTCGCGAAAATAACATTTTACGTTAGCAACGTCATTAAATCCCCTGTAACTGTATCGTATGCCCTTAAGTTAGTTTGAAGTTTGATAGGATTGACTTGTGATAGATCAATGATATTTTGTGTAAAGTTGCATTACTATTAGTACATATCAGTTTTACTACTATTTTAAGGCCCTGTCCCTTAGGACATGGTCCAGTGACTTTGAATTAATAAGCAATTTTCAATGTTAAGTGTTCTGCTTTAGTTAATTTGACGTGATCTACTTGTGATAGATCAATGATATTTTGTATGAAGTTACATTACTGTCTGTACAGCTCAGTTTGTTGACCATTATCTGGTCCTGCCAACAAGATCATGGTCCAGTGACAGAATTAATAAGCAGTGTTGCCGTCCATCAGATTGTCTATTTCTGAATTTTATTCCGATAGGCGAGACATATCTCTGCTTCAATTGATAATAAAATAAAAAGATCAAAAGAAACTTTAGAAAGGAAACTTTATTAGCAGGATAAGATTGGCAAACATGTTAACATGATTTAATTTTTCAGTTAACATTTAAATTAGTTGTTCTCTTTACATGATAATTTTTACTAAAAAGTGGCCATTGTTGAAGATGCATGTGAGCAATACATATCCTCTAGCATGTCTAGCTGTAGTTTGTTCTTAATTGTTGCTGTTACATGACTGTCCTATGTTAGATGAAAGGATTACCGCCTTTAGTTTTCTCGTTTGAATTGTTTAACATTTGTAATGTTGGGGCAATTCAGAGTTTTCTATGAGGCATAGGTTTTGTTCATTGTTGAAGGCTGTATATTTTGTCTATTTTTTTATATACATGGGTTTATCATGAGAATTTTGAATAATTCATTTTGTTTATGTAATTTGCTTAGTATAATAAAACACAGGATCAATTTTCTGTTCTTAATTCAGATCTAAAAGAGAAAATAATGAAAATGAAAATTGAGTAGGAAGAAGTTATACCAAAACATATTAGAGGTATATATATAATTAGTTCATGTCATGTATTTTTACATTTTATAACTCCACAAGGTGAGTATTACACCACAAGGAAGTCTGATTTATGGTGGAGGAAGCCGGAAAATTCTAAGAGAACTATCAGCCTTCTAGGCAAGAATATCCAAACAAAAGACATATTTACAGATTGATCTCCAGGTCAAAGTCGCTGGCCATTTTGACCAATCGAGGCCCCCAAAGTACTCATTCTAGTTTAAAGTCCAGTCTGTGTAACAGAGATGTGCTTGGGAGGTTGAATATCACCCTACTACTGTTCTGAAATGGCCAATGTTTTGAATCTGATACACAATTCCTATTATCACAAAACACAGATCAAGTTCGAATTAGGGTGGCCTCAATTTTAGCATTCTTTACATGTAGTTATGCCCCTATTTAAATGAAATATTTGCCGAATTGGAAGTTTCCGCCCGATAACTTTACTTTGCCTCAACCAAACATTGTGAAACTTATACACAGTGCTTACTACCATCAAAATACAAATTAAACTTGAATTGATGGCGTCACTTTCACCGTTCTAGAGTTATGTCCCTTTTCAAATGAAAAACAAAATTCTAAATATTCCGTATATTATCAAGCAGGGGATTTGTTTCCCGTAGACATATTTTGCTCTTTCTTCATTTTGTTTTCAAATTAGAATAAAGGGTATTCGTAAGCATACACATGCAAATTTGCATGCAGTCAGATCTCAGTAGGCCAGTACATACTTGCCTAGGCCAAATTCTTTTTTTCTTTTGCCATTGACTTATGACACTTGGTATGAAGATTTATCACTAAAAGACGGTAAGTGTATTGTTATGACTGTTTGGGACCTTGACCTTTGACACAGTCGTCAAATAAAGTTATGTCTCGCTTTTCGTATTTAGTATATGAGTTCACCACCAAAAGACAATGAGTCTTATTCCATGGGCGATGACGACTGACCTTGTCCATTCAATAAAGGTCAAATAATTGATTTAAAAACCCCAAAACCATGTATTTTAGTTTTCCTTTGAATGAATTTACTATTAGTTTAAAGTACCGATCCATGGTTAACCAAGACAATATTTTATTGTCTTTTTTTTACGGTATAATTATCTTGGGGGAGTTTCAATAATAGTGTTATCTAAACAATCATATATGATGTGATGGCCAATGAGACAAATCTCCAACAAAGGACAAGCTCGTATAACAATGGAGGTTGTCATCCAGTCTTCAACGATATTTAGAACCGATGCTGTATAGTAAGTTATAACTTCAAAGGTTCAAAGATTTCAAAATGTGAAACAACTCAGTATACCATAGACTTTATTATCTTTTTTATGCATGTTTTAAATGAAAATATATACATTTGTAATGCATATAAAAGTAAAATTTTTATTTGAGCCTCGGTGGCCGAGTGGTCTATGTAGTCCAACTGCTGTATCACAAGCATGTGAACACTAAGGTTGTGATTTTGAATCCCCGACGTGGCTGGAGTGCTCGACTCCAATCATAATTAACTACGAATGTCAGTTTTCCTACAGAAGGTCGGTGGTTCCGGGCAGTAAAGTTTCCTCAACCTATAAAAACTGACCGCCACGAAATAATCAACATTGCTGGAAGTGATATTAAGCATCAATCAGTCAATCAAATTTTTATTTCTAAGTATATACTATTATAGAACATATTAGCACACTTTCTATGTTTTCAGACCAAATGAAAATACAAATAAAAGACTGGGAAAAAAAGGATGAGATGTTTGTGACTACAAGAGCCAGTGATTACGTCATTAAACATTTAAAGGACAACAGTTGTTTGACTTTAACTGCCCCATCAGGAGTAGGGAAATCTTTTATTGCAAGACACACAGCACTAGTTTTACAGAAAAAAGGATACACAATAATACCAGTGAAAAAACCAGATGATATCGAAGCTTATTATCAACCTGGTAAACAGACTGTCTTCATTGTGGACGATATTTGTGGAAATTTTACTGCCAACCAACAACAAATTGAAAGTTGGAAACAACTGTTACCTGTGATAGACACAATTATTGCAGACACATGTTGTAAGATTATTGTATCTTGTAGGTAACAAGTCTATAGAGATGATAAGTTTAATATATTAATACCTTTTAAATTCAGTGAATGTAATTTAATGTCAGATAAGTTATGCCTTACATCTGTAGAAAAGAATATTATGGCAAACAAATATATTGGTTCAAGCTTGGACAACATTGATAAGTTATCACAAAATATTGAATTCTTTCCACTTTTATGCTATTTATATCATGGGGGGAAACATGGTGATGTTAAAGAATTTTTCAAAAACCCATGTATTGTCTATCAAAATGAACTAGACAGTTTAAGTAGGTATGGTGATGAAGGGAACTATAAAATATGCAGTCTAGTTTTACTAGTTCTATTCAATAATGAACTGACAGAAAAATGGTTCCAGGGTAAAGTGACAGATGAACAACGATGTTTCATAGAAGACACATGTGAGGCTTGTAGATTGAACAGAGGTACTTCCAAGGCAGAACTTAAAGAGGCCCTTCTCACTCTAGATGGCACATTAGTTTATAAACAGAATGGTATTTATAGAACTATACATGATAAATTGTTTGACTTTCTTGCTCATTACTTTGGTCAGAAAATGATTGAATGTTTAATAGACCATGGTGATATTGATTTAATACATGTACGTTTTATTTGGAGACAATCACCAGATGCCAAGAACAGTAAAATAGAGTTCATTACTAGTATTGAAATTCCTGGTGATTATTTAGAATCATATTTAAAAAGGTTTATAAAGGACTGGTCAACTGGAAAAGTGAGAGTTATATTCCGTAACAATAATATGGAAGTACCATTATTTCGACAACAGTTATTACAGAACTTAAAACAGCTGGACAAATCACAGCAAGTCACATTAGCCAATACCAAGGATACAGTGTTACCAAAAGAGCATCATGGATCAGGAACTACTCCACTGATAATACCTTGTCATAATGGGTATACTGATATGGTACAGTGGATGTTACAGAATGATGTGGATGTGAATCAATGTCGAGACGATGGGGTTTCTGGACTGATGATGGCAAGTGAGGAAGGACATACTGATATAGTAATAATGTTGTTAGAGAGGAATGCTGATATAAACCTATGTAACAAAAATGGCTGTAGTGCATTGTTCATGGCCAGTCAGAATGGACATACTGATATAGTAAAGTTGTTGTTAAAGAGGAATTCTAACGTTGATCTACGTAACACAAATGGCTGCAGTCCTCTGTGCATGGCAAGTCAGATTGGACATACTGATATAGTAAAGTTGTTGTTAGAGAGGAATTCTGACGTTAATCTATGTTACAATACAGGCGGTAGTCCTTTGTACATGGCAAGTGAGAATGGGCATACTGATATAGTAATGCTGTTGTTAGAGAGGAATGCTGGTATTGATCGATGTGACAATGATGGCTGTAGTTCTCTGTTCATGGCAAGTCAGAATGGACATACTGATATAGTAAAGTTGTTGTTAGAGATGAACCCTAACGTTGATCTTTGTCGCAATGATGGTCTTAGTCCTCTGAGCATAGCAAGTCAGCAAGGACATACTGATATAGTAAGATTACTGTCAGAAAAAAAATCCCCAGAGTTGATCTTTTTTGATGATGGTCTTTTTTAAATATCTTGTTGTTCTATTTGTTATCTATTGCTAATCATCATCCATTACTTCTTTTTCTGTTTGATGTCTATTTATTTTTATCCCAATAACTCTGTCTGTGTCTGTATCTATTGCTTTTCATCCCATTACTTCTGTCTCTGTTAGATATATACTAATATTCATCCCATTATTTCTGTCTCTGTCTGATATCTCCTGTTATTTATCCCATTATATCTGTTTGTGTTAGATATCTTCTGCTTTTCATCCCATTATTTCTGTCTCTGTTTGATATCCACTGTTTTTCATCCCATTACTGTTGTCTCTGTCTGATATCTACTACTATCCACCTCATTACTAATGTCCCTTATGTAACCATGGTTACAGGACACACGTAGCATAGCCTCCCTTCACATAGATATTTCTTGATTTTTCCATCAGGAACAGAAGAGACATATTTGATTTTGATGTGAAGTAACACCATTGTGATGTTGCCAATGAATATTACTGTACAACACTTAGTAAACATTGTAATTCTATCCTTATTAGTTTTTTTTTTGTAGTTTCTTCATTGTTTTCTACAGTCACATTTCTTTCGTCTTGATTTCATCACTTAGAACAGAAGAGACATATTTAATTTTGATGTACAGCAAAACTATTCCGTTGATGTCAACGAATATAACTGTACCATACTCAGTAAACATTGCAATGCTATCATTACTTATTTGTTTTAGTTTTTCCATTGTTTTTTTCAATCACATTTTTTTCGTCTTGATTTGACATGTTTGAATACCAGAAACAGAACAGTTTGATGTTCAGTGAAACCAGTCTGTTGATGCGAATGAACATTACTGTATCACACTCGGTTAACATTTCAATGCTATCATTACTTATTTGTTTGTTTTAGTTTCTTCGTTGTTTTCTTAAGCCACATTTCTTTCATTACCAGGAACAGAAGATGCATATTTCATTGATTGTGCAGTAAAACCATTCTGTTCGTGCCAATGAATATAACTGTTTCACACTCAGTAAACATTACAATGATATCACTTATTTGTTTTAGTTTTGTGTATAATATAACTGTTCCACAATACTCTCATTGTTATTCTCTTATGTTTCCTAAAATCACATAAAGCAAACCCATTCTGTTGATGCCAATGAATTCAACTATAAATCAGGGGTGGTCTTTCTTTTTTGTTGCTTACTATGCAGTATGGGATTATTCATTGTAAGAGGCTGTATGGTGACCTATATTTGCATACCGTATACGTCATTTGGTCTCTGGTCATGCTGGTGGAGAGTTATCTCATTGGCAATCATACCACATCTTCGTATTTTTATATGTACCACACTTAGACAAGATCGTAATTTTTTCATTACTTAGTTGTGTTCAGTCTTGATTTTATCAACAGGAACAGAATAGACTTATTTGTTATAACTGTAATTCAGTGGTTGTCGTGTGTTGTTGTATATCATATTTGTTTTTCGTTTATTGTTTGGTACATATATCAGACCGTTACATGTAGTCTCTCGTTTGAATTGTTTTAACATTATTTTGTCATTTCGGGGCCTTACAAAGATTACTTTGCGGTATGGGTTTTGCTCATTGTTGAAGGCTGTATGGTGAGCTATAGTTGCTTACATTCGTCTTCGTTTGGTGTCTGATGGAGAGTTGTCTCATTGGCAATCGTACCACATCTTCTTATTTTTATATGTAAGACACTCAGTAAACATTTTTATTCTATCATTACTTTTAGCTAAAATTGTCATAATTTTCTAAAGTCACATTTCTTTTGTCTTGATTTTATCATCAAGAACAGACGAGACATATCTAATTTTGATATGCTGTATTCTTTACATAATATGTATTCAAGTTAATATTATTTGGTTTTATTACTTGTGTTGTTGGATTATTGATTAAATGCAGGTGTGGTAGAAGTCTTTTTACATAATGTCATTTTATGATAATTTGTTTTTTGTTTTTGTTTTTTTTTTTTGCTATCAATGTAGATTTCTGTTTTTTAACTCTGGATTTTGTACATAATACTCATGTAAATTAAGTTTACAAATTTTGCTAACATTACTTGTGTTGTTGGATTATTTACTAGATAGGTCGTGTGATAGGACTCTTTTTTCATATTGTCATTTAACAATAATTGGTATTTTTTCTCTCTACATTTTGTACAAAATACTCATCTTGATTAAGGTTACATATCTTTTTTATCATTACTTGTGTTTTTGGATTATTTGTTTAATGGAGAGTGTGGTAGTACTATTTTTTTCATATTTTCATATTATGATAATTTGTTTTGTTTTTTGTAGCTATCAATGTTGCTTTCTGTTTTTATACTCTAGATTTTGTACATAAAACTCATGTAAACTAAGCTTACACATTTTGCTATCATTACTTGTGTTGATAGATTATCTACTAAATGGAGCGTGTGAAAGGTATTTGTTTTCAATTTGTCATTTTATTAATTTCTTTGCTATCAATATTGATTACTATTTACTTCTCTACATTATGTACATATTAAAACTCACGATTAAGCTAATTGAATTTATAACTAACTGGAGGGTGTGGTAGCATTCTAATTTCTTTAATTGTTTTTTTTTTTTCTTTCAATATTTTTTACTATTCTATATTTTGTGCATAATACTCGTATTGATTAAGTTTACATATTTTGCTTTCATCACTTGTGTTGTTGGATTATTTACTGAATGGAGCGTGTGAAATTACTCTTTTTTTCATAGTGTCATTTAATGATTTATTTATTGTTTTGCTACTATCAATGTTTTTTTCTATTCTACCTATTGTACATAATATGTATTATGTTCACAGATTTTTCTTTTATTGGATTATTTGTTAAATGGAGCGTGTGGTAGTACTATTTTTTTCATATTGTCAATTTATGATAATTTGTTTGTTTTTTTTTTAGCTATCAATGTTGCTTTCTGTTTTTCTACTCTAAATTTTGTACATAAAACTCATTTACATAAAGCTTACAAATTTTGCTATCATTACTTGTCTTGTTATATGATTTACTAAATCATGTAAATGGAGTGTGTGGTAGGGATATGTTTTCATTTTGTCATTTTACCCATTTTTTTCTATCAATATAGATTCCTATTTACTTCTCTACATTATGTACATATTAAAACTGACGTTTATTAAAGATGTTCGCTACTCAGTTTCAAAATAATAAGCTTTGCATAACACTGGTGAATAATAATATAAGATTCACAAAGGAAATTAAAGTGCGAGGTTTGTGTGCTGGTTTAAGAGAAGCAAGTTTCTGAAAATATGGCGGAAAAAGTTCTCTCTTGATTTTTCATAGCATTATAATTTCCTAGTTTTATTTCTCAAAACATATTAGAAAATAACTCGGATTTGATTAGACATTTACAAATGACGTCTTATCTTGTGTGTAAAAGATTACTGAAAATAAAAATGAGTAAAAAGAGTGAAAAATATTTAATGGCGTTTAAATAGATAAAACGAAAGGATTCCGAAAATCTTCCAAAAAAGCATAAAATATGGCGAGCGAACATCCTTAAGTTTACAGATTTTGCTGTCATAAAAAAGGGTTCCTTTAGTAAAACTGAAGTTCTTAGAATTGTTATTTGATTCGTGTCACAGATTTAGGATTTTTATAATTGAGAAATATGTAAAAGAACTAGTTATATTGATCTGTTAAAAGTTCTACAGAACTTTATATGTTACTTGTATATACATTGTTATGACTTTACACTGTATATAGATATAAGAAGATGTGGTATGAGTACCAATGAGACAACTCTCTCATCCAAGTCATAATTTGTTAAAGTAAACTATTATATGTCAAAGTACGGACGGTCTACGTCCACTTGTATTTGTATTATTTGTATTTTTATCCATCTGACGAGTTAAGACTCTTTCAACTGATTTTTATAGTTCGTTCTTATGTTGTACTGTTACACCACTGTCCCAGGTTAGGGGAGGGTTGGGATCCCGCTAACATGTTTAACCCCGCCACTTTCTGTATGTATGTGCCTGTCCCAAGTCAGGAGCCTGTGATTCAGTGGTTGTCGTTTTTTTATGTGTTACATATTTGTTTTTCGTTCATTTTTTGTACATAAATTAGGCCGTTAGTTTTCTCGTTTGAATTGTTTTACATTGTCTTTTCGGGGCTTTTTTTAGCTGACTGTGCGGTATGGGCTTTGCTCATTGTTGAAGACCGTACGGTGACCTATAATTGTTAATTTCTGTGTCATTTTGTCTCTTGTGGATAGTTGTCTCATCGGCAATCATACCACATCTTCTTTTTTATATTCAACACGGAGCCTTGGCTCACATTGAATAGCAAGCTATAAAGGATAGTTTGTCTATCACAAAAAAGTCATGTTCATTTGTATTAAGGATGTTAGCTCCACTGTTTAAATAAATAGCTTTTGCAAATACTGTAAGACAGTTATAGTAAGACAGTATATTCAAATAATAGAACTGAAAAAGCAGAACAAAGTGCTTGGCCTCGTTTTCGTGATATAAGCTGTTGAGAATTTTATGGGGAATGATTCCCTCTAGTTCCTTTATACATTTAACATTGATATTTTATCTTTCAAAACTATGAAAAAAATGATTTCTTTGACTGTAAAATATAAAATGATTATTACTTATGTGTTAATTATGAATAATATATGCTGATTGTTACTATTTTGTATTGTTATGAAAGGTATATATTGTTAATATTTGTAATACAAAATTATTTTTCTTATCAGAAAAATAACCAGAATAGAAATATTTGTTAGTTTTATATTATATAATAAATGTTTTTTTTATTCCTTCTGTTCATTTATTTTCAATATAGATATCACCAGTGAATAGTGACATACTTTTTCTGGCAATGTATTTTGAAATTATCTCCCTTAGATAAATGCTTGTTTATGTTAATTATGAAAGTTCACGATATTTAGAATACTTTACCTTTTTAGATTTTAGCTTAATTTTCTAGAATCAGTTAAAAATCTATGCGACAGTTTTTACTCATGATTTTTTTTTTTTAGATTTCAGTGTTATTCTAAAGAAATTTATGCGACAGTTTTTACTCTTTTTGCAAACTGTCAAACTCAGATTTTTGTTTAATGTCTGAGATTAAGGGTTCAATTATTTTTCTGTAATTATAATCATCCAAGAGTACGTCTTGAACATTAATTTTGAAATTATTTGTTTGATAAATTGAAGAAAAACCTTTAAGTCAAATGTGTTATTTCCATTGTAGTTTAAGTACAAATGTATTGATTGTGTAATGTAATGTTTGAAGTAATGTTTGGTAATCCATACGATTTCATGCTGTAAATAGTGAAATTTAAAAAGGGATAGTCCAAGAAGATAAACTAAATTTTATTTGGGTATCATTTATTTCATAATTGTTAGGAAAAAACAATAATAAAAAACAGGATTAAGTAAAAATATTTTAATTATGTGATATGTAGTTTGAAAGTAATGTTTGGTAACCCACAAGATTTCATGTTGTAAATAGTGGGATTAAAAAAGAAATAGTCCAACCTTTTCTGATGAAGAACTGAACATGCTAAACCTAATTGGGTAGTCATCATGGTCATTCAATTCGTAATTGTCAGGTAAAACAATATAAAAGAAGCCAGAAAGTTTGTAAAAAAGGAGATTTGAATCTAAGGCATTGTAAAGGGGATGATTAAGAAATTAGATATTGGACTAGGAACTACATAATGACATTATCATGCTTATATAAAAGAAGTTCTATGAAAATGAAAGAAAAAATGAAACTAAGACTTTTTGAAGGATGTTCACTCCTTTATTTCCAAGTAACAAGCTTTTTAAAAGACTGTTAATAATTGATAAAATATACATAAGGGATTTCAAAAATAAAAAAAAAAATTGAGAAGTCCGTATCCTAGTTTTTTAGATATATTATCAATTGAAAATGTGGCGGAAAATGATTCTCACTAGATTTTTCATACATTTTACATTGGAACCATTTTCTTTTCAAAAACTATGAAAATAAATATATAGGATTTTATAAGATTTTCAAATATGGCCTTTTAAACTATATGCAATAAAATTTTGAAAAGAAAAGTAGGAGTTAGCGGGCAAATGATTCATTGGTAATACATTAATAAAGCTAAAGGATTCCGAATATCTTACATTGTTTTTATTGATTGTACATATGTATATATTTGGATGTTGAAATAATAAACATTTACAATGGAGAATGTGTGTGTTGTGATATATTTAATAATAAGCACCACAGTCTGGCCCAACCTCGATCATCCTCCAGTAAACAACCAACTTTATTATATGTCAGCTATCCTAACCCCTACAGTGAACCAAGGGATGAAGGTCAAAGTGCATACTAAGGTATACTTCATCCTTGTCAAATCAAAATAAAAAAAACGTTGTATGACAAAGAGACAATTGACATAGATGTTTGGTACTGTAAGTCAGTGTCTGTTAGAGAGGAGACCCAGTTATCTAACCAATTTCTGTATTTTCTCAATACAGTTTAAAGGCTGATAGGGTTTTTAGGGAGTCTTTCTATTTTTTTTTAATTCCAAGTCGAGTGAATTTTGACATTCAATGCCTAATTGATCCAATGAATATTGTATGGAGATATGCCACCCTCCCTCTGGAAGTCAGAAGTTTTCTTTAAAAGTCAATTTCAAATTGTTCCCCTGACGATCGTATGTTGAGAATTCGCCTTTCGTCTAAAAGTCAGTGTAATGTGACAGTCAATCCCAAATTGTTTCTCCGACGATCGTCTGTAGAGATATCGCCCTTCCTCTACACGTCAGGTGTCTAATTTGACAAACATTCATAATCAATATATTGTTTATATGACGATCGAGTGAAGAGATACCACTCTACTTCTAAAAGTCAGAATGTAATGCGACAGTCAATCACCAATTGTTCCTCCGACGATCGTCTGAAGAATTATCACCCTTCTTCTACAAGTCAGGAGCGTAATTTGACAAACATTCATAATCAATATATTGTTTATAAGACGATCGTGGGAAGAGATACCACCCTTCCCCTAAAAGTCAGGAGTGTAATGTGACAATCAAATCCCAATAACTAGTATTTTCATGACGATCTTCTGAAAGGACATGTCTCTCGCACTGGAAGTTAAGCCTGTAAGGTGATAGTCAATCTTCAATTGTTCCTATGAAGATCATGAATAGAAACACCACCCTCCAACTTCAAGTCAGAGGTATGAGGTGACAGTCAATCGACAATTGTCCCAATGACGATCGTTTAGTTAGATACCGCCATCCCTGAAAAGTCTGGAGCGTAATATGACTGTGCATCCTCAAGTGTGTCCCTGACGATCGTATGAAAAGTCACGTACCTCATTTTACAAGTCAGTGATCTAATGCGACAGTCAATCCACAATTAATGCCATGACGATCGCGTGAAAAGATACCGCCCTCCCCTTACAAGATGGAAAACAAAAACAAAACAATTAATCCATGACAATCGGGTGAAAAGACATAATCCTCCACTTTATACAAGTCAGGGTTTTAGTGTGGCGGTCAATTCTTATCATTCACATGACGATCGGGCGAAGAGACACCCCCCCCCCCCCCAACTACAATTCAGAGATGTAATGTAAAAGTCAGTCTGCCACTGTTTACATGACAATCGAGTGAAAAGACATCACCCGCTCATTACAATTCACAGGTATAATTTATAAGTCAGTCCGCCACTGCTTCCTTGACAATCGAGTGTAGAGACACCACCCGCCAACTGCAATACAGAGGTGTAATGTTATATTCAGTCCGCCACTGTTTTATGACGATCGGGTGAAGATACACCAACCGCCCACTACAATTCAGAGGTGTAATGTTATAGTCAGTCCGCCATTGCTTCCATGACGATCGAGTGTAGAGACATTACCCGCCTACTACAATTCAGAAATGTGATGTTATATTCAGTCCGCCACTGCTTCCATGAAGATCGGGTGAAAAGACACCACCCGCCCACTACAATTCAGAGGTGTAATGTAATAGTCTGTCCGCCAATGCTTCCATGACAATCAAGTGAAGTGACACCACCCGCCCATTACAATTCAGAGGTGTAATGTAATAGACAGTGTCCGCCACTGCTTCCCTGACAATCGAGTGAAGAGACATCACCCGCCCACTTCAATTCAGAGGTGTAATGTAATAGTCAGTCCGCCACTGCTTCCATAACAATCGAGTGAAGAGACATCACCCTCATCTTCAGGTCAGAGGTTTAATATGACAATAAATCCCTAATTAATCTCCTGACGATCTCGTGATAAGATAAGATACCGTCTTCCATTACAAAGAAGGAAAACAAAAACTTAAGTCAATACGAAAAAAATCAAATCATGTACGATAAAATAATAATCAGTCTATGTACATTGATTTTTTTCAGATCATTAACTAATGAATATGTCAGTAGCTTATCATCCATTTGAAAACTCCTGTTTGTACGTTTTACATTGAGCTAGTTCGTCTAATTTTTTACCAGATCTTTTGAAATTGCCCCTATAAACAAGAGTAAAAGTACATCAATTGAGCAAACTTTCAATGCGAGTAGCCCTGTTGTGATTACCTTTCCCAAATATTAATGAACGTTGACATGAAGTGAGGAGCTCATCATGTCGAATAAACGTCAATACCGGTAGCCATGTAGTGATATGTAGTCAAGACCAAGTGCTCACTTTGACAAATAAACGCCATGTTAAGCTTACCATGACAGACAAACGTCATTAACATTTACCATGCAGCTGTTTGTAATAAAGATTTCACTATGACGGGCAAACGACAGGTTGAGCTTGCAATGACGACACACGTAAATGCAAGTAGCCATGTAATTGTATGTTAAACTCATGGCAGACGAACGAACATGCAACTAGCCATATAATGTCATGAAGAGCTCTCGTAGACATACACACGTCAATGCCGATTGCCATGTAGTGTAATGATAAATGCGATACAAGTAGCCATAAAGTGCCATATAAAACTCATCATGGCAGACAAATGTATCCACGAGTAGATATACAGTGTCATGTAAAGCTTACCATGACGGAATAACTTTAATGAAAATACCCATGATTTATAATGACTTGTTTAGCTCACTATGACGTATACAACGTCAATACCGGTAGTCATGTAGTGGAATTTAAAGCTCATCATGACGTACAAATGTCTAATGTTTAGTCTCGTAGAGCCATTTATACCTATATATGACGAACACAAGTCGATGCAAACAGCCTTGTATAGTCCCATGTAAACCTCAGCATGACGTACAAACGGCAATGCGAGAAGCCCTGTATAGTACCATGTAGAGCTAATTTTGACGCATAAACATCAATGATGGCAGCCATCTATAGTGCATCGTAGATCTCATCAGGACGGACAAACATCAATGCGATTAGCCCCGTGTGATGTCATGTTGAGCTGACCAGGACAGCCAAACGTAAATACCAATAGCCATACAGTGCCATGTAGACCTCAGCAGAACAGACATAAGCGAGGAATGTCAATGCGAGCTGCCATGTATAGTGACAAGTAGAGCTAATCTCGAAGCATAAACATCAATGATAGCAGCCATCTATAGTGCATCATAGATCTCACCAGGACGGACAAACATCAATGCGATTAGCCCCGTGTAATGTGATCTTGAGCTGACCGGGACAGACAAACGTCAATACTAATAGCCATACAGTGCCATGTAGACCTCAGCAGGACAGATATGAGCGAGGAATGTCAATGCGAGCTTCCATGTATAGTGCCAATTATAGCTCATAATGACGGACAGCCGGCAATGGGAGCACCCGTGTATAGTGCCGTGTAGAGCTTATCATGAAGGACAAATTTCAACGTGCTCAGCCATGTATAGCACAATTTAAAGTTTATCTTTAATTAGACACGTAGTAGCTATACAGTACCACTAAAAGCTCAAAATGACGGACACACGTCAATTCAAGTAGCCATGTATAAGGCATCGTAAAGCTCATCATCACGAACAAACATCAATACGAAAAGCCATGTAGTACAAATGTTATATAAAGAGCTTACCATGTCAGACACACGTTAATGCAAGTAGCCATGTAGTGTCATGTTCGGCTAATCAGGAAGTTTAGAAGTCCGGAAGATCCCTTGTCTAATAACATATCATTATTTACTTAAACTGAAATTACATTGTTCATCCAAATAAAAGTATTTCTGTAAATTGTTTGTAAATGTCAGGATATATTGATTCTATGAACGCCTTTTCTTTTATTTGTTTATTCGAATATCTATTAAAAATGTTCTTTTTTTAACATAAATTAGGCCGTTAGTTTCCTTGTTTGAATTGTTTTACATTTGTCGGGGCCTTTTATAGCTGACTTTGCGGTATGGGTTCTGCTCATTGTTGATGGCCGTACGGTGACCTAAAGTTGTTAATTTCTGTGTCATTTGGTCTCTTGTGGAGAGTTGTCTCATTAGCAAACATACCACATCTTCTTTTTTATATTAATTGCATATTTATAAGTAAAAGCACTGTAATGGTATATTCGACTTTGATAACTTCAAAAAAATGTATTGTTAATAATTAATGGCTATCAAATTATAATACTCTACTTTCTTTTATTTTCATTTTAGGGTTCGTTTTCATCTTCTAGTAGAAAAAGACGTTTGCTTGTTTACATTTTGCATCATTCATATGAAAAACTCTGGTTAAAAAATTTGAATGGAAATATATTTTTTTAGCAAAACAATTATATACATAACATAATCATTGTCTTTAATTGTGTCATCGAGTTTTTTAAAGATTATAATTTATTTGTTGTGAAATTCATGTGTCTGGACTTTCTAAGGTTTCCCTTTTTTGTAGTTTTGAAACACAATTTATGTTCGCTTCGTTTTCGTTTTGAAAATGTGTACATAACCTTAATTTAGAGACTGTTTCAGTTCATATTTTCCTGCATATTTCAATTTTGCACGAAATCTACTTTGAAGTTTGTAGCTGGTTTTAAAATATAAAAGGCAAGTGTTCTTTTTTCTGATTGAAATGACTTTATTTTTACGTTCTTCACTTGACGTTATCTTATTTATTCAATTGAGATGATAAACAACAGAAGGGTTGAGTACTATGATACATTTCTTCAAACTTACATACATTATCTCTAAATCATAAATCTTACATCAAGTACATTCCCAGTAGCATTTTAAGAATTAACTTGAAATATAATAAACACGTTTTGTAAAAGGCAAATTTATTAGAGGAATAGGAGCTCCGGTCCCCTCTATAGAACTGCATTTATGGTTAATGTATAGACCTCTCATAACGTTGTCTTGCCATCCCCTCACCTTTCCAAAATCCAAGATATGTACCTGTTTATTGTTTTATGAAATTGGTGTATGTTTTACCGGTATACGGTAAAAGGTCAGTATATATATCGTATATTTGAACTGGAAAAATAACTATAATATAAATATATATAGTATATAATAGTTAAAGAGATATATATAAATAAATATAAAAAAAAACATTGACTCTGAAATTTCTACCATCCTTATATTTTACTTAAGTTACTAAGCTATGAAAATAGTCAAAATGCCACACCTTTTTAAAATCTAAAGACTAGTGTATTCCTTTCTGCGAATTCTAAGAGTTTCATCTTTGTCAAATGACCATAGTACCGATGTCTTGGGAAAATGATGTAAAAAAGTGTCCTCAGTAGACATTTTGTCACTTAAATGCTACAAAAATAAATTAATTAAGAAGTGAAAATGACAATATCTGTATCTTTACATTGAACATGGTCATATTTTTTTCTCTGACTGTTAATGGCGTCTTTAAAATAAATCTATTTGATGTTGGATGTGAACTGATTCATGATTTAGTCTTTAATACATGATTTCTTTATTCATTTTGATTGACTTTAAACTAGCTGTCAGTAACGGCGGATTTTGTTGTTGTTTTGGGGATGTATGAATACCCTGCCACGTCCAGTCTGTGGTTTTTTTTGTATGATGTTTATTGCATTGTATCGATCTGATGAGTTTAGCCTTTTTCAGCTGATTATTTATAATTTGTACTTATGTTGTGTTGTTACACCGTTGTCCCAGATAGGGTATGGTTGAGCGCTCACAAACATGTTTAACACCACATATTATTTATGTGCCTGTCCGAAGTCCGGAGCCTGTAATTCAGTTGTCGTGGTTGGTTCATGTCTGTCAAATTTGTTTTTTGTCAATTGTGTTTTTTATCAATTAGGCCGTTAATGGAATTATTCAATATTTTTCTTGTCGGGGCCTTTTATAGCTGACTTTACGGCGATTGGTTTTTCTCATTGTTGAAGGCCGTACGGTTTTTGTCTATACTTGCTTACATCCACTTCATTTGAATTTGGGTGGACAGTTGGCAATCATACTACATCTCCTTATTTTTATATTGTTATGTAAGAAATTATTTATTACGTTGGTATCACTTTTTGAAGTTATACAAAGGAGTCTCTTTAATAACTTTGAGAATTGGTTTCAGCTAGAAAAAATAATTTAGACTGAAGTTACTCTAAGTGTTTGTTGAGGTAGGTTTCAAAATGTAACAATATCTAAACAGATAATTCATAAAATGTGTACTAGTACTTACAATGACAAAATGACGGGTGACACATCTGGATCAGACTCTGACTATCCTTTCGGAGAATCTGTGATCACCACTGGAATTTTGTGGGGTTCGTGTTACTCAGTCTTTGTGGTTTAGCTTGAGTTTAATAGACTGTTGTTTGTCTCTTGTTCGTTTTAGCCAAGTTTTGTGAGTTTAGGGTCGACTTACGAGTTTAAACATCCCTCCTGGTATCTTCCTCCCTCCTTTAAACCCGATTTAAATTGGATAACTTTTTTTAATATCATCTTCCTGATATAAGTGTGGCAGTTGATATAGAAATCAAACTTTGTTCATACGATTTATTCTATCACTATTGCGATATATCATTAAAACAGTATGTGTGTTTTGCTTAATTGCATATCACCAAAAATGGTTAGCTTTTATCATGTTAAAAACAATATCGATGGTAAATCAAATATTCAAATCTGTGTTATAACTGAAAAAAGGCGACACACGACTCCTTCAAATCTGTGTCACAAGTTTAGACTTAATTGATTTGCAAAAGTAGTAAAAAGGTATTGGACACATATTGTAACAACACTGTCTCTTAGAAAATTTACGATAAGATTTGAAGGAGCTGATATTAACGTTGAGAATCAAAACTTTAATCATATCAAAGGACAAGTAAAAACAGATAATGAACAGCGCTAGCATATCAGTTTTATCATGTGACTTGAATGCTATCAACTATATAAACTACTATAATAACTTTTCAGGGTAGCCAGATCATGCTCCACAAATACCACTAGTCGTGTTTCTCTTAGTAGGTAAACATTTTGTGTCTCGTTCGGCGATGTAAATAATTGAAAAAAAAACTTTATGAATTATTGCGTCCGAAGCGCATTTCTGGATCAACCTCAATTAAAAACTCTCAAAGCCGTATACTAGAACGCCAGTGATATATAACCGAAGTATAAGAACTGTATGGCAAAAGGACCTAAAATAGTCAAATCCATCAAAGGTCAACTTTGCCTGGGAAAGTCAAAACTTAATTTTTTTTTAAATTTATTAGTGTATAAACGAAAAAAATTTAGAAAAGTTTGCTATAAATCGAAGTACAATTACTTGGATGATGATACTCTCGGGTGAAGGTATTTACAATAGAAGGAAAGAGGTTAGAATTGTATCAATTGCGATAGAAATATATTCTATGCCAACTGTTATCCTTTATATGCATTTTTGTATTTTCTTTCGTTCGGTTACTGTCTAATTTACTTTGACCTACATCTGCTTTTTTAATAGAAATTATATATTTTCTTATATGAAAAAACCCGCACATATAAAAATGTTTCGCTCCAGGTATATATTTCTGAGGCTTTTTGTCCATAGTATTCTAGGTAAAGATTTGTATTACGATTTGGAAGAACACTTTGAAATTTTTGGTTTTAAGTGCTCTTAAGCTTCGAAGTTAATTCAAGGGTCGCTTGGTTTGGACGAGGCGTTCGTTTTTTGTACGTAATTGTAGGCCAGTTGTCTTTGTTGAGGTAATATAACTTTGTAAAATAATAATGATTTAAGCAAACTATTATATATTTTTTTGTAATTACACAAATACGTTAAACATATTCAAGATCGGATTAATCTTTTCGAGAGTCACATTTGTACAATGTTTATCTTTTTAATTGATGGATAGATTTAAACAAAGAATTTTAAAGGGGCATTAGCTGTCAAATTCATGTTCACCAATTCGACTCAAATTCTCATATCTGATTTATAAGATACTAAAACGAATGTCCAAATAATAAAAAGTCTAAAATAAACAATTTTCAATGCATCTGCTATATTTTATGAATCCTCGTTTCGTGTGTGTGTTGTTTTTTTTTTTTTTTTTTTGTCTAGACGCCATCTTTTTAACTATCGAGGTGACTTCCGAAGTCTGTCAATGTTCATATAACCCGATATAAACAAAATACAAAAATAAATAGATATCGAACTCGTGCAATTTGATATTTTATAGGTCTGTTTGATTTCATAATATAGGCTAAAAATATTTGTTAATGATCGTTTTTACCTGCATTAAAATGAGTTTTTGTGGATCGAATCAGTCAATCAAATGGTTTACCCTTGTTTCACTTTCTATGTTGACATTCTTTTCCTTTTAATAACTGAACACGCCTAATTCGTGCGTAACCCATCTCTAGCTAAGAGTTAAATTGTAGGTCATATGAATACGGACTCAATGAGGTCGAATTATTCACTTGCAAGTGAATAATTTATTAGCGATGTTTCTTTGATTATTTTGCCAAAATTGAACCAAACTGGCTGCTCAAAGCGAATCGATCATTTTTTTCATTATTTCATTTCATTAATGATTGGACAAACAACCATATTTTATTTCTTTGTTTATATCTCGTAGCTAGTGTCTCTTTAACGTCTACATAAATTGAAAACGACAAACATTGATATGCTTTTCTGTAAAACAAAAAGGCATACAAATATTCGCGTTATATATATGTTAACAAAACTACACTATGAAATAAACAAATTAAACATTTTGAGGAAATGGTATACAAGTATCCGTCATTATCGAATCTGTTTAAGGTAAAATAGAGTTTTGTTTTTAAATTTGCCATTATGTAGTTTAGATAATGCTTTTTCCAAAACATATAATAAAAAGCAGATTTCACGGGGCTTTTATTGAAATGACAGGTTCTGCAAAGTTGTTATACTTCTAATAGGTTATACATGAGAAAAGTAAGTCCACATCCTAAAACAAATCCTACGAAATATTTCTTCTGAACTTATTACTAACAAAGTATTTTGTCATGGATGATGATTTACAAATAAGACATTTCTGAAAAGTGAACAAAATTAAAAGTAAGTGGGTTAAAATATCATATCGTTATGTTGCAGAGTATTTAGCCTGATAACAACTTTTACTTAGTTTTTAATCAGATATTTTACATTTCAAACATAACTTTGACGTTTATTTTTTAATTTCAAGGATTTCAATCCAAAACTTATTCAGATTTGATTAATCAAAAACAAACTGTATGTATTAAAGTTTAAATAAAGTACGTTACTCATATCACAAATACATGACTTTTGTACATATCATATGTTAATAGATTGTAGATTTATTGTAACTGTATTTGACGAAATCAATACGTTTTTTGTCTGTGGGTGAAATTGTTCAGAATAACTGATTTGAAAATGATTAAAAATAATAACACCAGGCAATGGACTATATTTTTCAATTTGTTTAAAATTAAAATGAAAAATCTGACCAATTGTCTTACTTTTAATTTTAATCAGTAAAATAAATTGAACCTCTCTTTATGTCACCTCCTCAATCTAATTAATTTATCTCTGATATAAACATTTAAAATACTCAAAACATATAAATCCATACGTGAAAATGAACTTACTGTTGCAGGGTACTACGAAGGGAGTCGGTGTTCCTTTTTGTAATTATCGCTCTTTTAAAGCAAATAGAACGTCCCCTGCTATCACCCTTAGTATGTTAGGAAATCACATATTTATTGGATTAAGATTTAATGATACGGTTGTTGTGTTAAAATTCAATACTATTAGATATACCTTTTTGACAACAAATACAATTGTGATAAGAACAACACATCACCTTTATCTTGTCATTTCATGTACAAGCTTTCTGACTTGTATGACGGTAAGTTTGAATGTTTTCCCAATTAACACCCTAATGTTGATTAGTATTCAAAATTCGTGTAAAGTCCATTAAAAAAGACAATTGAAACAGTACTTTTATGAATCAATATCTGGATGTTTTTACTTTCAAACCATAGATTGTTATACAACCGAAGAGAAAAAAGTGTTTGACATTAGGAAGGGGGTTATATAGCCCATGGGTGCTTAGATGTCAGAGCTGTCCTTACATGACTAATTTTGTATTACGTTTTCATTTGTTGATTACAGCTGTGTACGGATGATATTCTCTTTGTATTTTGATATAGTCGAATGTCAGTCTGAAAATCTGTTTTATAACTGATATCAGTGTAACAAATGACATTTAATGCATCACATGTAACTATGTATCTATGGGATTAAATTAATTAACCGGGAGTTTGCCTATCAATATCGTTACTTAAATTGTTAATTTCATTCAAAAAGTTTATGTCTTTTAATAAACCTCACTCTCATTGTATGAACTTATAGATTCTTATTAAGAAACTAAGGTTCAACCCCATCCCCCTTTTTTTCTATTTCCTCACTGTCCTGCTGTCTTACCACCTATGTTTTCTATTGATTTATTGCAGACAAAGCTTTATCCAATAATATTGTTTTTTCCAGTTTTTAGAAATAACCTTAGCCAAAGATTTGTTAAAACAATGATGATCAACAAGTTAGCAAGGTAGTGTAATATTCCATTGAAAAAATAAGTACAGTAATTTAATTAATGTTTTGGGAAATAAAAAACAAACTCCAATTCAAATTAAAAGTTTAAAAAAACTGACAAAATCAAAGGTTAAATTTTGACAAACAACGGAAAGAATGGAAACCAACTGTCATATTCCTGACTTAGTACAGGCTTTTCCAAAGATAATAGTGGGTGGGGTAAAACCTGATATTATAGGTAGCTAAACCCCCAACTTGTATGATGATTGTTTATAGTTCCGTAATATTGACAAATTTTAAGGCGCAACCCGAAAAGAGATAATAGGTTAATATCAAAACTGTGTAAACATACATTACACAAAAAGTTGTGTAATTGATAGTTAATTTGATAAAGAGGTTAAAAAAAGAATTACAAATTAAGTAAAATATAAGTAATTAGCAGACATCTTTACAACCAAATTCAAAAAAAATATGTAAATTTCAATAGGTTTTTTGGACGAGAAACATAGCTCATGCGTGGACAACAAACACTTAGTTGAAAATATTCCTGAACTTGCTTTTAATGACTGAAAGTACTCAAAAATCAGTATTTTGTTTTAAGTCGGGGTTGTTTTTTTTTGCGTTATAAATGACCTGACCTAAAAAAAACAAAGTTAGCTTTCCATATCACCTGGCATTAATTGGCATAATAACTATTTATAAGGGATCGACCTTTTTTCTCTTTCAATTACCTGGGGTGGGATATCATTTAGATTTAATCCACACGTCAAAGCCAGACTTAAGTATTTCTTTTATTATGAATACATCTATAAATACTGAGCAGCCTCTTTTACTGTAATTAACACACGTTTATTTGATAGAAAATGTTCACTGTGTTTACAAGTTCTGCACTTAAGGCTTTTATCAGTTTCTGGTTTTCCATTTCCTTTCAGTTCATTTGAATTTTTATAATTATCTAGCCCCTTAAACTTTTCCATATTAATATCCTGTTTTGTCCATATTAATATCCTGTTTTGATATTTGCCCCCCCCCCCCCCCCCCCCCCCCCCCCGATGAACTTGTAAATTATTCAGAGAATTATAAAAAGTGGCCTTCATATCAGTACAAAAAATAAAATGTTCATCCTGTATTTCTCTTTAAAAATCTCACATGAACCAGAATTTATATACTCGCCTCAAATTTAGCCCAAAAATGTTAAATCTGCAAATTTGCGCTGATAAAGTTAGTTCTTCACTCAGCGGTATTCAAACTCCTGCATCTGAAACATTCTGGATTTACCGCCCGCACTGTTTCAAGTTCCCTAGATCATTCGACCAACTAAGCTATATGACAAAACTTTCACTTGCGATCAACAATCACTGAATGAAATATTATTTGTTGATATTGCGTTATAGATTATTATATATGAACAAAGACTTGTGTATTTATAGATAGATACTTACAGTGTTAAGTATTCATCTTTAGACTTTTATGTGTTTATTCTTTTTCTTCAGAAAACAGTGATAGACAGTTCAATGACGACTATTTAGATACAACAAAGTTTAAAACGAACATTATAGGCTTAAAATATGTAATTTAAACACTTACTAATGTGATCATGGCAACTAAGGAAGAAGATAATTTTCTTCGCATTGTTTACCTAAATTACCGAGTAGGAACAACGGCGCTCAGGAGGTATTTTGACAGTGTACATCCTAATTTGCCATTAGATTTGTCATCTCAATCGAATAAGGCAATACTTTCAAACCTGCACAAACCACCTAGAGGACAAAAGAGAGTATTGTACCAGGAACAATGGAATATATTATACCCATCACAAGGTAATTGTTTGATTCCTTTAAAATATCAATAAACAGAAAATGTGTTAGAGACATCGGTACTCAGTGGTCATAATTCATAAGAAAGACCTCATGATGGCTTTTTTAAAAACAAAACAAAAAAGACAAACACAATACAAATTCAACTTTAATTCAGCAAAATTTAAATAGGATATAACGCAGGTACACTACAAAATTGAGCATTTTCCTCTTTTTTCTGAGATACAAAGAAATAAAGAATGGGTATCTCATGTTTCACTTTTGGTTCATGTAGGAATCGATTAAAAAATCTCATAAAATATATTTAACTTCATATGATAAATGTTTTTGTCATCGGCGCGTAGTGCTGCGGGGTAGATATAGTAATTGTCTATGTCCGTCAGTCTTTCGAAAACACTTAAATATTTAGAGAACTTTTGATAAAAAGCTTTCATATTTGGTAGGAATATTAGTCGTCATATTCTCTTCGTTATGCTATATCATCAGTGAGATTTTTTACAATTCTTACAGGCGTTATTGGACTTTGATCAGTTTTTAGTATTGTTACACTTACAAATCATTCGGTACATGCTTAAGTTACAATTCATTCTGCGCTGGGACATTTCGCTACGTCGTAGCAGTCTTGTTCTATTGACAAAAGGCTTCATATTTTTTTAGTAATCTACAGGCATTTAGAGAGTCGTTGTAAATGGGCCATATTTGGCTTAACATATAGTTTTAAAGTTAAAAGCTACCATGTTTGTAAACGATTTTAAGAAAATAGAGACATTGGATGAGTAACCATTGCAACAAATCAGAAAATTTATATATCTATGAAAATTAGTTGTTTTATACAAACATTTGAGTGTTCGATGATATTACACTGTTTAACAGTATTTTCCAGAAGGTTACTTTCAAAATGTATCAATGAATTGCTAATGTAAGCATTTGACTAAGGTTAATAAATTTGGACATAGAGTGTACAATATAGTTGGAATAGGATAACGGACCATGTTTATCAAACAAGATAACCAATTAAGCAAAATATATAAAGTACAGATAGTAAGACACAAATTGGAAATAGATATAGGAAGATGTGTTGTGAGTGCCAATGAGACAACTCTCCATCCAAGTAACAATTTATAAAAGTAAACCATTATAGGTCAAGGTACGGCCTTCAACACGGAGCATTGGCTTACACCGAACAACAAGCTATAAAGGGCCCAAAAAAATTACTAGTGTAAAACCATTCAAACGGGAAAACCAACGGTCTAATCTATACAAAAACGAGAACCGAGAAACACGTATGAACTACATAAACAGACGATAACTACTGTACATCAGATTCCTGACTTAGGACAGGTGCAAACATTTGCAACGGGATAAAACGGGTACCCAACCTTCTCCCTTTTCTGAAACAATTGTATAAAATCACAACATAGAAAGACACACTATAAAATATCAATGGGAAGGCTTAACTCAATCAAAAAATGTAAATTAACACACAATGAACGAATAAATTTGATCTGTGATACCTGAATGCAAATACATAGTTAATAAAAATTATAAGGGATAAATAATTAAGGTCAACAGTAAATAAACAGGTTTAAACAAAGTTAAAGTATGATACCACTGTGAAATGTTAAACAATATTTAGAAAATCATCACTTTTGAAAAAACCTGCGTCATATTACACACAGGTAAATGAAAATAATTTTGTTGTTAAGTATACTTCTTCTTCTGTGTGTATAAAATCTGCCGTTTAGGAATACCAAGAAATTTCTTTAATATCAATAAAACTAATTTAACACTTGGTACATATGGGGTGAATATCAACAATAAAACTATATAATAAGTGCTAAATAAAACTTCCTGTACAGGTGCAAGAATTTAAGGAGAAATGAAATAATTTTGATGTTCATAGTACGAAGAAGTGAAAAAAATTTTAGTAATACCAAATAATCAAAGACATTATACAAAACTGAGGTTTTTGGCTATAACAGTTTCTTAAAAACATTACTCTCTTTGCATATTGCTATGAGAAATTGTAGCCCTTTGACTGGCGGTTAAACTTGACAATGAGACAGATGGGGCGATATGCGTAATTGATTTTACATGGGCAGTAATGGTAACGTTTCCTCTGTAGCACAGTCCATATCGTAAACTTGGATATGCATGACGGCTCATTTCGAAGCTGAGACATTTTCACATATGTGGTTAAATTTTCGGGGTACGAAGTGTGATTCATTTTTCCGTAAATTAGCACACTCAGAAAATCCTTTCCTGATGCGGCTCCTGGTGGTAAAAAATCCCTTTTTTCACACAATAAGTTCTTTGAAAATTTAATACTTTGCATACATTTAATAACTGCATAGTTTTTACACATTTATTCCTTGGTCCTATACTTTTCAAATCAACACAAATGGTTAAGTTCAGTCAATTTGTTAAAAATAGAAACATGTCCAATATCACTACACAGAGATTTTTTGTTTACGCACAACTTTTGTGTTCCTCAATTTGAGGCGCATTTGGGATATTGACCCATATTGAAATCCATAGTTCTGATTTTTCCAAATATTCTTGTGTCATCGTCATCGGTATGAATTTCTGAATAAATCTGTGTATTTTTGTCCATTTCTGAAAGAAAATAAAGTTGTTTCAGCACTATAAGGAAATGACCCTTTTATCGTTATATTTATCAATTCTGAATACAATGTGTAAGTATAATTGATTTCTTCCAGTATACCTTAACAAGTCAAAATATGGATTAAACATCTGAGGATAACCTTCAATTACAATAAACAGACCCTGTTGAAGCATTTAATAAAATTTTCTGATGTCTTCAAGTGCATTTTGACTGAGAAATTATGCAAAAATGTAGATTTCATCAAAAACCCTAAAAAAATACTTAATAGTTTTTACCACTGGAAATCTTTTATTTCAACCTTAGAAACCACTTTAAACTGCTGTGAATGTCATATTTATCATATAGTTAAAGCACAATGAAGTGCAAATTTTAAAACCTTGTCCTTTCACATGATTATATTTTAGAAAAATTTTTTTTTTATATGTATTTCATTGAAAACCCTTTATCAGTGAGAGATGCACATTAGGTTTTTAAGTAAACATTATGACATCACACGTTTTATGATGTCATTTAATAACTACTGATTAAAATAATGCTAAGCACAGTTTACAGTGCTACATAACTAACAGTTGCCTCATGGTTTAACTCAAAATGTCGAGTCAAAAAGATCAGTAACTAATCATTTATAATTTAATATCAAGACCATAGCAACAGTTTTCATATCAGCAAATTTTCAACATCCTGACTGTAATTTGAATTGCATAAATACCACAAATAAACAATTTAAAGCTTGCCTAATAAAACAAAATGCTTACCAGTGATTCATAACTTTATAAAACCTCTAATTTGCCATCTCAGGTTAAAACTGGAATGATATGTCTGTGACTGAAATAAGACAAAAAATTTACTCAGGTTGTTTTTTTCATTTCATTTTTTATACAAACTGTACTATAGAGAGAGGCAAAATCAAATTCTTCAAAGTTTTATCACAAGAAAAGAGAGATGCTCTCCCTGATGACTTCACAACATTCAGTTTAACCTTTTATTAAAATCGGTAATAGCTTAATAGCTAAATAGGTGAAGCACCTTGTTTTTAAAAGGTTTGACCCTCCCCCTTTTTCACCGAGAAAAGACAATATCTTGTGATGTGCTACTGTGCATTTAATATAGCAATTATACTTTTCTTAAAATATGTGTGTCTGTTTTATTTGCATATTTTAATAACCAGCTGCTAATTAATGGTCAAATATTGGTGCAAAACACTTGTAAGTTGTAACAAATTATACTCGTATGAAGAGTGTTATTTCCCTTGATTATAAGCTATTCCTGTAGACTGGAATGATAATAACATAACAATGTCTTTAGTGTGTAATGTTGACTTACTATTTAACAATATTAAATGTTTACATTAGGAATTACTCCCTTTTTCAAGTCAATGACATGTGCCTTCCTTAAGCGTCTCGATCATGCATGTAATTGTAAACAAAGATTTGCCTAAAAGAAGTGCTCCAAACCCGTGCCAGTCATACATTTCAAATGCGAAAATTGTCGCTGATATTTATAAATAATGTTAATCAAGAACCAACTGTGATAACAAGGTATTTATAAAAGACAACTAACCTTCATTTTCACAACTTTCTCTGGTGTACAAGATGCAATCATGCATAATTCAGTCTGACAACTTCTCAAATTCATCTTGTAAATTGGGGCAATATTCGTAATTGATTTTACATAGGCGGTAATGGTAACGTTTTCGTCTGTAGCACAGTCCATATCGTAGACTTGGATATGCATGATGGCTCATTTCGAAGCTGAGACATTTTCACATATGTGGTTAAATTTTCGGGTTACGAAGTGTGATTCATTTTTCCGTAAATTAGCACACCCCGCAAATCCTTACCTGATGCGGCTCCTGGTGGTAAAAAATCCCTTTTTTTCAAACAATAAGTTCTTTGAAAATTTAATACTTTGCATACATTTAATAACTGCATAGTTTTTACACATTTATTCTATGGTCTTTTCAAATCAACACAAATGGTTAAGCTCAGTCAATTGTTAAAAATAGAAACATGTCCAATATCATTACACAGAGATTTTTTGTTTTACGCACAACTTTTGTGTTCTTTAATTTGAGGCGCATTAGGGATATTGACCCAGATAAGATACGTGTTAAACAATTGAGTGAAATTAAAGCTCATCTGCTAACCACTCAGCGTTTGTGATAGAACAAATAAAATTGTTCATACTGTTTTGTAGGGTCACCTTTAGTTTCCTCTGCCGATTTAGATGTCACTTTAATGATTTGTCTCCTACGAAATTTGCCACCATATGTCTCGCGACCATCTTCTGGATTTGATGCTTTACCACAGTCAAATGTTTCGTCTCAAGGAGCTCACATATCACGAATTAAATATTATATAAATTTTATTGTTTCGCATTCAAAAGATGGCAGACTATCAGATACAGATTTCAAAAGAATATGGATGGATTTGGAAATGGTATGAACATTATTGGAATTTTTTTAACTTGTTATAAAAAAACTAAAACAGACTTTCATATACAGTAGCTGATTTGTTCATTGTTGGAGGCCGCACGAATCGATAAAGTTGATTGCATTTACAACATTTGGACTCCCTTGGATCATTGTCTCACTTGCAATCATACCACAACTTCTTAACTATAAAATAAAAACATATTTTATTCGACAATAATGACGCCTTAAAGTGACAAACCAATAACGGTTAATATTACAGTATACAAATGTTAATGGTGATTTTGTGTGTAGATATATAATCTCAAACAATTAATAGGACATATTTAAAAAATAGAGACAACAAACATGGAACATCCAAAAATAAAATAAGTGAACACACACTATTATGACAAATGGGATCAATACAATTAACAGATAACTGTATTGTATTTTAAGCTCCGACGGCATCAATTGGTGATTAGCGTTAGCGGAGCCAGTAATCGGATATTTGTGACCATCAAATTACCAATTGATGCCGTTTGAGCTCCAAATACAATATTGTTATCTCCATTCTAATGAAACATACAGAACACAACGTCAAATCATACATTAAAATCTGTCATACTGCGTTTGCGCTTGCGCGTACGTTTTCATAGCATCAATTGTTAACTGATGCCATGAAAATCAAAATGAACGTTTCAAACTATGTTGCATTATAATTTGTAACTGATGGAGGAGATGAGGTATAATTCACACGTGATTAGTTTTTATCTTTTTATCTTATTAAAGTATTTAACAAAAGTATTAACATAATTTCAACAAAAAGGATATCCTCGCACAAAAATTTATTAACTTTGATTTTTCTTCTTAAGATTTGAAATGAGCAAATTTAGTTGATATATTGCTAATTCTAATAGGAAGTTCCTTTTTACACTTTTTTTTCGCTTTGTAAACAAAGCTATGTTGTAATACCAATACAACATGGGTAGCACGTGATTGACATCACAAATATAATTGCAACTTTAGTTGTATTTTGAAAAATGGACAATTTTAATTGGGTTGATTGCTAAAGTTAAGCTTAAATAAAACTGATTTGATTTCTAAAATATCATTTGCCTGCTTGAATTTATATATTTTAAAGGCGATCCATGGTTTGGGAAACAGCAAGATGTTATGGATGCAGCTGATGCAAAATCTAAACTTTTGAACTACAACGCGCTCAAAGAACTTGTGAATGTGGGTTTCAGTATTCACCGTAATCTCAAAAGATTAAATGATCATAGCAATGAGCTAGCGGTGCATATTTCAAAAATAACAAAGCTAGAAACAACAGTTGAAAATATGATTAAAGGTAATAAATCATGATAATTAATAAAATATTTCCTAGGAGATCTTTGTGCATGACTTTATAATTTTACTGTGTACATTCAAACTTTTCATTCGTGAGAGTTGAGACAATTTGCCTGCAATCTGTTTTCTCTTGTCGTTTCTAATCATGATCAGTACTTACACCCCCCTTAATCAGGCATGCATGGCTAACCCTCCTTAATTAGGTTAGTTTTCATCATACATATCTTATCAATTTTCCAGAATTCAAAATCTTCCAGATTCAAAAAATTACTTGTTTAAAATGTTTATTTTCATTTTCTAGCACTTGGTCTATGCTGCTGTTTGTTGATTGCTTGTTTCCGAGGGTATCATCAGCTCCGTAATCAGTGCATTGGTACTAACATGGTTTATTACCTACCTCTCTTAAACTATCCCTAGATAAAATTAGAAATTATTATCAACCAAAGATTTCAACTCGCGTCTCCAAAATTGCCCCAAGGTTGTATTATACTTCAACACAATTTAGTCATATAGCTCCCACGTATTCGAGTATTGATAAAACCTTCGCTTCAAAATATTTGTATGTGTGCTTCCATTACGAAAGTTATTCCAGGAAAGAGCGTAGGACGTATCGAATTTATACAGTGTCATAGTCATTTTGATTCACCTTCGTACATTCAATATTCAATAAGTTGACATATTTTTGTAACTGTAAATTCAGAAATCATTACGAGTTTTTTTTTTATTAATGCAAATAATGCGACTGTGTGAGTATGACAACAATAAGAACTCGCATTCAGATATCTGATGCATACTTCTGTTCGTACATTTTTCTTATATTGCAACAATTAATCCATATATACAACTGGTAAATGAATTAGTTCAAGGTTGTGTTGTAATATATTTCATAAAATCTATACTAAATTCCATTAAAGTTTCAAGAATTTGGGTGTGGATGTATCTGTAAAATGCGTTATTAATAGAACAGTATAATGAATCCTTCTGTTTATGGTGATGATGTTTATAGAACCAGTAAATACAAATAGGATCCATGACAATGAGTTGATCTTTGAGTACACTTATTTTGAGGTTAATCAATTTCATACTGAAATCAGATCTATGAAACTTTTTTTTTATTAACGTTGATTTTGATAAAAATTAATTCAAACATACTGTATTATGTGTAAACCCACTTATTTTTGCAGAAAATTTATGTCGCGTTGAGCCCTTTCTAGCCGAATTCGCAGCGATTTATTTTTTTCTAGAATTTTTTATTTACTTGTTATATTAATATATGTATTGAAAGACACAACTTTCATATCATCTGGATGATTTACACTGCTGTATTTAAAAAAAAAAGATCTGCAATTATAGCAGTTTAAAAAAGATCTCATATTGTGTCGAACAGCTGATATTTTACAATATAAATATGCAGACAATCAGATAATCGATTGATCGGGTTGTGTTTACGTATTATTTCATGATAGAAATCAGTGTTTTACATGTTTTATTTGTTTCACCAGCAAACCGGAAGATGCCTTTATAAGTTTGGGTCCAACTGATAGTATTTGATATTCAGCTGTATTGTCACATCTCATTTCAAGATTATATGGCCCTGTACCTTTAATGGTTTTCATTGACTTTGAATATTTTAAAAAATTTACATGTTAATATACTGCTATTTCAAATTAAAAATTTGCATTTTACTATCAAAATAACAAGAAGGCAAGACATATTTCCGTGTTAACAGTTTGTTATTTAAAACAATCTAGTTTTCAATGTCACCTTAAAAACATCTACCTCTATGTCATTTTAGTTTACAAAAAATTGTACGAAATTGAGGTACAAAATACATGAAATATGTAAAAAGGCTATTGTGTTTTACAAAATATTTTTCTACTTGCGGTTTTAACATACTATATAAAACATACGTCTCAATTAATAACTGATAATGGTTAAATAAGTAAGGAATTATGACGAAAAAGGGGAAACTTTTGAAATAACCTCTCAAATACATGCTACTGATGAAATATTTTCCTATGATTTTTATGTTAATGCTAGATGACAGGGATTACATCATGAAGTTATGAGAAGAAAAAAATATTAAACAAAATACTGAACTCCAAGGCAACTTCAAAAAGAGGAAGTCCAAAAAAAACTAACAAAATCAAACGCTATCAATAAAAGAAACAAGAGAAAAGCAACTGCCATAGTCTTGACTTGGAGCATGTATTTTCCGAAGAATATGGTGGTTTAAACCTAGTTTGATAGCTAGAAAAAATAATACTTCTTTATGAAAATTGACAATAGAAAGCTCTATTGTTATTTTAAAAAAGAATTGGCTAGGTCGTTAAAGAGTTACGAGACTTTATCCGTTTGAAATAAGGGAATTTTTCACACGCTAACATCATTATGCCTAAATTGATTTCTCAAAAATTTACTTTATAAAATTTATAATAAATCATTCCAGAAATTAGGGTTTGTATTACTGCTTGGTAAAATTACTAAAAAATTAATATTGTTTTAGGGTCTGGTGAATGAACGTTTCACTTTTGATTTTGATGATTTTTTTGTTTGTCATTCCAGATGTTAGGAACTTGTTACAGTTATGTATGACATAAAATGTATACCCCTAATGGTATCCTAATGCATATTTTTTTTCTACTTCTGATCTTAGGCCTTTAAATATTCCATGGTATTCTGGCAATAATTTCAATTAGGTTGTTTCATGCGCTAAAGGCGCAGCTGATCAATTGATAAGTTGGTATGGAATAAATAATAGAATTCAGTAACAGCAAGTACTCTCAGATAAGATCGGTACGTTGGATCTCTGTGCTTATGTTATCTATATTGGTGTGATTTAAGTCGATCTGATGATTCAATCCTCTTGCAACTAAATTTGTACATGAGTTTGTTCTTATGTTTTGCTGTTGTATCACTGTCCCATGTGAGTAGGATGATTGACCGTCGTTTGTTTTCTCGAATTATAGCGAATTAAAAAAGATTTCATATTGTGTCGAACAGCTGATATTTTGCAATATAGATATGCAGAATATAAGATAATCGATTGATCGGGTTGTGTTAACGTATTTTTCATGATAGAAATCAGTGTTTTATTTGTTTCACCAGCAAACCGGAAGATGACTTGATAAGTTCGGGTCAAACTGATAGTATTTGATATTCAGCTGTATTGTCACATCTCATTTCTAGATTATATAGCCCTGTACCTTCAATAGGTTTTCATTGACTTTGAATATTTTACCAAATTTATATGTTTATATGTCAATTTCAAAATTTGCATTTTACTATCAAAATAACAAAAAGGCGAGACATATCTCCGTGTTAACAGTTTGTTATTTAAAATGATCTAGTTTTCAATGTCACCTTAGACACATCTACCTATATGTTAATTTAAGTTGTATAAAATTGTACGAAATTGAGGTACAAAATACATGAAATATGTAAAAAGGCTATTGTGTTTTACAAAATATTTTTCTACTTGCGGTTTTAGCATACTATATAATACATACTTCTCAATTAATAACTGATAATGGTTAAATAAGTAAGGAATTATGAGGAAAAAAGGGAAACTTTTGAAATAACCACTGAAATACATGCTACTGTTAAAATCTTTTCCTATGAATGTTATGTTAATGCTAGATGACAGGGATTACATCATGAAGTAATGAGAGGAAAACAAAATTCAACAAAATACTGAACTCCAATGCAAATTCAAAAAGAGGAAGTCCATAAAAACTGACAAAATCAAACGCTATCAATCAAAGAAACAAGAGAAAACCAACTGCCATAGTCCTGACTTGGAGCATGTATTTTGTCGAAGAAAATTGTGGCTTAAACCTGGTTTAATAGCTAGAAAAAATAATACTTCTTTATAAAAATTGACAATAGAAAGCTCTATTGTTATTTTAAAAAAGAATTTGCTAATTCGTTAAAGAATTACGAGACTTTATCCGTTTGAAATAAGGGAATTTTTCACACGCTAACATCATTATTCCTAAATTGATTTCTTCAAAAATTTACTTTATAAAATCTATGATAAATCATTCCAGAATTAAAGGGTTTGTAATATTGCTTGGATCAAATTATTAAAAAAATAATATTGTTTTAGGGTCTGGTGAATGAACATTTCGATTTTGATTTTGACGATTTTCTTGTTTGTCATTTCAGAGTTTAGGAACTTGTAACAGTTATGTATGACATAAAATTTATACACCTAATGGTATCCTAATGCATAGTTTTTTCTGCATTTGATCTTAAGCCATATAAATATCTCATGGTATTCTTGAGACAATTTCAATTAGGGTGTATCATGGGCTCAAGGCGCAGCTGATCAATTGATAAGTTGGTATGGAATAAATACTTGAATTCAGTAACAGCAAGTACTCTCAGATAAGATCGGTATATTGGGTCTCTGGTCTTTTTGTTATATATTTTGGTGTGATTTAAGTAGATCTGATGAGTCAATCTTCTTGCAACTAAAATTTAGTTTGTTCTTATGTTTTGCTGTTGTATCAGTGTCCCATGTGAGTTGTATGATTGGCCGTTGTTTGTTTTCTCGCTTGTATGTTGTACATTTGTTATGTCAGGGTCATTTGAAGCTTGCTACGCGATAGATGTTTTTCTTCATCTATGCATGCTGTATGGTGACATATAGTTGCTTACTTCTGCTTCAGTTGGTGTCTTCTGAAAACCTGTCTCATTAACAATCATGCCACATCTTCAATTCTTCTTTATACATATGCCTGGCATGAGAATTTTATATGATGAATTTCGCTAATGCAATTTACTTAGTGTAATAGACGACAGGATAAAATTTCTGTTCTAATTTCAGAAAAAGAAGAACATTCAGATCGAAAAGAGAAAATAATGAAAATGGAAAATGAGCAGGAAGAAGTTATACCAAAAAATGTTAAAGGTATATTATTGCTTCATGTGTTTTGGCACTTTATAACTTGACAAAAAAAAAACGATACTTATAAATCATTTTATAAGTTAAAAATGAATATTTTATAAAGGTTGAAACTCTGTTGAAACGGATTACATTTGCTATCAGAATGTACTTCATGTAATATTCATTAAATATTTGCAACAGGACGTTAAGCAAACAAATATCTATTTATTATATCTATGTAAGAACGGTTGGTAGTTGACAAATACATCAGTGATTTAGATTTACTTAAGTAATAATATATGGGGCTTGAATTTTTATTGATTTTACCACGGGTTGACCTTTTATGCTCTCTTTTTACCATGAGCAATAACGAGACAGGATTTATCAACTCTTGAGATCATTTTCAAATTTCATTTGTCAATGTGTGAATAAAATGATTGTAAAGTGTCCATGTCTGTTTAAAATGTCCCATATTGGGGTCCGAGGGGTCAGACATTAAACTTTTGTTTGATTTGTTCAAAAAGTTTGGGGTTCTTTAATATTCTGGAAAAAAACATGTCTTTAGATTTTGGATATAGGACCATCAAAGATAAATGTCCAAATTAAATTTTTTAGACAACATTCATTCTGCGTCAAAAACCTATGATATGTCAACTATTTAATCACAATCAAAATTCAAAGCTAATACATCACAAACAATAGAAATTGTAAGTAGATGCATAGTGAAAATAGATATAGCATAAAATTCTAATTTGAGAAATTATGTACAAGTATAGTTATAAATTTACTGTTCCTTATTAAGTACATGTATATTGAAAATAATCAAAGGTAAGTTTTGTAGATTTTTAAAAGACATTTTATCAATCATGAATCATATTTTTATAAACTGATTTTTTCTCATTTTTTTTTCATTTTTTTTTTTAGAACTTTGTGTTTTTTTTGTTTTTTGTTTTTTTTTTTCTTTCTTTTTTTTTTTGTGTATAGATTACTTTTTAGAATGCAATATATACATACATTTTTTTTTTATGAAAGCGAACACTTTAAAAACTTAGTTAATATTGTCCATTAATAAATAAATAAATTAAATTCTTACATGGATTTGCTGAATCTAACCGTGTTTTTTAGATTTTAGATATTGCACCATAATACTAGGTAGGTAAATGTCAAATTTTTGAGTTCTTTGACCGTATTCATTCTGTGTCAGAAACCTACGCTGAATCAAATATTTAATCACAATCCAAGTTCAGAGCTGTGTCCAGCTTGAATGTATTGTCCATACTTGTCCCAACTATTCAGGGTTCGACCTCTGCGGTCGTATCAAGCTGCTCCCAGCGGAGCATTTTTTATTAAAAATGGAAAAAATTGTTTAAATTGTCATTTCTACACTCTGAATTTACTTTGTCTGAACCAAATGTTATGAAACGTATACACAATGCTTAATATCAACAAAAAAACAGATCAACTTCGAATTTGGGTGGCGTCACTTTCACCGTTATTGCGTTATATAAAAATAAGGAGATGAGGTATGATTGCCCATGAGACAACTTTTCATCAAAGTTAAAAACATTTATTGTAGAGAGCTCTCTCACAAGCAAACGCAAAAAAAAACATAACTGTAAAATATAAGGGCATACACTTCATGTCCGTTTATAAATTTGGCGTTTTCGCGCTCTTGCTTTACTTTGCCTCAACTGGCCTTTGTTAGTCTTAAATGTTTTTTAAATTTTAGTTCATTTGTATGTTTTGGAGTTTAGTGTGACGTCCATTTTCATTGAGCTAGTACACATATTGTTTAGGCGCCAGCTGAAGCCCGCCTCCAGGTGCGGGATTTTCTCGCTGTGTTGAAGACCCATTGGTGGCCGTCGGCTGTTTGGTCGGGTTGTTGTCTCTTTGACACATTCCCCATTTCTTTTCTCAATTTTAAGTATTATGAAACTTATACACAATTCTTATAACCACCAAACACAGATCAAATTCAAGTTTGGGTGTCTTTACTCTCAATGTTCCTTAATTATGTCTCTTTTTACATGGAAAAAATTGCTGAATATGCCGTATTTTTACAAGAGGGAAATATGAGTCCGATTGATACATTTTACTTTTATTTCTGTTTTGTTTTCTATACAATGTTAAGGCTAAAATATAAGGGACTTGAGGTGTTAACACGAAAATGTGGATGCAGTTAGATTTCAGTAAGCCAATCCTACACCCTTGTCTAGTATGTTTTCGTTGGACGTTGACTTATGACACTTGATATGAAGATTTATCCCCGACTTAGTATATTTCTAGGATTTTGATTGGTTAACGCACGTCGTTACAAAACCCATAGCCCCTGTGTGTGCTAATCCATATACCCGGACGTTGCTACCATATACACCAGGGAACTTCACGCGCGTTTTACTCAGTTCCATGGTTGTTCCTTGTGAAAAATTGAATTTTGTAGAATATCCATGATATCTGTAATTAAGTATTTAATTCACTAACACTTTTATCCTCTTATGCCGATCATTTGCACCATTTCTAGTAAATGCATCACTTGGCTCACACATTGTCAATGAATGGGACTACTGACCTAGCTATTCAAATGACCCACGTTAACGTCATACCGTCTATGACGTAAATCGCACATCATTGAGCGCCAAATTTGACCCATACCAGTTTCTTTGTTTCTGGATTAAAAACGTCTTTTATTTGACTACCTGTAGGCTTCTACCAAAGGTAGTACCCTACACTTAGTTAAAAATATGTCAAATTCCCTAATTTCAATAAAACTTTTTTAAATAATGAAAAAAAAACGTTGCTTTCTCGTTATACTTTATGGTCGAATTTCTCAAAAAATCGTCAGATTTAGACTAAGACAGGGGATAAATTCCTTATCTACGTTCATATTCGTAAAAATCGATATTTTAACACCCTTCAGTAACCTGTACACCCTTTGGCTTCGCCTCAGGGTGTACTTGGATACTTCAGGGTGTTAAATATCCATATCTACGGATATGAACGTAGATATCTCATAGTATAACTGCATGACGGTGTTGTGTATTGTAATGACCTCTTTTTGATCTTGACCTTTGATCAAATAGTCAAAGTTTTTGCTTTTTGGGAATTTTTATGTATGGTTTTTCATATTTAGTTTGTTGTTTTACCAACAAAAGATAACGAGTCGTAATCCATGGGCGATGGCCTCGGACTTTGACCATTCAACTCAAAGTCAATTATTTGATTGAAGAAACCCAAAACCATGTACTTTAATGTTCTTTTTAATGATTCTATTATAACTTATATTCTATATGTACTGATCCATGATTAACCAAGACAAAATTTTAGTGTCTAGTTTTTAAGGTATAATTATCCTAGAGGAGTTTCAATTATAATGTTATCTAACCAATCAGATGTGATGAGATAGATAATGAGACAAATATCCAACAAAGGACTACCTCGTATAACACTGCACGTCGTCATCCAGTCTTCAACGACACTGTATAGTAAGCTATCAAAGGTCCAAAGATTTAAAAATGGGAAACAACTTATTATACAACAGATGTTTATTCTTTATTTTATGTATGCCTTAAATGATAATATATAATTCATATAAAAGGTCAAATTTCTATTTGGGGCTTGGGGACCGAGTAGTCTAAGTAGTCCAACTACTAAACACTAAATTTGTCAGTTTGAATCCCCCATGTGGCTGGTGTGCTCGACTCTAATCATAATTGACTACAGAAGGTCGGTGGTTCCTGGCAATTCGGTTTCCTCCACCAATAAAAACTGACCGCCACGAAATGAGCAATAATGCTGAAATTGGCGTTTAGCGCCAATCAATCAAATTGTTATTTCTAATTATATACACTTTATATATTTTTCAGACCAAATGGAAAAACAAATAATAGACTGGAAAAAAAAAGATGAGATGTTTGTTAATACAAGAGCCAGTGATTACGTCATGGAATGTTTAAAGGACAAGAGTTGTTTGACTTTAACTGCCCCTTCAGGAGTAGGAAAATCTTTTATTGCAAGACACACAGCACTAGTTCTACAGAAAGAAGGATACACAATAATACCAGTGAGAAAACCAGATGATATTCGAAATTATTATCAACCTGGAAAACATACAGTTTTCATTGTAGATGATATTTGTGGAAATTTTACTGCTAATCAACATCAGATTGAAAACTGGAAAGAATTGTTACCTGTGATTAACATAATCATTGCAGACAAATGTTGTAAGATTATTGTATCTTGTAGGTTACAAATCTATAAAGATGATAGGTTTAAAATATTAGTTCCTTTTAAATCATGTGAATGTAATTTAATGTCATTTTGTTTATAAACAAATGTACCATCTAGAGTGAGAAGGGCCTCTTTAATTTTTGCCTTGGAAGTGCTTCTGTTCAATCTACAAGCAATCTGTAGAAAAAAATATTTTGGCAAAAACGTATTCTGGTTTAAACTTGGGTGACATTGATTAGTTATCACAAAATAGTGAATTCTTTCCACTTTTATGCTCTTTAAATCATGGAGAAAAACATGGAGATGTTAACGAATTTTTCAAAAATCCGTTTATTCTCTATCAAAATGAGCTAGAGAATTTGAGAAGGCATGGCGATGAAGGGTACTATAAAATATGCAGTTTAGGTTTATTAGTTCTCTTTAATAATCAACTGAATGAGAAATGGTTCGAGGGTAGAGTGACACATGAGCAACAACATATCATAGAAGACACATGTGGGGCTTGTAGATTGAACAGAAGCACTTCCAAGGAAAAAATTAAAGAGGCCCTTCTCACTCTAGATGGTACATATGTTTATAAACAAAATGGTATTTATAGAACTGTACATGATAAATTGTTTAACTTCCTTGCTCATTACTTTGGTCAGAAAATGATTGAATGTTTAATAGACCATGGCGATAGTGATTTAGTACATGAACGGTTTACTTGGAAGAAATCACCAGATGAAAAAAACAGTAACATAGATTACATTATTGAAATACCTGAGGATTATTTGGAATCATATTTAAAACGGTTTATACAGGACTGGTCAACAGGAATTGTCAGAGTTATATTCATGAACAACAATATGAAAGTGTTGTCAAAGGGGCACCATGGATCAGGTAGTACAGTCCTTGGATGGTGTAAACTTCCCACTCACACCATACACCATTACACCATTCACCATACACCATTACACCATACACCTTGTGCCATTACACCATACACGTTACACCTTTGCACCATACACCTTACACATTACACCATACACCATTCCCCATTCTATCTACACGATCCGAAATTACCCATAATGCAATTAAATTTCAAAGAAAGCGTGCGACTACAAAATTATTTATTTGATTTAAAAAACGAATTTTGATCACAATATTGTAAATTAATGTATAAAATTAAAATCTCCGTGGTCATGCCTATGATGGTTATATAAACAATACAGATTAAATATATATACATGTATTTGTAAATAAAGTACGCATAATGCTTTGCTTGTAATGCAAATTTATCCGCGATCTGCCTATCTATAAATTAAAAACGATATTGGTTACAATGCTATTATTATCGGTTTTAACATGTATCGTAAATCTTATAAACTTGGTTTTCAGATAAAATCGACAAACAATGCCAAAAATGAATACTTCAGGATGACTGGTACATGTACAACATGTACAACAAAATTATTTTAAGCATCAACCAAAACTGACCATATTTGCACTTATAATTATAAAATTGAGAATGGAAATGGGGAGTGTGTCAATCTGTTAATTTATATAGGGTTAAAAAATTTGGAAATATTTTTGCCCTCCTTTTATTAAAAATATTGTCTCGCTACAAAATTTCAGTAATTTTGATACCTCAGGCTGACTCATATAACAAAATTATTTAACTCATCAACCAAAACTGACCATAATATTTTCACTTTATTATATAGATCTATATAGCCACATAGTAAATCAGCAATATTTTGATGTCAGGGTGGATTGTATAATACAAATGACAGCAACAGTGCAATACAATGACAACAAAAATTTGTCCCCATCAATCTAGATTGCCAGCATGTCATCTTTTTATTCAATATATTGTCTCGCAACAAAATTTCAGTAGTTTTGATACCTCAGGTTGACTCGTACAACAAAATTATTTTAACGCATCAACAAAAACTGACCATATTTGCACTTTATTATGTATATCTATAAAGCCACACAGTAAATCAGCAATATCTTGTTGTCAGGATGGATTGTATAACACAAATGACAGCAACAGTGCAATACAATGACAACAAAAATTTGTCCTGAGCAATCTAGATAGCCAGCATGACCTCTTTTATTCAAAATATTGTCTCGCAAGAAAATTTCAGTAGTTTTGATACCTCAGGCTGACTCGTATAACAAAATTATTTTAAAGCATCAACCAAAACTGACCATATTTGCACTTTATCATGTAAATCTATATAGCCGCATAGTAAATCAGCAATATTTTGATGTCAGAATGGATTGTATAATACAAATGACAGCAACATTACAACACAATGACGACAAAAAATATACCCATCAATTTAGATAGCCAGCATGTCCTCTTTTTAATTAAAATATGGTCTCGCAACAATTTTTCAGTAATTTTGATACCTAAGGCTGACTAGTATGACAAAATTATTTAAAAGCATCAACAAAAACTGACCATATTTGCACTTTATTATGTATATCTATATAGCTGCATAGTAAATCAGCAATATTTTGATGTCAGGATGGATTGTATAATACAAATGACAGCAACATTGCAATACAATGGCAACAAAAATTTGCCCCCATCAATCTAGATAGCCAGCATGTCCTCTTTTTATTCAAAATATTGTCTCGTAAGAAAATTTCAGTAGTTTTGATACTTCAGGCTGACTTGTATAACAAAATTATTTTAAAGCATCAACCAAAACTGACCATATTTGCACTTTTAATATTATGTATATCTATATAGCCACATAGTAAAGCAGCTATATTTTATTGTCAGAATGGGTTGCATTATACAAATGACAGCAACATTGCAACACAATGACAACAAAAATTATCCCCATCAATTAAGATTGCCAGCATGTCCTCTTTTTATTCAAAATATTGTATCGCAACAAAATTTCAGTAATTTTGATACCTAAGGCTGACTAGTATAACAAAATTATTTAAACGCATCAACAAAAACTGACCATATTTGCACATTATTATGTATATCTATATAGCCACATAGTAAATCAGCAATATTTTGATGTCAGGATGGATTGTATAATACAAATGACAGCAACATTGCAATACAATGACAACAAAAATTTATTCCCATCAATTTAGATAGCCAGCATGTCCTCTTTTTATTCAAAATATTGTCACGCAACAAAATTTCAGTAGTTTTGATACCTCAGGCTGACTCGTATAACAAAATTATTTAAACGAATCAACCAAAACTGACCATATTTGCATTTTATTATGTAAATCTATATAGCAGCATAGTAAATCAGCAATATTTTGTTGTCAGAATGGATTGCATAATACAAATGACAGCAACATTGCAACACAATGACAACAAAAATTTGTCCCCATCAATCTAGATTGCCAGCATGTCCTCTTTTTATTCAAAATATTGTGTCGCAAGAAAATTTCAGTAGTTTTGATACCTCAGGCTGACTCATTTAACAAAACTATTTTAAAGTATCAACCAAAACTGACCATATTAGCACTTTATTATGTAAATCTATATAGCCGCATAGTAAATCAGCAATATTTTGATGTCAGGATGGATTGTATAATACAAATGACAGCAACATTGCAATACAATGACAACAAAAATTTGTCCCCATCAATCTAGATAGCCAGCATGTCCTCTTTTTATTCAAAATATTGTCTCTTAAGAAAATTTCAGTAGTTTTGATACCTCAGGCTGACTTGTATAACAAAATTATTTTACAGCATCAACCAAAACTGACCATATTTGCACTTTTAATATTATGTATATCTATATAGCCACATAGTAAAGCAGCTATATTTTATTGTCAGAATGGATTGTATAATACAAATGACAGCAACATTGCAACACAATGACAACAAAATTTATCCCCATCAATTTAGATTGCCAGCATGTCCTCTTTTTATTCAAAATATTGTCTCGCAACAAAATTTCAGTAATTTTAATACCTAAGGCTGACTAGTATAACAAAATTATTTAAATGCATCAACAAAAACTGACCATATTTGCACATTATTATGTATATCTATATAGCCACATAGTAAATCAGCAATATTTTGATGTCAGGATGGATTGTATAATACAAATGACAGCAACATTGCAATGCAATGACAACAACAATTTGTTCCCATCAATCTAGATAGCCAGCATGTCCTCTTTTTATTCAAAATATTGTCTCGCAACAAAATTTCAGTAGTTTTGATACCTCAGGCTGACTCGTATAACAAAATTATTTAAACGAATCAACCAAAACTGACCATATTTGCACTTTATTATGTAAATCTATATAGCCACATAGTAAACAACAATATTTTGATGTCAGAATGGATTGCATTATACAAATTAAATGACAGCAACATTGCAACTCAATGACAACAAAAATTTTTCATCATCAATCTAGATAGCCAGCATGTCCTCTTTTTATTAAAAATATTGTCTCGCATGAATATTTTAGTAGTTTTGATACCTCAGGCTGACTTGTATAACAAAATTATTTTAAAGCATCAGCCAAAACTGATCATATTAGCACTTTATTATGTCATGTATGTAAATCTATATACCCGCATAGTAAATCAGCATATAGCTGCAAAGTAAATCAGCAATATTTTGATGTGAGGATGGATTGTATAATACAAATGACAGCAACACTGCAATACAATGACAACAAAAATTTGTCCCCATCAATCTAGATAGCCAGCATGTCCTCTTTTTATTAAAAATATTGTCTCGCAAGAAAATTTCAGTAGTTTTGATACCTCAGGCTGACTCGTATAACAAAACTTTTTTAAAGTATCAAACAAAACTGACCATATTTGCACTTTATTATGTAAATCTATATAGCGGCAGCCGCATAGTAAATCAGCAATATTTTGATGTCAGGATGGATTGTATAATACAAATGACAGCAACATTGCAATACAATGATAACAAAATCTTGTCCGCTTTAATTTAGAGTGCCAGCATTTCATCTCTGTATTCGTTATATAAAACTGTCACTAAAGTCAGTATCAGTATCTGTATTTCCCACTTCCATGACTTCTGAATACACCTTATCGCTATTTGTCCGCCATTACTGGATATCACACAGGTTCCCGTAAAATTTTGACGTCATAAAACAAAATATCTGACGCCACAATGAAAAAGGGATTGTTGTTGACGTCAAAAGTTCAAGCGGCCGGGTCAGCCGGGAATAGCGATTAGGTGTATATGGACGGGTACATCACAGATTCCTTTTGGGCTATTGTGTGATGGGTTGGTCTGCGCATAAATTAGTCGTGCTTGCTGGGGTGTGATGATTTAAACTCAGTAGTTCAGGATGGTTTGTATAATAAAACTATTCCACCTCATCATCCAACAGTGTGACTGACATGACAGATTTCATTTGTACTTTATAATGAAAAGTATGAGAAGTTCTAGCTCTTCTAGGAAAAGTATACTGTTAGTATAATATGTCGGTTGGTTGATTTTGTTGGTGGCTAAATATCAAGTGGCAAATATTTCATTCCGTTTCACATAAGTATATTTTTTCGGACGTTCAAGATATCATTTATAATCCGTAAAGACAAATCTAACTAAATTGACGAGATTGTTCATAATTATACAACACCTTATGTGCAATAACACTGTACAATTTTCCTTTGAACATTTTTTGGAAAACAGAATCGTAAATCCAAGGCAAACATAGGTGAATGACGACAAGATATTTATAAAGAGACTGTCAAAAGTGGGGAACGAAGCAACTTTAAAAATGATGTTGATAACCCGTGATATAAAAATACTGTTCCGATGCGTGGATAACCTTTCTATCCGCCTTCTAGTTTAAATAAAATCCTGTCTTTTATGATAACTGCATGTGATCACAAGTGTGTAATTTTAAAGCCATTGTTTAATGTAAATAAGAATATGAAAAAAAAAGATTTTTTAACATGTGTATATTAACCCTCTTGCTGCCAAAGGGACATTTATGGCTTCTACACACAAATCTTGTTGATTGTGTAGAACGTCAAAGGTCCATGGTAACGTCACAATACTGAGGGGCACTGACAACGTCAAAAGACGGCGCCAAAAGGACGATTTTGGCGGGAATGAAGCAAACTGAATAAAATGCATTATTTGTATACTTAAAACGGATGTCAAAAAATGATACAGGATCATAAGCTTGTTAGTACTATAATGCCAACTTATTTAACGTGTTTTCTAATTATCTAGTTCGTCATTTTCATGTAAAATGTTGCGTACCTTCGAGAAATTTGTTAAACGTTTAAATCATAGAAAAGGTAACTGTTATACTTGATTACGCGAAATATTAATATTAATTCACAATACACGCTTTATTTAAGAGAACTGGAAAATTTCTTTAGGGCTCAAATGCCGTGATTGAATTCTCAGTGAAGATTTTTTTTTGTAAAAGTACACAAATGATACCCGATATACTTGTATTGCCATACGATATTTCAATACATTTTATACCCGTTTCATCATTGAAGCACTAATCTAAAACTATTTATTTTCATTCGAAATGGGGATGTTAAATTAGCAGGTGACCCAATGATTTCTTTTCCTATCTTACATATCATCCTTTCCCAGTGGCAACCTCAATTTTCAGCCATTCATCACAAATCTTTTACTTTGTAGGACCCACTGAGCAACATATTTATTCTACATTAAATTTCAGACGTCCTTAATATTGCATGAAATACTTGCCACTGAACGTTGAGAAGAGAACAATTTATCAATCAACAGATTTTAAAAGATATTTCGTGTATGCCAATTACAGTGTGTACTTCATCATAGAAAATGAAAATGAATTATTATTGATTCAGGTTCACTTGTAGACAATAGAAATTAATTTTAGAGAATTTCTTCCCTCGCTTTTCTGTTTTTTTTTAAATTCGTATTTTCAAACATTTCTCTGAAATTTTGAGCAATAAGTAGTCAACAAAATAATAATAAACATGATTAAAACATAAACAAAATGAATATGGATAATAACGTCTATAAACATTATTTTCTCGCCTACCGAAACAAGGCTTGGAATGAAAATTTTAACTTCTGACACGTTTGATACTTTACAACAAGAAGTAGTTCATAGAATTGGCTGCTCGGAGTTTTTATTTATTTTTATTTGTACACTCATTGTTTTTATTTTTATTTTTATTTGGGGCAGTTGTTTTGTTTATATAATTATTTGAGAGATTTTTTTACGGTATTTATCTATTATAAGAAGGTTTACTAAGCTAATCGGATAACAAAGATAAATATATTTTAGTATTTTAGAGGTGGTTAAGAATCAGTTATGCATTTCACTTGACAAAGATAAAACAAAAGCGCTTATAAAGCTAGTAGCAATGGGTGACCATGGGTATATTATTTTCATTTTTTTGAAAACAAGAAAGATAAAAAAAAACTATATTTCAAGGTTAAAAGTTGTATTGTAAAATAATATTGTATTAAAAACATCATTTATAACAATCTTATAGCAATAGTTTTCATAAAATTACTTTTACATCGCTTTTCATAATTACGGCTACATTGGCGCGGGAAATAGTATGGACGGCGGGAAAGCGCTGTTCTACAGAGAGGCACAAGTTTTGCAACGTCACAGATATGAAACGTCAAGATGCTTTTGGCGCGACAAAGCAAGAAAAAAACTCGGCAGCAAGAGGGTTAAATATATATGACATAGAGTCTAACGAGTAAAGTAATTTGCTTTACTGGGAAAAAAGAACAATAGGATTATTATTATTGTTTATGTTTACAATCCGAAAAATTAAAATAAAATGAACTTCGGTTTCAACCAATGAAATGTCGTACACCATTCATTCACACCATTCCCGATCGCACGTTACACAATCACACCATTCCTCATACACCATTACACCATTCCCCTTACACCATACACCATAGCACCATACACCTTCTACCATTGCACCATATGCCATACACCATTACACCATACACGTTATTTTGGGAAGTTTACACCATCCAAGGGCTGTACATCACTGATAATGGCGTGTTATTATGGTTATACGGATATGGTACAGTGGATTTTACATAATGAAGTGGATGTGGATCAATGTAGAGATGATGCGATTACTGGTCTCTACATTGCAAGTCAGGAAGGACATATTGATATAGTAAAGTTGTTGTTAGAGAGAAATCCTACTATTGATATATGTAACAATGATGGTAGTAGTCCTCTGTACATTGCAAGTCAAAACGGACACACTAATATAGTAAAGTTGTTGTTAGAAAGGAATCCTAATGTTAATTTATGTGGCAATAATGGCTGTAGTCCTCTGTATTAGGCAAGTCAGAATGGACATAATTATATAGTGAATTTGTTGTTAGAAAGGAATCCTAACGTTGATCTATGTAACAAAAATGGCTGTAGTCCACTGAACATGGCAAGTCAGAAAGGACATACTAATATTGTAAAGTTGTTGTTAAAGAGGAATCCTAATGTTAATCTATGTGGCAATAATGAATGTAGTCCTCTGTACATGGCAAGTCAAAATGGACATACTGATATAGTAAAGTTGTTGTTAGAGAGGAATCCTAATGTTCATCTATGTGACATTGATGGCTGTAGCCCTCTGTACATGGCAAGTCAGAATGGACATACTAATATAGTACAGTTGTTGTTAGAGAAGAATCTTAACGTTGATCTGTGTAACAAAAACGGTTGTAGTCCACTGAACATTGCATGTCAGAAAGGACATACTGATATAGTAAAGTTGTTAATAAAGAGGAATGCTAATGTTAATCTATGTGGCAATAATGGCTGTAGTCCTTTGTATAAGGCAAGTCAGAACGAAAATACTGATATAGTAAAGTTGTTGTTAGAGAGGAATCCTAACATTGATGTATGTGACAATGATGGCTGGAGTCCACTGAGACAGGCAAGTGCGAAAGGACATTTTGAAATAGTAAAGTTGCTGTTAGAGAGGAATCCTCATATAGATCTATGTGACAAAAATGGTTGTAGTCCTCTGTACATGGCAAGTCAGCAAGGACATACTAATATAGTAAAGTTGTTGTTAGAGAGAAATCCTAATATTGATATATGTGACAATGATGGCTGTAGTCCTCTTTACATGGCAAGTCGGAAAGGACATACTGATATAGTAAAGTTGTTGCTAGAAGAGAATCCTAACGTTGATCTATGTGACAAAAATAGTTGTAGTCCACTGAACATGGCAAGTCAAAATGGACATACTGATGTAGTAAAGTTGCTGTTAAAGAGGAATCCTAATGTTAATTTATGTGGCAATAATGGCTGTAGTCCTCTATATTGGGCAAGTCAGAATGGACATAAATATATAGTAAATTTGTTGCTAGAAAAGAAAACTAACGTTGATCTATGTAACAAAAACAGTTGTAGTCCACTGAACATGGCAAGTCAAAATGGACATACTGATATAATAAAGTTGTTGTTACAGAGAAATCTTAACGTTGATCTATGTAACAAAAATGGTTGTAGTCCACTGAACATGTCATGTCAGAAAGGACATACTGATATAGTAAAGTTGTTGTTAAAGAGGAATGCTAATGTTAATCCTTGTGGCAATAATGGCTGTAGTCCTCTGTATAAGGCAAGTCAGAATGGAAATACTGATATAGTAAAGTTGTTGTTAAAGAGGAATGCTAACATACATCTATGTGACAATGATTGCTGCAGTCCACTGAGACAGGCAAGTGCGAAAGGGCATTCTGAAATAGTAAAGTTGCTGTTAGAGAAGAGTCCTAATATTGATCTATGTGACAATGATGGCTTGAGTTCTCTGTACATGGCAAGTCAAAACGGACATACTGATATAGTAAAGTTGTTGTTAGAGAGGAATTCTCATATTGATCTATGTGACAAAAATTGCTGGAAGGCACTGAGAAAGGCAAGTAAGAATGGATATACTGATATAGTAAAGTTGTTTTTAGAGAAGAATCCCCATATTGATCTATGTGACAAACATGGCTGTAGTCCACTGTACATAGCAAGTCAGCAAGGAGATACTGATATAGTAAAGTTGTTGTTAGAGAGAAATCCTAATATTGATATATGTGACAATGATGGCTGTAGTCCTCTGTACATAGCAAGTCAGAAAGGACATATTGATATAGTAAAGTTGTTGTTAGAGAGAAATCCTAATATTGATACATGTGACAATGATGGCTGTAGTCCTGTGTACATGGCAAGTCAGCAAGGACATACTGATATAGTCAAGTTGTTGTTAGGGAGAACTCCTAATCTTGATCTATGTGACAATGATGGCTGTAGTCCTTTGTACATGGCAAGTCAGCAAGGATATATTGATATCGTAAGGTTGCTGTTAGAAAGAAATCCTAAAATAGATCTATGTGATAATAAAGGGTGGAGTCCTATGGGCATAGCAAATCAGCAAAGACATACTGATATTGTAAAGATGTTGTTAAAGAAGAAATCATAATTTTGATCTATGTGACAATGATGGTCTTTTCTAATTATTGTTGATTGGTGTTTTGTTTGATATCGTTTATTATTCATTCCATTACGTATGTCTCTAATGTTTTCATGGGTACAAGACACATGCAGCATAGCTTTACTTTACATAAATATTTCTTGATTTTATTACCAAGAACAATAGAGATATATTTGATTTTGATTTGTAATAAAATCATTTAGTTGATGCCAATTAATATAACTGTACATCACTCAGTAAACATTATTATTCTATCATTATTAGTTGTTTTAGTTTCTTCGTTGATTTTCTAAAGTCACAATTCTTTCGTCTTGATTTTATAACCAGGAACAGATGAGACATATTTGATTTTGATGTGCAGTAAAACCATTTCTGTTGATGTCAATGAAGTTAACTGTACCTCACTCAGCAAATATTGTAACGCTATCATTACTGAAATGTTTTAAGTTTCTTCGTTGTTTTCTAACTTCACTTTTCATTCGTCTTGATTTTATCACCAAGAACAAAAGAGACATATTTGATTTTGATGTGCAGTAAAACCTTTCTGGTGATGCCAATTAATATAACTGTAAATACACTAACTTATTGTAACTCTTTCAATATGTTTATGGACTAGTGTAACCTAATCAATTTTTGCCTTACTGTGAATTCATTTATTTTCGTGGATAACAATTTTTATGGGTTGATGCAAACTTGTATTTTCATGAATATTTGACGATTACGTGGTTTTGCCAGAGTGTTCAAATAAACATATTTGAACATTTACATTGTTAATTTTCTATAGCCAGGAAGTCCACGAATATTAGTATCCCATGGATAATAATGAATCCACATTTACATTCTGAAACTTCTTTATTTCACTTAATGTTTTCAGACGTGATTTCAATGTACAATATATTGAACTATTCTATGTTTATGTTTATTGTTATGTTATTTCATTTGTTTTTGGTGTTGGATTGTTATTTAAATGGAGCGTGTGATATGACTCTTTTTTCATATTGTCATTTTACGATTTAATTTTTGTTTTGCTTTCAATGTTAATTTCTGTTTTTCTACTCTACATTTAATACATAATGCTCATATTAATTAAGTTGTTAGATTTTTCCATCATTACTTTTGTTGTTAGATTAATATCTAAATAGAGCGTGTAGTCGGACTCTTTTTCATATTGTCATTTTACAAATATTATGTTTTGCTATCAATTTTGATTTCTGTTTTCCATTCTATATTTTGTACATAATATTCATGTTAATTTAGTTTACAGATTATGCTTGTATAAAGATAGTAATAGTTCCGTCAGTAAAACTACAGTTCGTTAAAATTAATTGTTATATGATATGATGATTAGATTGGCAGAATTAGAGGACTATTGATAATATATAAGTATATTGTTATGTTAAAAGGTCTACGGGTTTTATGTTACTTGTTTATATATATATTATAAAGACTTAAATACAATGTATTTGTCAGAGTAAAGGTCTATCACCAAAAAGTCCTATTCGTGTGATTTAAATTGATGCTTTGGTTAACGATGTTTGCTATTCTTGTTTTTTGACTTTTTGTTAGATATTTGAAGTCCTCTAGTTTTATCCATGTAATGCCATGTACAAACACCTTCTTTTCTTTTCATTATTTTATTTCATATAGTTTAGTTGTTTTTTTTTAATTCAACATTTTATAAAATCCTTGTTTTTTTCTAAATTTTTGAAAGAAAAAAGTGACAATGTTTAATGTGCGAAGATTATTTCCCACCAAATTGCTTATATCTCAAAAATAAGGACACTGTTTTTTTATTTCTTTTTCTGTTTTTTAAGTTCCGTTATTTATATAATATCAATTTATAACTTTTTGCTATAACATGTATAAATCGTGTTATTTTGAATCAGTGTAGCGAACATCCTTTATAACTTAATGCTTTGCTTAAATGTGAAATACTTGCTTTGTAGTTTTTTTTAAGATGACAGCCTAAACCTTTTTGGAATTATGTTACTTTAAAAGTAAATTATTTTTAGTAGTTTCATTTTTTTACAAATGTCCCTTAATGAAAAAAAAATATTAAAACTGGAACTTTGTAGTGCTCGCACATAAGTTTTCATCTTTTTTGCCGACTTTTAAAATTTCGTTGTAATTCCTCTGTAGAACATTCATTGTTTTGAAGATACCCCTGTGTCAAATTTATTTTCAACATCGACAAATTTGTAAAATAGAGGCGAAAGATACAAAAGGGACACTCAAACACTCAGACAAACAACAGTACGGAAAACACAACATAGAAAACTAACAACTGAGAAACATGAACACCACTGGGGGTGATCTCATGTGCTTAGGAAAGATAAGCAGATCCTGTTTCACATGTGGCACCCGTCATGTTGCTTATGTTAGTACAAACCCGGTAATAAGTCGAATTCACATTCGAAAAAAGGGGACGGGATTGTAGTTTGGAACACATCCGCTATCATCTGTGAAACGGATATTCCATAATTCCTGTTACCTTCAAACTGGTATATTCATTAAGAATAGAGAAGGAATAGAGAAAAATAAAATCTAAAAATTCAAAGAATGAAGAAATAAAGAAGTTTTATGTATTGAAGATAAAAGATTTTTACAATTTTCAGTAAAAATATAAACTAATAACTACTATTATTTACTGTTATGCATGATATGTACAGATTGTTACTATTTTGTACTGTTATGAATGATGTATACTGATTGTTACTATCGTGTTTTGTTATGAAAGATATATACTGATTGTTACTATTGTGTATTGTTATGTAAAATATATACTGATTGTTACTATCGTGTCTTGCTATGAATGATATACACTGATTGTAACTATTGTGCATTGTTATGTAAAATATATACTGATTGTTACTATTGTGCATTGTTATGTAAATTATATACTGATTATTACCATCGTGTTTTGCTATGAATGATATACACTGATCGTTACTATTGTGTATTGTTAAGAATGATATATATTGATTGTTACTATTTTATATTGTTATGTATGATATACACTGATTGTTACTATTGTGTATTGTTAAGAACGATATATACTGATTGTTACTATTTTATATTGTAATGTACGATATACACTGATTGTAACTATTGTGTATTATTATGAATGATATATATTGATTGTTACTATTGTGAATTTTTATGTAAAATATATACTGAGTGTTATTATTGTGTATTGTTATGAATGATATATACTGATTGTTAATATCGTGTACTGTTATGTATAATATATACGGATTGTTACTATCGTGTATTGTTATGAATGATATACTCGGATTGTTACTATTGGGTATTGTTATGAATGGTATATATTGATTGTTACTATTGTGTATTGTTATGTAAAATATATATTGAGTGTTATTATTGTGTATTGTTATGAATTATATTTACTAATATTTAATATCGTGTATTGTTATGAGTGATATATATTGATTGTTACGATTGTATATTGTTATGTAAAATATAAACTGATTGTTACTATTATGTATTGTTATAAATGATATATACTGATTTTTACTATTTTGTTTTGTTATAAATGGTTAACACTGATTGTTACTATTGTGTATTGTTATACATGTTATACACTGATTGTTATAATTGTGTATTGTCATAAATGATATATACTGATTGTTACTATTTTATATTGTTATGTATGATATACACTATAAAAAACATGTTTAACCCCGCCGCATTTTTGCGCCTGTCCCAAGTCAGGAGCCTCTGGCCTTCGTTAGTCTTGTATCATTTTTGATTTTAGTTTCTTGTGTATAATTTGGAGTTAAGTATGACGTCCATTATCACTGAACTAGTATACATATTTGTTTATGGGCCAGCTGAAGGACGCCTCCGGGTGCGGGAGTTTCTTGCTGCATTGAAGACCCATTGGTGGCCTTCGGCTGTTGTCTGCTCTATGGTCGGGTTGTTGTCTCTTTGACACATTGTTATGAATGATATATACTGATTGTTACTATTCCGTATTGTGATGAATGATAATACTGATTGTTACTATTGTGTATTGTTATAAATGATATATACTGATTATTACTAGTGTGTATGGTTATGAATGATACATACTGATTTTTACGTTTGTGTATTGTTATGCATGATATATACTGAATTTTACTATCGTGTATTGCTATGAATGATATATACTGATTGTTACTATTTAGTTTTATGTAAAATATATACTGATTGTTACTATTATGTATTGTGATGAATGATATATTTTTTATATTTGTAATCGGAAATAATTTATGTACTAAATTTGTATCAGAAAAATAAAAATGATTACTATAAAATTATTTATTAGTGATATATTGATATTTTTGTGTATGATTATTATCTTTCTTAGATAAATTTATATTTATCTTTATTCTAAAAGTTCAAGATATTCAAATTATTTGGATGTTTTAGATTTCAGATAAATTTTTAAGAAGTAGTTAGAAATCCTAATGTTTGTATCCCTAGAGATTTTATGTCGCAAATAGTGGAATTAAAAAAGAAAAAGTCCAACATTTTTTTAAAGAAGGACTAAATCTGATTAGGCAGTCATTTATCTCATGATTGTCAGGTAGAACATTATGAAAAAGAAGTTCTTTAAAAAAGAAAAATGCTATGTGAAACTTAAGCATTGTTAAGATGACGATTTAGATAAAGGTTTAGGAACCACAAACTAACATAATGGTTACCTTGGCAACAACTGTATTGTTTTCATGGATTGTACATATATATTTATTTGAAAGTTGAAATAATAAATGTATACAATGTTACATGTGTTTGTTGTGATTTATTTGAAGATATCTACCACAGCCGGGCCCAACATTGAACACCATCCAGTAATTTCAAGTGAGTCAAAATCAAAATGAGCAGATGTTGTATGATTGACAACGAGACAATTATCCACCATGTTTGCAACTGTAGATATAAAAAGTAAGAAGATGTGGAATGCTTGCCAATGAGACTATTCTCAACTTTATACCAATTGATATAGATGTTCGTAACTGTATGTCAATTAGAGAGGATACGTTTTACCACAAAAGACCAAATTACATAAATATAAATATGCACATAAGGAGATGTGGTATGATTGCCAATGAGACCACTATCTACCAAAGTTCAAAAGAAGTTTATATAAGCAATTATGGACAACTTTAAGGCCTTCAGCATTGAGAAAACCCATGCTGTAAAGTCACCGATAAGCGCCCTGACATGAAAAATACGAAACAATGCAATTACGAATACTAACGGCCTAATTAATAACAAAACAATTTACGAAATACAAAATGACAGACAAGAACCAACGACAACCACTAGATGTTCGCAACTGTATGTCAGTAAGACAAGAAGAATCTGCTATACAATCAATTTCTTTTATTTTCTGAATAAAATACAATGCCGTATTGGAAGAGAAGACTTTGATTGGACAAATATCTTTTTTTTTTTAAATGGTTTAAAAAAATAGCTTCCCTTCATTCGGCGCTATTTCTACGATTTTTTGTGATTACGCTATGTCTCCATTCCTGCAATCCTCGATGTGTCCTGAACTATGGTTAGATTAACTAAAAGTTACTATGAGGCCTTCAACAATGAGAAAACCCCTAACCGTAAAGTAATTCATAAAAGGGTCCGGCATATGATTCGACATAAAACACAAGAAGCATATCAGATAGTGTCATCTTTGGTTGATTTGTTAATTTTTGAAAAAGACCATTTCAAATAGTGTCATTTTTTGTTGATTTTTTTTATATGTTAAATTTACCATTTCAGATAGTGCCATTTTGGTTGATTTATTCATTTTCTAATACGACAATTTCAGATAGTGTCATCCTAACTATCAAACTGCCTGTCGATACTTTTATTCTGGCATTGCACTTATCATGTCTTTTTTTGACTGTCCATTGCGTTAAAACATTAAATCCCTATGCTGTGTTTTAGTTATTTTTAGTCTCTAATGCATGATTTTTTTATTATTAATTGTTTTTGGCTTTTAACTAGCTTTCAGTAACTGCGAGTAGTCTCAAATCATACTTTCCTGTTGATTTGGCCAGTTGACACAATTTGTAATGCATTTTTGTTATTCAACATGTTCAATGTTTACCTATTTTGTGTTATATCTCGTCTCACTATTTTTAATATGTACCACCCTCATAAGTATTTAGTATGACGATAAATTTTCACTTTTTGTTCTCGTTCTATAAACAACAAATATATTTATTTTGTAAACAATATTTTTGTACTCCTAACAACAACAGTATTATATCTAAATTTACCTGTGTATGTTGTTTTATTTAACGCCATTGTGTGCACGATTATAGTTGTCTTTTTGACATGGTTTAACATCTCCCCCTTTTTTATTTAATAATGCTGTTATATTGTGTTTATTCGTTCATCGTATGTTTATTTGTTTTTGTTAATATGTCTTTTTGATTGAGTTAAGCCATTTCAATTGATATTTTATAGTTTGTCTTTCTATGTTGTAATGTTACAATACTATTTTTGGTTAGAGTGAAGGTTGGAGCCTGTTAAAACGTTTCAACCCGCTGCATTTGTTTGCACCTATCCTAAGTCAGGAACCTGATGTTTAGTAAAAAGTAAAATAACAAAAATACCGAACTCGGAGGAAAATCCAAAACGGAAAGTCCGTAATCAAACGGCAAAATCAAAAGCTTAAACACATCAAACGAATGGATAACAACTGTCATATTCCTGACTTTGTACATGCATTTTCTTATGTAGAAAATGGTGAATTAAACCTGATTTTATAGCTAGCTAAACCTCTCACTTGTACAATGTATGACAGTCGCATAAAATTCCAATATATTGACAACGATGGTAAAAATGTCAAAAATAGGGGTACAGCAGTTAACATTGTGTTATAGTCTTAATCACTATCAAAACAAACAAATATGTAACAAAGAAACACAAAAAGGCATATAGACAAAGCACATTAGCAAAAATGAAAGACAAGAATACAAAAATTTACCATAGCACAATAACACAATGGGATATATAAGTACAGAGCCACGTCAAATGGATATCACAAAAAATAGACTAAACAGTATAAGTAATATCCATAAAGACAAAGAAAAGAATACTATAACACGTTATTTATATGATAAACAACGTCAGTACCCAGAATCTATACTTCAAGACCATTGTGTATTATTTGTGAAGTTGATACGGAATATTTATCAACAAGGTCTTGGTATTAGTATCTTCCGATGAACTTTTTTAGAAAAAGGACGAGACGTTCTTCGACATACCCCTGGTTCATCAACTTCCTTCTCAGACACTGGAGACGTTTTACAAAGTCTAAGTAGCAGCTGCAAGCTCTTGAATACGGAAACAGTTGGGAAATATATATCCCTTATGCAGGTGAAGTTGGTATATTGCTACTAAGGTGGGGGCAATTGATTATTTCAAAATTAAAATCGTCTCGTTTGTCATAGATTCTGATACTGAGATGATCGCGTTTGTCAAATTCGAGGTATAAGTCTAAAAATGAGGCGGAGGAAGCCGTGTCTGTTGTTTCTTTAGATTCTAGTTCTGGGGGATATATTAATGGAACCCAATCAGAAAGGTTAGGATTGTTAATGAAAAGAACATCATTAATATACATGATATATCTGAATGTGAAATTAAATAATCTGGCTTCTTTGATCTTCTTGTTTTTGACAAGTGTCTGAAGGAACTACGACTCATATGAAGGAGAGGCGCACAGTTCGTTCCCATAGGAATGCCGAAAATTTGTTGAAAAATTCTACCTCCAAATTCAACAAATATGATGCCAATAAGAAACTCCAGTATACTGATCACTTGTTCTATTAACAAAATATGCCAAATGGTATCCCAAAGTAATAAATTTATAGCGTATGCTACCATTTTTATGTTGAAAAGCATTGTGGATTATTTCTTTTAGACGATTTTTCAATTTCACATGGGGAATGGTGGTATACAGGGTTGAAAAATCAAAAGTTTTGATAGAACTAATTTCAGAAAAAGATCGAGATTTTAAATTATCCAGAAGTTCTTTTGAGTTTTTTTAGAATCCATATAATGTTAATACCACTACGCAAGTAAACAGTTTCACAGTATTTCTGAAGACCCTCTTTCACTGCGGATAGACTTTTTGTCAATTTAATGGACATTTCTTTAGTCGAACATGCAGATGAGCCGGCAATGTACCGTTGTTTGTACGGAATTTTGTGAAGCTTAGGTAACCAATACAAACAAGGTAAGTCCTACGATTTGCTGTTCAATGTAATGTTCATTGAAGCCATGAAGGACTTATGATTCGCCAAAATCTCAACCTTGTCATATGATATGTTTTTGCATGTGGGATTACTTTAGTGCTCTTTTATTACTAAATCTTTTACAAGACACTCGTAGTAGAACGATTTACATACAAAAACAATATTATGTGAAGCTTTGTCCGCAGGAACAACAACATACTTATCGTAAAGAGATGATCGACATTTCACAGCCTCTTTGTCTCTGAAAACGGACTTTGGTCGATCATTCACAGAGTTTTTCAACTTATAAATGCAACGTTTTATCAGAGACCTGATTGTTTTAACCCATTCTGACAATGTGTCTAGTTCAACTTCTTCTCGTTAGCCCATGCTCTTGCGTAGTCCTCAATGGAATCCATAATTATTTTGAAGTTATGGTTTCAATTGATGTGTTGGGGTTCTCTAAACTTCGGACCATGAGATATTACCTTTCGCAGATGTTCATGTTGAATTATGTTTAGAGGGTCTGTAAATATAAGGCGAGTGGGAACAGTCACATGTCAGAGGGTTGTTTAGGTATTGTTCTAAATCAAGGTCCTGCAATGCTTGTTTATAGTTAAATACTTTGGGTGCAATGGTTTTGGTGTAACTGTAGGATACAATAGAAATAGACTAAATTGTCGTTTGTTGTTGTGGTTCATAAGTGTTTCTCGTTTCACGTTTTTTTTAAATAGATTAGACCGTTGTATTTTTCTGTTTCAATTATTTTACGCTAGTCATTTCGGGACCCTTTATATCTTGCTGTTCGGTGTGAGCCAAGGATCCGTGATGAAGGCCGTACTTTGACCTAAAATTGTTTACTTTTTACACAGTTGTCTCATTGGCACTCATACTACATTTTCTTATTTTCATATTTGGTTGATTTATTAATTTGTTAAAAGGACCATTTCAGATAGTGTAATTATTTGTTGATTTGTTCATTTTTCAAAAGGACCATTTCAGATAGTGTGATATTTGGTTGATTTATTAATTTCTTTGGTTTTAATTTTTAGTTTGCTAAAAGGACCATTTCAGAAAGTGTCAGCTTTTGTTGATTTGTTCAATTATTAAAAGGACCATTTCAGATAGAGTTATATTTTGTTAATTTGTTACGTTGTTAAAACAACCATTTCAGAAAGTCTTATTGTTAGTTGTTTTATTAATTTGTTAACAGGACAATTTCAGATATTGTCATGTTTGGTTGATTTCTTAATTTATTAAAAGTACCGTTTCAGATAGTATCATCTTTGGAAAAGGAGGGTTTTTAACAATATTTCTTGGAAATACATGGCAAATTGGTACATATCATTCATCATTTATCCGAATTACCGCTGTACGCAGCCTTTGCAATTACAACATTCAGTTATAATCTGACAAAATCTGCTATGATAGAAGAGTGCATGAAATCTAATTCGGCTTATTATATGATGAATCTTTCTTCAGAATTTCCATTTCCTTACACAATATTGAGCCATGGTTATTTGTACCTTTTCAAAACTTGTAGCCAAAGGTCAAGGTCAAACACCCAACTAAAATTGGGACATTTCGGTTCATGATACTTACTACAGTCACAGATAGAACCTAATTGATTTTGAGATCTTGGCGTAAAAGGTTAAGGTCGAAACAGCTATTGATCAATTTCAAATTGGCTGTGCTGGTTTCCGGACGATATATTTTGAACCATGTCTAAAGTAAACTAAATGTGGCTTGATAATGTGCCATCGCATGACGAAGACTGATTTATGTTTTGACCATACGGTCTACAATCACAACAGGTCAAGGTTTCCGAAGCAGTTATGGCAATAGTTGTTCCAGTAATAATTAACATTGGGGTAAACAGGTCCATAATGACTTTAAATTTATTTAGCCAAATGTTCAAAGGAACAATTGATATACTGAATTGGGACATTTTAGATTCAGAATGATATGTTTTGATTCATATGTCTTACCCCCAAATTAAAATTTTTAATAATTTTGGGGGCAATATGTGAAAGGCTAAGATCAGAAAACCTTTTAGATAGACTGACATTTAAGGAAATATGTCGTTTGGGACATTAAATTTTTTTAGCCATAACCATGAAAAATCAGACCTTAACTGATCAGTTATCAACTCAATTGTACTTTTGGTAATGCGTGGTCCATGTATGAAAGTTTGTCAGTTGTGATGTTCGGATTTTTGAATAAGCAAATAAACAGCAATACGCACAGTATATCTCAAATTAAAAGAAGTTCGAGAACTATGTTAGAAAAGGTAACAGAAGAAACTAAGCAAAATGACATTGTTTAACACAAATTTACAAAGTACTACTAGCAGTTACTGACCTGCAAGCTCCAGGCCTCTATTAAACTGAACAAAAAATTATTTCTTCATCATATGAACAGTACTATAAGTAGGGTTTCGAATGAACTAATCGCCGTTTGAGTTATTCTCCTTTTTCGCCATTTTGGAAAGATAAACTGTTGATTTTCTTATTTTACTAACTAAATTGAAACAAGTAATACACATACGATTTAGACTTCCTTACTAGATCGTAGTTATGACTAAATTAAAAGAAATAAAAATTGTTCAAAAGACCATTTTTTTTTCTAAAATCAAGCGGTCAGAATAGAAAGTTGAATTCGGCTGATTTATTAAGGAATTTGTGCACCTACATCTCAAACATGGCGTTAAAAGGGATGTTACTCTAAAGGGAAAATCGGCAGATATTTTTACATTAACAGAATTTTTGTAATCGTGTGTCCACAGACTTGTTCTTTATCGATCTGATATTAAAAATTGAATGACGAATAAATTGGTGCAAAGAAAGTCCTCAGTAACAAGGCTGGTTTTCAATCTATTTTCTGTCAAAGTTTTCTTTAGCGGGAAATTATTATTGATGTCTACAGTGACGTCGTGAGAACCTACAATGTTAAAATTGGACCTCGTTTGATTAATCGAGTGTAAAATCGTATTGTTCTAGTGAACATAACGCTGTACGATTAACCTTGGCTAAGGTACCATATTGGATTGGAAATTGTACCGTGTATACGCACCTTTAGTAAAGCACATATTAAAGTGTAATCAATTGAAAGCGAAATACATTTACTAATGTTCAAGGGCTCCATCCCCTCCTCCAAAACAATATCGATCGCTAATTCGTGAAATGAATGTATCAACAGTGAAAGAAAGTTACTGTCAGCTTTCTATAGTCATTTCATCAGGTATATACATGTAATTTCATCTTTACCACAAATATCACGTTTGTACGGTTTATCTCTTATATGATTTCTTTATGGTCTATTCAAAGAACTGTTATGATAAAATTTACCACAATTTAAAATCCTTTACCAGAATCATCACGTTTGTACGGTTTATCTCCAATACGATTTTTCAAGGGTCTATAGAAAGAAAAAATCCTTTATCACATACCTCACATTTGTACGGTTTATCACCAATATGATTTTGTAAGGGTCTATACAAAGAACTCTGGTGGCAAAATCGTTCACCATGTTGTGGTTAAATTCATTACCACAAACCTCACATTTGTACGGTTAATCTCCAATATAATTTATCGGGGGTCTATACAAAGAACTGTTGTGGTAAAATCTTTTACCATGTTGTTATAAAATTCTTTACCACATACCTTATATTTGTACGATTTATCTGTAATATGATTTATCAGGGGTCTATACAAAGAACTGTTGTGGTAAAATCCTGTACCACATACATCACACACGTAAGGTTAATTACCATTATGCGTTCTCATAGGTCTGTGGTACTTACCAGTGCAAGTCAAGCCGTTCCTGCATACATATCATTTGTTAGGTTAATCACCAGTATTCGTTTCTTATGGGTCTGTGGTAGTTACCAATGTAAGTGACGCCTTTCCTGTATACGTCACATTTGTATCGTTTGGTCAAGGTTTGATTCATTCAATTACCCTGTTTTCCTTGCATTTAGTAAGTAAATCTTCTGCTATTTTGGACGTCACGAAAATAAAAAAAAACAGTATTTTTTTTCAAATTGACACAAATTAATTCTTATTAAAAGTAGGATCAGGGTCGGATGAGGCCTTAACAAACAAAAGTATTCAAAGAAGATTATAGATACGTACAAGCCTTAAACTGGCAATCTGCTATTTACAACCAAAGAACAAAAAACCGTGAAAAGGTTTTGGAAAGCTTGCTAGACTTCCGTATTTTCCAATCGCAATTATTCTCATTTAGGCCTTCAGTTGGAAAACATATAGATACAAACTTCAGACATGAAAAATGTATGGATTGTTTTGTTTTCAATGTGTACAGAAATCATCAAAGTGTCAGCTTGATATTCGAAAAATATTGTAAAAACTACAGGAGACCACGGAAAAAAAATATCCTGAGACCTTCCTGGTATTTCAATGTCAATAAAATTTGGCTCGTACTTAAACTTGGGACAGACATATATCAAATAAAAAAAAATTCTTAACTGAATAATAATGATAAGGTTAAGGTGATATTAACCCTGCCAGACAGACATGTTCAGCTTACAATCATTCAATACACAAAATAAAGTTGCCCCATTGCCTAATGTACCTGATGCACTGGCAAAACCATGAAAAATTAGCATTCACCAATGAACCATAAAAATGAAATCAAAGTCAGGTGAACCCTGCCATACAGACATGTACAACTAACAATAATAACAAACACCAAAAACAATCGATTTTTGCTTAAAATATCGAATAAACTTACAAAACCATGAAAACCTAACATTGACCAATGAACCATGAAATAAAAATCAAGATCATGTAACAGACATATACATCTTAAAATCATTTCTTACACCAGATAAAGTATCCTTATTGCTTATAGTACCTGAAAAATAGACCAAACCACAAACACTTAAAATTGTTCAATAAACCATGATATAAAGGTCATGGTCAGAAAAAAACCTGACAGTCGGACATGTACATCTTACAACCATTCACCAAATAATGTTGACATTTTGCTTATAGTATCTGAGATATGGACTTGACCATCACATTTTAACCTTCAACACTGATCCGTGTAATTAGGTTGAGGTCAGGTGAACCCTGTCTGGTGGACATGTAGGTGTTGCAAGGAACTCAAATACCAAATATAAGTATCCTATTATTTACAACAAGTGAGAAATTAACATAAAAAAAAACTAATTTTTTTTCAACCAATCGCTGAACCATTACACAGGTCAGGAATAACCACCAATTGGTGGATTATACCTCAATTGACGTATAATCCACCAATTGACACATAATGGTATAGACCAATTGACGTATAATCCTTTGTTTTTCAAAGCAAATTATTAAACCAAGATGGAGCATTGTTTTCTTAAAACCATATTATTGTATGAAAACATGTCAAACATTCCTAGTTTAGTATAGTGACATAACATATTGCATTTAATCAATAATTGTATTTGCAGTTTCTTCTATTGTTATCTTGTCAATTCTTGATTGGCAAATTTACCACTAATCACCTGTCAATTGACATCAATACTGTCTGCAGTCATGTGATTATGAGTATAACTCCACAGGTGAATGGAGCTCTTTGTTAATACTTGACTTTCATTATTAAAAGTCAATCATGGTCAATAGTACAGATGTTTCAACAAAAGAATTGTTGTACACATGCATTCTCAAGAAATGCAGCAGGCTTTGACAAAACTGAAACTTTCGGAGGACTCAATAATGGTCATAAAGAAGTTATAAGTTGCAAAATGATGCTCCTATCTCACACTAGCGTTTTTATAGCAACAAAACTTGCATTATACGTCAATTGGTCTATACCAATATATGTCAATTGGTGGATTATACGTCAATTGAGGTATAATCCACCAATTGGTGGTTATTCCTGACCTGTTACAATGAGGTAAAGGACAATAGACATATGACAGACGGAAAAGTCGTGACATAAGGTATCTGCATACAAGGTAGGAAGCATCCAGGTCTTTTAACTTCTGAAATATAAATTTTCATACAAATAGATTACGCCATCGCTTCCGACGACGACGAACTGTAATCCCTGTGTCTAGCTTTCTGTCGCAGGCGTGAAAAAACTACTAAAGACATTGTAATGACGGCGAAACCTTCCATGAGGACAGAAATTTACCCGCTGTGAGCCCCCAACCTTGCCATATAATGGGAAAGTGTTGTCACAACTAGAAACAACTTAAAAACCCCGCAGGAAATGCCATGTTACTAATAAAATAATGATATGTTTGTTCTATTAATTTCAAATGTGATATCAAGTTTTAAAAGTACATATAAGATTTTTTTTATTAATAAAAATCTATAAACTATCAAAAGCAAATGTTGATTTACACGTGCGTTAATATGCAAGAACATCGAAAATAAACTATAACGTGTATGGGCCACAAATGATTTCTTGTCAACCATTTTCCTTTTTTTTTACTGTTCATCATAGAAATACCATTTTCATGGTAATCAATATTTGAATTTGTATTCTTTTTAGTTAGAAAATCTGAATATCGAACCGATTGCTAGCAACATGTTGGATTTTGAAGGTTATATATCGAATAGCCAATCTGGCTGCACTCTTAACATGCATTAGTATAGAGAACAAAAAGTTTTAAATTTTAAAACATATTTCGAAGGTTGAAGGATCTTAAATCGTAATACAATCCGATAATTATAAAAAAGAAGATGTGGTATGATTGCCAATGAGACAACTCTCCACAAGAGATAAAATGACACAGAAATTAACAACTATAGGTCACCGTACGGCCTTCAACAATGAGCAAAGCCCATACCGCACAGTCAGCTATAAAAGGCCCCGAAAAAACAATGTTAAACAATTCAAACGAGAAAACTAACGGCCTAATTTATGTACAAAAAATGAACGAAAAACAAATATGTAACACATATACAAACGACAACCACTGAATTACAGGCTCCTGACTTGGGACAGGCACATACATACAGAATGTGGCGGGGTTAAACATGTTAGCGGGATCTCAACCATCCCCCTAACCTGGAACAGTGGTGTATCAGTACAACATAAGAACGAACTATAAAAATCAGTTGAAAGAGGCGTAACTCATCAGATGGATAAAAAACATGACCTTGTGCAATGCCAAGATACAGGTATCGACAGATTGTAGATCCATGAATGTGTATATGTATATAACAATAATATTTAGTTTGCTTTTAATTTACTGATAACAAAATCAATATTAGTACCAATAAAAACAATATTTAATGAACTTATTACAGTGTTGAATTGGTAACCTTTTAGAATAAGTTTATTTTAAGGATCGATAAGTTTACCAGGATCGTTTCTAAACTTAACTTCTTTTGTTGTAATCTTTATAAAACGTTAAAAATTTGCCATATTCTAATATGTTCAAATCATTTTGAAAAAAAAACAAGTAATAATCGAAACGTTTCGTCGATAAATGTAGAGTTGACAAGTGATTTGTCTGTTCTTTTTATAAATGTTGAATGGTCATTTTGGTCATATTGTTCCTCGAGTATGTAAATATCTATACATTTTGAAGTTTGAAATCAGGGGTTATAGCGTTCCGAATGAAATTTTATTAAGTAATTCATTTCCGACTCACATACTTCTTTTAGAGTTTATTTTTAAATAAAAACTAATCCCTATTTTAAAGGACATGAATAACATTGGTCATTCTTTGACAGTAGAGACAAAATAAGGAATTTTTTTAATATCTTGATTTCTCTGGTTAAAAAAATCTAAATATAAAGCAGTTTGTGACTATAGATCATTGCATTTATTTCAAACAAGCATACTATGTTATTGTGATCGTGTTAATTTTGAATTTTGTGCATTCATCATTAAAAATAAATAATCAGGACATGATTGATTCCATTCAGTGTATACGTTGAAAACCGTGTATTGTGTAGTATAAATACGTATTATTTTTTCAACAAATTCAGTTTTGTTTTCTAATGATGCGGTTATGCATATTTTGTTTGAGAACATAGTTTTTATCTTACGTCTGTAACACTAATAATACATTCCTTTAAGAGACATTAAAAATGAGACAGCAATGATTTACAACTTTGGCACATATAAATTGATACATTATCCTTCGTAAATACCATATGCAATAATATTTCTTAACTTTATCTAGCTTGACAGTGAATATTAAAATGTTTAAGGTTTGCTGTTTAATAGGATAAACTAACAAATACGTCCGCGTCATTAAAGGCACAAACAAGTCTTTGTTCCATTGTTCCTCTTCAAAAGGCATCCTCTTAATTGTAATTGTCAGGGTATTGGATATGTTTATCAACGTCGATCTGTAAAGTTTGTATTCATCTAAACATTACTTTGTTTAAATTGGGGACTGTCACAATGATGGGTAAAAGTTCCTCAAACATGATATGTACTTTTTAAATTTTCATTTGTATGCTATTACGCTCTAGCTTTGTTACGGTATATTTCTATATCCTAACTTTTGACCCAGGGACTGTAAAAAAATAAAAAAAGGAAAATTGTATACGATTTGATACCTTGATACAATCCTATTTCGTTGGTTGTCTCTATTACTATCAGTACGGTGACAAGTAAGGTAAATTAAATAAATTAATAGTCCGAATTACCTCATGGCTAACTTAAGTATACTTTTGAAGATAGTTATAATGCTCTCTGATAACGACCGGTCGTAGAGTGCTAAAGTGGTGCAGATTTCTAACGGTGTGGTAAAAGGTCATTAGGGGGAATTTTAAAGATCACAATAGTTTGACATTTTGGAACATTTCTCGGTGAACACTCATGATAACTGAGCAAATTGTCTAGGGATCATAACAAAGTGTTTATTGTCTTTCATTAAACATTATATATATGACGATGACATTAGCTTGAGAGAAATAGAGGAGAACGAATTTTAGAAAGTAAAACCGGATTCTGATAAAACATTTTGTCAAAAAAATCATTTTATATGTAAATGTTATAAAGGTGGCATCCTAAAAAGTGATGAAAAAAATGGCATTCTTAGATAATGTCATACAATTCGATATTAATAATAACAGTTTTATAAATACAATGTAATAGTTTGATGTCTGACAATTTAAACTAGACTCTTCCAGTAAAGGTAAATTGATTTTGTCTCCAAACACAGAGATATGACAACTTTCAGACATCAAGAGAGAGAGAGGGAGAGAGAAAGAGAGAGAGAGAGAAACTCGTTAAACTGCATCTCAATATTAAAAATAAAGAAATATGAAACATTTATGCTTCCAAATTCCATATGCTAAAGTTATTCAACAAGTAACTCGTTATATGTCATGTCGGACGTGGGTGTTCAGATTAAAAGGTCATCCCAACCGTGCAGATTTAATGATTGGTTGCCCAATAACTATTTTAACACATGACACCATCAATTCAAATGGACGTTTGAGAATTATGTGGAGGATATTCAGTCTATGGCTCCTGGGAAAGGTTTCTTGTGGGTTAAAAAAAGGGGAAAATACGTCTTTAGGTTGTGAAAGATTTTGTTCTTTAAACATTTCTTTTCAATTTCAGTCTTTCTCCAAAATTGTTACATTATTGGTAGGATTGCGTTTCAAAGGCAGATCTATAATGGTTTACTTTTACAAATTGTGATTTGGATGCAGAGTTGTCTCATTGGCACTCATACCACATCTTCTTATATCTCTTTAATTGTTTTTGTCAAATGTAATCACAGTTTTTATATAAATCGTAACGATTTGGAACTTTACATACTGTGTTTTCACCTGCTTATAGTTGTAAATTGTGTTCTTATGTTGATTTTGTCGTTTGACTGGTGTCTTCTTTTTTTATAATGAATTTCTTTTCATTTGCACATGAACATCATAGTAAGTTATACACATTTTATGTATAATATAATATATATATATATGACAGAAGATAAACAACAACTCAAATAGACACAGCTGAAATAGTTTGGTACATTGTAGAATATGATTGCAAGACAAAGGTTCCTTGGTAAGAGAAAACAAATGTTTAATTATATAATATATATATGGTGTCTGTCGTTTTTATGACAATTAAGGAATTCCAGGGGTTCCAGCAGTTCCCTGCCTTTCTGAGTCTTATATTTTTATGAAATAAGTTTTCATTTAAATAATTTTTTAGTGCTATCATATTGGTTTGTTCCAATGATAGTTTGCTTCTATAAATAAGTCATTGGGACATACATTATATTCTTTTAAATACTTTTTTATTGAAGTAATTAGTCCTTGATATGTAAGAAAATTAGTTTTGATATTGTATATATTTTTTAAGTTATCAAAAGTCATGACATTATCACATTCATCTAACAAGTCATTTATAAGCCAACCTACTTATCCAGGTTAATTTTAAACCTTTGTTGTAGTTTTCAATATTTATCATTTTCAGTGTTTTGATGTGTTATTGAGGTATAACCCACACATTCTACAGTTTTAGTTCCGTTTGATGTACTTAAATACTTGAATCGGTTTTAGACAAATCTTAACTGAAAGGGTTATTGAGTATACAAGTAGATTAATTGCGGTTCTTTCCCTTACGAATATTTTCAGAGGAAGAATAATCGGAGAGAGATGTTATTAATTGTACAAGCTTTTTACTTTTTAGTATTTAGTATTCTAAAAAACATTGACTTTTTTGGCAGAAATTAAAAAACTTTGTTTATCTTGTTTGATTTTGAAACACTGGTTTAAGATTTGAATGGTATAGACATTTATCAGATATTGTTCGCAGTTTAACATGTTTAAGGATTGAGAAACTTTTTCTATTTCTTATATGTTTTTACAAAGATGTTATTTTATCAACTATGTTGTAATTCCAAGGTCAGTGGCGGATTCCAGGGTGCGAACATGGCGTACGCTCAATCTTTGATTTGAAAATATATAATTTGTTATCGTAAAAATCGTCAAATTTGTTATAGCATATCTACGTTCGGCTTTATTTCTGCCTCTGTACACTTATAAAGTTATTCTATCTTTCCAATAAATAAATAGTAATATTTCATTTCATGTGTTTAAATGTTCATGTTTGATAGGACAGCTGATTGGATAAAAGTGATAAAAGCCTACATAAACTGGTGTCCAATCAAACGCCTTCAGAAACCTTTAGATAAAATATTACTTCAAACATGGATAAATTAAAGATTTTATTATGTATTCATTATTTGGGAAAAGTTTAGATAGTTACTTTGCGTTCAACATTGAATTACGACGAAAGTGTCATGTAACCGTTTTCGGTTTTTCTTTTAAACTATCGTTTTAAAAACGAATAAATATAGAATATGGCCGTACTGCAAGTTTCTGAACTCACAAGAAATTCTAAACGGTGTCGTGTGATTCCCGAGATATTTATGTCATTTAAAAGTAGTTTAATGCAGGTATATTTCTAAATCATAACTTTCGACCATTGGACTAAAAAAAATATATATGAGGAAATGGTGTACGATTACATATCTAAATATAATTAATTTTGTCCGCTATCATAGAAGGTTCTTTAACGACCGATATATTTAAAAAATGACTTTAAAAAATGTCTTTCATGTTTGCTTATTTAACAGGATGAACTAACTAATACGTCCGCACCATTAAAGCCACAAACAAGTCTTTTTTCAATTGTCCCTCTTCAAAAGGAATCCTTTTTAACGTATTGCAATGATACCAAATATGTTTATCCATTTAATCTTTAAAGTATTAAGTGAAAGGGGGGACTGCCACAATGATGTCTAAATAAACCTTTTCACGTCATATGCACTTTTTAAATTTCAGTTGTATGCAAAAAAATATATGTCTATTAAGGTAAACATCTGTATCATTACTTTTGACCCAAGTAATATATAAAATTAAAATGAGAAAAATTGTGTACGATTTAATGTCTAGATACTATTCAACTTCGTTTCAATTATCATAGAAGGTAAATAATTGTGTTTTATTCTTTTAGGATCAATTGATTTCTAAATAAAAAATACTTTTTAAACATGTTAAGTGATTATTTTTTTTTTTGTCTTTTCAAGGAGAAATACGAAGGAATATTGCTGTAACATATATACTTTGTTAACAAAAATTTGACAAGAATAGTGCGGGTTTTAACTACTTATGTTGCAACAGTTCGTTTTTTTTTAATAATTACACGTCTTTAAATCAAGAATAGTGATATACTTGTGAATGTGCATATGCTTGAATGTGTTCCATACATTTTTAGAATAAATAGCCATGAAAATTAAAAAAACATTTCTCTGAGAAACAGAAAAACCATGTTATTTGCCTTAAAAATCTGAAAGTATCTTTAAAATCAGTAAAACACTAACCACAATAACAAGAAAAGTAAAATTTGTTTACATTGATTTGTGTACTTAAATACAGCAATGCTTTTTTTTTATAGGAAAACATTATTATTTTAGTTATTGTCTACAACAATGATATCATTGATGTCATCAAAAGATAGATTACAAAGCATCAGCGTACGATGCAAATTGCTTTGAGAATATTGATAGTGTGACATTAAACTTTCCATCTACATAAGAAAATACCTGTACCAAGTCAGGAATATGACAGTTGTTATCCATTCGTTTAACGTGTTTGAGCTTTGGATTTTGCCATTTGATTACGGACTTTCCTTTTGGAAAATTCCTCGGAGTTCGGTAATTTTGTTATTTTACTGTCTTGAGAGATAAATCAAACTTGGGAAGAGTGATATATTATTCATATCTGCCTAGGACAAAGGGAAATGAATGATTTATTCAACTTCTTTAATTGATATCAGACTGGGTTATCAAAATTCTCATATCCATACATATTAATCTAATTTCATTTGGTCGTACACACTTAATTCGGTGTTTCTTATAATAAGAATTACAAGTTTCTTTTTTAAAGCACGGTTATTACATGTTACGGCCTATTAAACATGTTAAAGGAGTGAAAATAAGGAAATTACTAAGTCTTGTTTTTTTCGGTTTCAACAATATTATGCATTTTAACCGCAGAAAAATGGGTATTGTCTCATACATTGATACAATTAGTACTGTGTATTCGCCATATTTATTGCAGTTTATTTTCTACAGATAAGGGAATGCTTTTTTTGTTTGCAAACATATTTTTCTCGTCTGAAGCAATAATTAAGTATTTCTAGTCGTTTGAGTATATTTTTGTAGACTTTTTCTTATACCTTTCATGTGCAAACAGTATATTTATATCAAATGTTTAACAAAATGTTTTTTTTTTATTTTACAAAAGTCCCATTTGTGTATCTTTGTGTCCATTTCCAAGAATGCTGAGACGGCACAAGATGTGGTTGTGTGACAGCATACATTTTTACTAATATATTATAATTGTATTCTTATTAGTTTAAGTCCATCATATAATACAAATATTACTGAAATCCTAATTAATAAGTTGAAATCAATATTTCATAACCTTTGATATTTACAGAGTGTCAAAAATATTGGGTTTGCGTTTCATAATAAAACTTTAAAATCTGTTAAATTACTTATGATAATATAACATTAAAAGCAACCTTATGATAGTACACATGCGTAAAATCATTAGACGTTTATACATTTAACACGAATATAATTATGGATTAGTTGTCCGTTCCATTTCGTTGCTCCCATTGAACTATCGTCCCTTTAAACTTCATGTATCTGTACACTTGAACATCGTTGAATAAAACCTGTTTTAAAAGAAATACTAATTCAACAAATGAAGTCATTCAAACGCCATTTTATATCACTTCATTCAAACGCCATTTTGTATATCTACTGTGAGGAAGGGTGAGTTTTTTTTTTTCTTTTATTGTGTCTTAAAAAGATGATTTACACATGCCAACAAAGATTCATACATTGTTATATATGATAATGACCTTTTTGTTTTTGTTACTGGTTTTATCAGCAAGAGTATCAAGCTACCCACGACAAGGGTGATCTGATATTCAAGCTAGTCAAGTCATTATACAAAAACATAGAATGTCATTACTGTTGTTATCGACAATTGTGTTTAAACAATATGTTTTTGGTTTGAAAATACAAAATACAATGAAATAGTTAGTAAAACATTTTGACGCGTAAAAGGGATAGTGATAGATGTTCGATTGCATGAATGGAAATGAATGCGTGACAATGCTTTATGGTAACATGACGTCATTGCCAAACATTTCGAAAAGACGATATACAATCATTTAAACAAATGTTGCCGATCTAAAGTATACACAGTTCAGGTACAATAACGTGCATGCAAATCCACGTGGCTTTTGTATAAAATAGTTTCCTCTGTTTCATTATTTCTTCCATATGAAAAAATGAAAAAATGAAGTACCCATCTAAAATTTGAAATGTACACACACTGACAGGCCTAGCTAGCTATAAAACCAAGTTTAATCCACATGTTTCTACATAAGGAATTGCGTATAGCAGTTGTTTTCTATTCGTTTGATGTGTTTGAGTTTTTTATTTTATCATTTGATAATGGACTTTTCAATTTATATTTTTCTTGGAGTTCATTATTTTGTTATTTTTTTTCATCATTTGGACCTCACTCAAGTGTCATATTTTGAGCAGGCTTTTTGCCGTTCCAGAGTACTTCAGATCAACCCTGGTTTATTTCAGTCTTTCGTTTGTGATTTTACTCTTTATGTAGCCCGTTTTGGTCTGTTCTTTATCTTTTCCATTTTTCATGTTTCTTTTCAATATCGAATTGTAAGTTTCACATCTACTTTTAAAGGAGCACCTGAGATAAACCTCTGTTTTTGGTGGGATTCGCGATCGTGTCTTTAGTTTTTTATGTTGTGTTTTGTGTACAGTTGTTTCTCTTTTGATTTATTTTTTGCCATGGCGTTGTCAGTTTACTTTCGACTATAAGTTTGAATGTCCAATTGGTATCGTTTGCCTTTTGTCTGTTTAAGTGTCTTATATATAACTGTAGCCTCTTTTTCATACGATCAGCATGTTACGTTTCAAAATTGTTTTTTATCAGTTTGCGGAAGCTTTATATATTTGTTATCTGTTATGGGAAATCATGTGTTTGCGAAGTAGTAAAATAATTGTTTACACGACATGGGGTTTTCCTCCAGGTACGATGGTTTAGTTATAAAGTGCGACTTCAAGGTACGGTGAAGAAAGAACGGTATTCGTCGTTTTTGTTGTCTAAATCTGCGATTTACCGTTTCAAATTATCAGCTTTTTTATATCTGGTTTCTCTCAATTATTATTCAACGTATACAAAACAGATACATCTTTTTAAAATTCTATAGCAACTAAACACGAATATAATACTTGCTATAAACATATATAGGCATTACATTTAGCAAACCCTACACTACAACCATGTTATTCATACAATGTACATATTTTTACTGTGACGGGTCCTAGTTTGTACTCTTTATATTCATATTAATACATATCTATAAACAAAGACACTATATATATATATATATATATATATATATATATGGATACAGCTACTTACAATGTTGAACATAAACGCTTTGTGTACCATAAATCTTAATCCTTTTGTGTGATATCATTTTCAGAAGACAGTGATAGACAGTCGAATGATGATTATTGCGGAGGAGCAAACAGAGTTTTTAACGACTATTATAGGCTTACACTAAATTATTTGAACATTTACTAAATTAATGTTGTCATGGCGACTAACATGACTAAGGAAGAAGATAATTTTCTTCGCATTGTTTACTTAAATTACCGAGTAGGAACAACAGCGCTAAGGAGGTATTTTGACAGTGTTCATCCTAATTTGCAATCAGATTTGTCATCTTCATCAAATAAGGCAATACTTTCAAACCTGCACAAACCACCCAAAGGGCAAAGGAAAGTATTGTATCAGGAACAATGGAATACTTTATACCCATCATCAGGTAATTTTTTAATTGGATTTAGAATATGAATAAAATGAAAAGTGGTAGATACTCTTGATGGTACTCAGAGGTCATACTTCTATAAGAAACTCATCATGTTGGCCTTTATACAAAAATTAAAAACGACAAACACTTTACAAATTTAGTCTTAATTCCGTGAAACTCAATTTCGTGGTCTTGTTGTATTAAGAAATTAATTCATTTTGTTTAATCTACAGTCATAAGACATTGAAAGAGAGTGTTGTAAAATGGTCCATATCATAAACAGATAGTTTAAGGTTAAAACCTTTCATGTTGGTAAAAGGGTGTTAATAAAATTCACATGTCCTATTGGACGAGTAGCCATTGCGATAAATCATGCAATTTGTTGTTATTGTAACGTTTCCTTGTTTTATAACACAAACATTGAGTGTTCGATGATACATGTATATCACTATTAACTGTATATTCAATCAGGTATCTTTTACAATGTATTGATGAATTGCTAAAGTAGGCATTTCGTTCAGGTTAATAAATTTGGAAAGAGAATGTACATAGTTACAACTAGAGAACGGACAACAATTACCAAACTAGTTTACAAATTAAGCAATATACATGTAAAGTACAAATGGAAAGAACCATGCACGATGGAAAGGTATCATGGGTTTTTGGCAATAGGAAATCGTTAAAAAGCATTACTGTCCGTCCATATGGCTACACTAAGGAAAGCCCTTTGACTCATGTGTACACTTGACAATGAGACAGTGCTAAAACTGTGAGTGAATTTAAAGTTCGTCACATAGCAGTTCATAAGATAAAAATTAATGAAAGATAACATATTAAACTGTTCATACTTTCTCGTAGGGTCACCTGTAGTTTCCTCTGCCGATTTAGATGTTACGTTGATGGTTTGTCTTCTACGAAATTTGCCACCATATATCACACCACCGAATGCTGGATTTGATGCTCTACCACAGTCAACTGATTCGTCCCATGGTGCACACATAGCACGGATAAAATATTATAAAAATTTCATTGTTTCGCATTCAAAAGACGGCAAACTATCAGATACAGATTACAATAGAATATGGATCGAATTGGAAATGGTATGAAACTATTATTTTTTATTGGTTATAAACAAACAAATAAACAAACATGAATAGTAAAGAGACAAGATTTTGATATACGATAGATGACTCTTTCGTTGTTAAGGGCCCTAATATACCATTAAGTTGGTTACATCTGAATCAAGGGAAATCCTCAAGATCATTGCCTCATTTGCAATTATACCAAATACATATTCAGAGCACAGACATATTGAAGTCTGTCTTTGTGTCTCACTTATAGCCGTCAAATCATGAATTTAGATAAAAAATGTGTTTACAATTTTAAACTTGTCTATTTAACGTGTTAAAGTCAGAAAATGACAGATTTGTCCAATTCTGTTTTGGTTTATAAAACAGGATGATTTCGAAACACATAATTTGACTTTGTGACTAAAGTACATCACATATGAGAATTAAATATTTTCTGATAATTTACAAGTAACGGAGCTATATACAGGTATTGATATGATTAGACACTAGTTCGTTACATCTAAGTTTTTTTTCCCAATTTTAATGGTTGTACATGGTTGCATCAGAAAGTGAATGAGCACACGGTCTCCAATTTTTTTAATCAAATTCATATTTTTCTTCAGAAGCCAAAATGTTGTCTAACAATCTCATGTTGATTCTCAATTGATCTTTATATATTTATGCACGGGTCTTGAAGTTAACAGATATTGGTAACGTATTGACTTGAAGAAGTCATTAAGGGACTTTCCTTTTGAATTTTCCTCGGAGTTCAGTATTTTTGTGATTTTTACTTTTTTCCTATTAATAGCAACATTGTGATGACGTTGTTTAACATTAATTTACTTGTTGGGGTCTTATTTTGTTTTGAAATAAAGAGCACAAACACATGAAACATACAAATTAAAACATCTGCGAGTCAAAATCAATAAGTACTTTTTTTAGTCTGAACTCTGACATATGTAAACTTCTTACTATATAAAAAACAATTATGCTCATCATGTCTATAGCAACATACCATTTACGGTATATAAATGTTAATGGTGATTTGACTAAAACAGTAAGTATAACCTATATAAACATGGAAGTCAACAAACATGGCACATTGTCCATTTAAGTAAAAACAGGCATGCGACTTTTATAAGGAGTTATTGGTCTTTTTTGACAAATTTTACCTATTTTTTTGTGTTTTTACTTTTATCTTGAAAATTATAAAGGATGGATAAAAACTTAAATAAGCAAAAGTAATCAGTAAGACAAAATCAACATTTTAGACATATAGAGAAAATCGTCCGCTGACGTCTTATTGAAGATATTGTTCTTTAATGACGATTTTTACCATTTTTCTTTGCGTATCGCCTTATATGATTAAACTACAAAATATAGATAGAAACTTTAAAAAAACAAAAATGATCAACTAGGCAAGATCTACAAACTAGTGAAATTTTGCCTATATAGTTATTAGACTTTCATTCTTTAGACTAATGATTGCCCCAAAATGAGTATCGTATACCTTCTTTTATGTTTTGAGCATAAACTAAAGAAGACAGAGAGAAACTAAACAGACTAATTGATCAGCAATACTAGATGAACAAAAAAGAAATAGAGATTGTTGTCATGAACATGATGAAGTCTAATCTCGTGTACAATGTTACAGAGTTTCCTTTCTCGGTTATATGCACACCGACCTAGGTGAGCTACACAGACTCTTAAGAGCCTGTAGTTTAATCATGAAACTGTCGATTTTCTGTAAAGTTTTGGCCATATCAACTCAGTGTTGTTTTTGAAACATGTCTTGCAGTTCCGATTTGAAGTACAAAAGTCATTAGATCTTTCTCTAAGTATCAATCGACATTAGTCTTTCATGCAATGCTCTTTATTTATTTTAACATGGGTTAGCATTAGAATTTAACATGTTACACCTCGCTTACGTTTTGTATAAGTATATTGACAAATATAAAACAAAACATTACCTATGGTTTGATTTTCCTTGTTTCTCATTGGTTTATTTAGTGACATGTTTTCCTTTATATTTTTTTGTAATTGACTAGTGTAAAACAATTCAAACAGAAAAACCAACGGTCTAATTTATATAAAAAAATGAGAAACGAGAAACACGTATGACCCAAAGGATCAAAAACATATACACAAAAGCAGGTAATATACACTAAACGAATAAGTTTGATCGATGATACGATATGAATAAAAAAAGTGTGTAACAATGTCAAAAAGACAACGTTAACAAAGAACAAAATGGCGTTCAATAAAGCAAATTTAACTTAAATAGAATAATTTTGTTGATAGCAATATATATTATTTGCCATATATGACATGCAAACATATTCCTAAATTAAATAAGACCTTTTAGTTCAAAATGATAAGACATTTCTGTGTTCATAGCATGTTATTATTGAAATAAGTACAAAAGATCGTAGTTTGATTTATTTTTTTCTGCCTTTTTCTATTTCAAAGTATCGATACTAATGTTTGAATAGGTCTACTCGTTTATTTTTTTGTTTAACCATAATAATTAACAGGATTATATGTATTCTATAATACTAGTTACTAGAATAGATTTGAAGGAAAATATTTATGACAATTTGATCAACATTTGGTTTTACAAAAGCTATCTGATGGGTCAGAACTGACTTCACTTAAAATAATTGCATATATAAATGCTTACATTCATTTCACTTAAACTTTGGAAGGTAGTTGAAACAATCATACCACATCCTCTTATTTAAGTATTTTCTGCATGAAAGATTAAATAAAACTGATGGGTACAATGATTACGTTCCCATGATTTTTTTAAATATTATTTTTTGTTTTAATTTTTATATTTTTAAGGCGATCCATGGTTTGGGAAATCACCAAGATGTTACAGATGCAGCTGATGCAAAATCTAAAATTTTGGACTACAAAGCACTTAAAGAACTTGTTTATGTTGGTCTCAGTATTCACCGTAATCTCAAAAGATTGAATGACCAAAGCAATGAACTAGCGGTGCATTTTTCAAAAATAACAAAGCTAGAAACAACTGTTCAAAATATAGAAAAAGGTAATGTTTTATTAGAAAAAGAAAGTGTCTTGAGTGATCTTTGAGCATGACTTTACAATTTTACTCCATACATTCAAACTTTTTATTCACAAGCTTAAGTGTGTAGACAACTTGCCCGCAATCTGGTTATATTTATTTTGTCATTTCTTATAGTGATCAGAAATTACAGGTACAATGCATTATATGTGTAAAATAAGGAATCATATGAATCTGGAATAATTTTGAATTCTAGAAAATTGAAATGTATAATGAAAAATAACCCAACTAAATGTTACCTTTACTTTCCATGATTCTTCAGTATGAACTAAATAGCCCATATTTAGCCATGGTCTGTGCTGAGGTCTGTTGTTTGTTTGTTTTCGATGGTATCATAAGTTCCATAGTCACTGCATCGGTACTAACATGGTTCATTAACTTCATATCTTAAATTATTCATTGATAAACTTAGAATATATAATTAATGGAAGATGTCAATTCCCGCTTGCAAAACTGCCTTACGGTTGGATTCCTCTCTGGTTCTTTTTGATTGATCACATAGTTTCCATGTATTTGAGTTTTGAAAAACCCTTAGCTTCAAAATGTTTTGTCGTATGCGTTGCTTCTATTACGAAAGTTAATTCAGGAAAGAGCATAGGACGTATTAAAGTTATTTAGTTTCATAATCATTTGAGTCACATTCATATAAGTTTTTTTTTACATAGTTTTAATATATTTTTATGATTACTCTTATCATGAAAATTGCGACGGCTTTATTATTGCATTTATGAAATTTTTGTGTCAAATTATAAGTTTTCTAAACAATAACAATATGTTTTCGAAATTGTTATTATTTTAAAATAAAGCGATTTCATCTGTTGATCAGGAATCACGAAAGTACCAGAATTAACGATATTCGTCATTATATATCATAATATAATAACATTTATCAAAATTTAAGTTTTGTCAGTGCTTACATCCTATTTACTGTAGAGTTAATCATATTTGATACATCAAAATGTTTTTTTAATACAACACTGACCAGTTTGCTGTCATCAAAATATATAAACTTATCCGGTATTTACCCACCATTTTTTTCTTAAAATGTCCTGTACCAAGTCAAGAAAATGGCCAATGTTATATTATAGTTTCTGTGTGTGTTACTTTTTAGTGTTGTGTTTCTGTTGTGTCGTAGTTCTTCTCTTATATTTGATGTATTTCCCTCAGTTTTAGTTTGTAACCCGGATTTGGTTTTTTTTTTCTCAATCGATTTATGAATTTCGAACAGCGGTATACTACTGTTGCCTTTATTTATGCATTTTTTTATATTTTCCATTTTAATGACAAGAAAAACTTGTGTTAATGAATCGCTACCAAAACCTAGGGAACTTAAAATAACCCCGTATGAGTTATACAATTTCTGTTTTCCCTTTTAGCTCACTTGACATTAAACAAGCTGAGAATTTTACCAGAATATCACCAATGTATCTATATCTTTAATTACATATTTTGATCAGTTTTAAAAATCAATTTGTGAATTCTCGAATGATCTATTTCTGGTCCATTAATTCTAAGTAATTTCATTATTGAAGTAAATAAACCATTTTGTAAGATGTTTCGGCCACTGGCCTTTTTCGGTTTCTTAATTATCCTTTTTCACTACATGATATACATTTTCCTTTCACAATGATTAAGAGGCAATAGATTTAGTTCCTTGGTAGTTTTGTCAACACATACAATTAACAGTTATTATGGTATTTCTTATAACAAGTTCCAAAGTTCTTGGCTTGTTAGGAAATAACTATCTAGCTCTCACACTTTTGTGAATTCTCTGATATAATACTTCTAAGTCATGTGTTCTCAGTTAACTCTTTTAAGCTGCAAGTTTATTCACAGTATAATGCTGTCAAGTTCGTTTTTAAGCTTTTCATAGACGGAAGGTTGCTGCCAACACCCCTGCAATCAATGGCAGAACAGAATTTGGAAGATCGAGGCACCTTAAAATTCAATTCGGCAATATATTGTTGAAAAACTACATCTGCATTTCTAACTAACAATCATTGAACTTAAAACAGGCTATCGTATATCACTTAGTAGTTGATCTTATTTTTACATTTTTAAACTCTGCAAAGATTTCATTCATATTTAAATCTCAAGTATTTTTTGTAATGTTTACTACATATGTTCAATATGTATATGTTTTCATTGGTTATTGTTGAATAGAATTAAGTATTGACCAAGATATATTTAAATAATAAGTCATAAATACTAGTAAGTGGCTGTACATTAAAATCCCTGCACGATACGATAACAGGAAAAACTAAAATGTTGGGTGCGGTGTGCATACGTAAGGAATATGCACACACTATGACAAAACACAACAATAATATGTCTTAGAATAGAAACAATTGGTTACTGGTCAACTTCATCAAAACGGACTATTGATTTATGCACACACATTGAAGTTTGAGTGAAAGAAAAACTCACCTTGAAATGAATTAGTCCCTCTCGATTTTTTTTTATCAAAAAGTTGAAATTCTGTCTCATGCACATTTGTTATGATATTTTCTTCCACTGAAGGCAGATCAGCGAAGTTGTAATTGTGGTAATCATTTCAAAAAATGGAATTGGATTCATTGAATTGTCTGTAAACATTTGGTACATATTTGTTGAAGTTATGAGCTTATACAAACGTAGAAACTCAAAATTTCAAAAACATCAACTTAAAATTAGAATTCAAACAAAAGTTCTACAATTTGTAGGAGAAGAGCAACCACCCTATAGCATGTAATATGTCTTCCTTCTGGTTGGTGCCGATGCCTTTAGGAAAACATGTAGTTTATTGAAATCTTCCCAAAAAGGAAAAATGTCAGCTGGATAATATCTAAAATATGTCAACATGACTGAAATTTTCGGTTGACTCTTTATACATTTGTTAAAGAGTAATTCCCTATTGTTAAAGATGCAAGTGAGAGGCACTTGCCCTTTAAAGCCTTTATTTAGCTCGATTGGTTGAAAGTCCAAATGAGCACTTTTCATCACTCTTCGTCCGTTAATTTTTACGATCTTCTCCTGTGAAACCACAAGTCTTAATTTTACCAAACTTGGCCACAATCATCTTTTGGGTATCTAATTTTAAAAATCTTTCCAATGATTTTAGCTGTAAACCAAGATAGCTGACATGGCAAAACAATAGAGCATATGGATTAAATGCAAGTTTTGACATTGCTTTGAAAATCACTTTAAACTGAAGTAAAATGTTTATACATCTCTAAATACTGTGTTTTTGTCGTCAAAACTGCCAGAAGACTTATTATAAGAGTTAATACCCTGAGACATGTTAGATGACGAGTTTTACCATTCTGAATATATTTCCCTATTATCTTGAAAATTATTATAGATAAACAGAAATATAAATAAACAAACATTATCAGCAAGACAATAGCTACACATCATCAAAATCGTCCTACGTCTCCTGATTTAATTTTGATTTTTGATGATTTTTTTTTTAAGTCTTGTCAAATATCTAAAAAAAAACAAAATAGAAAAAATTAAACATTATATGCAAATATGATCAGCTAGATAAGATCTACAAATACGCCCTGGATTGTCGAAATCTACAGTCGACTCGTTATTGCGACATAATTGAAATTGTCATTTAACTCTTAATAGAGTTGTTCCTTTTGTTTTTGAGTGATCTATTCAGAACTGCTAAAAGGGTTTTGTTACATTACATTTTATTAAAACCTTTATTGAAAACTTTCAAAGTTTAAAATTGGTTTGATTACGGGTGTACCTGTGCAATGCTCATTGAAAACAGTATGTTGAATTTTTTTTTATATGGCGATTTTTTTAAACAGTCAGTAAATTTTGATTTTGATTAAACTATTTTTGATTGAAATCCATCTAATGCGCTATGATAAAATATATGAAAGGTTTTTAACCGGGTTTTCGAAGGAAATATCCGTTACTGATTAGAGGATTTATTTGAAATGTTTCCTACAGCTGATGATAAGCTTTATACAATTCTATAGGTCTGTATGAATATAGTAAGAAATTGACTGTTCATTTTAAGACATTTTGAAGATAATTAAAGATAAGTTTTTTTAGATTTTTAAAAGGCACTATGATAAAAAAAAATTAGAAAATTGTTTAAAAGAAGTTTGTGGTAATTTGTTTGTTATTCTGTAAAAACTTATTTTCTGAATGATATATATTTTTTTTTTAAGTGAACTCTTTAAAATAATTTTACTTATTTATGACAAGTTTACGACCCTAGATAATCACAACATGATTTGCTGTTACATGTAATCTGCTTATCTGATGGGTCATAACAATCTTCAAAATTACTTAATGCGTAAGTGAATAGAATCAGTCAGTCGGCATTTCATTTTTAATCAATCTATAATATCATCATAATTTGCAACGTTTACCGTAGTTGGAGTTTTAATTCTCCGAGGGTATCACCAGCCCAGTAGTCAGAACTTATGTGTAGACTTGAGTTATCATTGATATGTTCATAATTATGAATTAACTGTTAACAAATTTTTGAATTTTTGAAATACTAAGGCTTTTCAACCTCAGGAATGATTACCTTAGGTGTATTTGGCAAAACTTTTAGGAATTTTTGGTCCTCAATGCTCTTCAACTTCGTACTTTATTTGGCCTTTTTAACATTTTTTTGTTCCAGCGTGACTGATGAGTCTTTTGAAGACGAAACGTGCGTCTGCCATAAATACAAAATTTCAATTCTGGTATCTATAATGAGCTTATTTACAACCACTGGGTCGATGCCACTGCTTGTGGAGTTTCAATTCTCCAAGGGAATTACCAACCCAGTAGTCAGTAATTCTGTGTAGACTTGAGTTATGATTGATATGTTCATAATTATAAATTAACTGTTAACAAAACTTGATGAGTCTTTTGAAGACGAAACAAGCGTCTGGCGTAAATACAAAATTTCAATCCTGGTATCTATGATGAGTTTATTTTTCATGACAAAATCCATAATTAATCGAAGGACAAAACTGTAATGATCTCATTAGAAAACAGTGTTTATCTTGAAATCCGTTTAAATGTTTGAAATTACATGTTTTTCTGTGCAGTTCTGAGTTAAAATTGACGCCATTTTGCATTAATTTCTACTGTTTATTAGCATGCGCCGATAAGAGCACATCTGAACAAAAAGAAAGATAACTCAAATTAATCCATTGTCTCATTAATACTGATAGACTAACTCAAAATCTGTCTTCATCCTTCTAACATTAGGATATTTAGGTTTAGGTCTTTAGAATCATGGTGCAAATATAAGAAGTTCTTTGGAGGGGGAGAAGGGGGGTCTGCACTATATACCCTTTATTTTTAATGACATTTTTCTATATTAAGTTATTGAGTTATTTTGCCAATTAATAAGTACAAAAATCATGCAAATAAAAAAATTCAAATCTTATTAGATCATCATCAGTATATCAAAAGAAAAAAGAAGAGATATGAGACTATGTCAAGGGTAAAAAAAAGTGCACACAGAAACGCCGCAGAAATTGTAACCCTTAAAAATCTTGTTGCACACTAAATCCCCCATGGAAATTTTCAAAAATTGGCAGGTCTGGGCTTATATTGTCTATAAATAAACATACATTTAGATTTCTGATTTTTAGCTCAGTTTTTAAGTTGGTCCCGATTTTGGTACAAAATTAAACTGTGTTTGATTTCAACATAAACTGAATATATGCAGAGTATTTTGAAATTCTGAACTAAACCTGTATTTGTTTTCATTATTTATTAGATAATACCACATGGACTGGTCCAGAGGTTCCTCCACTACTTTTGTTTAATTTCATCAAACATTGCATGCTTGGGTTCTTTGGTTTGCTGATGTTTTGAGAACTCTGTCATCTCTGTCTTTTTATGAAGTGAACGCCTTTAATTAGATCATAACTTATTAATAGGATATTTCATTACATTTAAAACTGTTGACATTGATAAATTGCAAATCTATATTTGTTTGTGACAAATGAAAGAAAAATGTTTTGAACTAGTAATTATATTTGATTATATTTTGAAAATAAATATACATTATGTTACATCATATCTAATTTTAGAGAATTATTAATCATAATTATCTAATTATTTTGTATTATGTTAAACCATTGTTCTGCTCAAAGGGAAATAACTCAAACTTACTCCGTGAACCAGTAATGATAAAATCTAAATTTCTTCATAACTATTTTTTTCAGTCATGTGTATTATGAAGGTAGATGTCACAGTTGTTATGTGGTACTTTTTGTTGTTGTGTTTGTTAATGTTTAATGTTTACATGATCCTGTTTGGGGTTCAGATTTGCAAATATCCTTTTCATTATTAATTATATGATAATTTATTTTAGATATTCGATCATAATCCAATTCAGTGCTGTTTCAAGCTTAAATGTGTTGTCCATTCTTGCTCTACTGTTCAGGATTCGACCTCTGCAGGAAAATCCGGTTTGCTGTCACTCGACAGCCTCTTGTTATTGATTTACCTTGATTTTAACAATTTTTTGCGTTTTGTCTAATAAAATCATTTACAAAGACCAATGGAAACCTCAAAAAGCAAATATCATCAGCAAGATAAAATCTACAAATAATGCAACTTGACAAATTAAATGAATCTTTATTAAGGTAATTGCCCATTAGGTGACGTTTTTCCCAATTTTTTTTCAATGTTTGCCTATTATCTTGAAAATTGTAATATAAAATTAGAAGTTTTGAAAAACATAAATCCACAGCAAGGCGAAATCTACAAAAAATCATAATGAATTAAATCTTCATGTAACTGGTTACTGGAGTATTTGCCCTTTAATGGTTATGTTTACGTATTTTGGATAATAAAAATAGGAAGATTAAAAGAAAAGAAAAATTATCACCAAGATAAGATCTTTAAAGTTGTCAACATAATTGAAATGTTTAGTTAACTCATAATTGAGTTGTTCCCCTTTAATAAAAATGCTTACTAAAAATTGGCCATGTTGTAGATAATGGTAAGTGACATCTTCAGAGCCTTTGTTTATCTTTGTTCTTATGGTTTGCCGATACATAACTTTCCCATGTTAGATTAAGGGTTGTAATTGTTTTCATTTGTCTTGTTGAGGCGATTTAAAGCTTTCTATGTGGTAAAGGTTTTGCTCGTTTATAAAGGTCGTGCATGTCACATCTTCTAATTATTATATAAACATGTGTTTGGCATGATAATTTTGAATTTAACATTACGTTTATGCAATTTGCTTAGTATAATAGACAACAGGATTTCTGTTCGTATTTCAGAAACAGAAGGACATTCAGATCTAAAAGAGAAAATAAAGAAAATTGAAATTGACCAGGAAGAATGTATACCAACGAGTATTAGAGGTAAATTAAAAGTTGATGTCATGTATTTTGATATTTTATAACTTCACAATAAAAGCCTGTAATAATACAATTTAGTACTTGTAGAGAATATTCATTTAGTATTTGACACAGGACGTTAAACATAATATAATTGAAAAAACAATAAAAACCCTCCGCACTTTTGTAAAATACGCATCCCATCTACAAACTATTTGTCTTGGGTAAAAAATGTTATACATGACCAAATATGGTAATTTTCAATCGTGTTAGAATGGCTGATAGTTGACTCTTACAGCTGTGATTTAAATTTGCTATTGCATATGGAAATCGACCTCTCAAAGTCAAAAGAGTATGCAATATAGAGTCTTGGTATGGTAATAGAAAGAGAATAAGGCCCAAAATATGAATAGAGAAAAATAACCCAAGAAAAATAAATTGGAGAATAATGGGGAGTACAAGTATAACAAATGACAGTGGGAACAAAAATAAGGGAAAACACTACTTATTACAGAAATAAGCCATGTACAGAATAAAGAAATCATGTAATTACGGATAACTCTAATAGTAAAATAACGTAAATGATAGACGACGGGGAATAAAGGTTTACACTTGTCCGTGCATACGTCATGTACGTCCGAAAATTGGTTTCCATACTCTAGTTTGCGTAAACCAAATGTTTTGAAGGTTTTTCACAATGGTTGTTGTGATCAAACACAGATCAAGTATTGTGTTTGTTTGTATGTATGTAAATCTATCAATTATTCGAACCACCCCTCAAGAGCTGCGAGGGTACAGTGGAATCCGTAAATACTCCCTGTTAGAGATCTACAATAAGTGTATGACTCCGACTCGAGTCCGAATACGAGTCAGAGTAAGACAGTTCAAATGACGGGGGTGAACTCAAAATAATAAAATTAGTGTAAGTATTGTACTTTACTCATTTTAATGTTTATTGGACAGTTGTTCTCGGCGATTGACAAAAAAACAATGATTACCACAACTTTAACTATGGCTTGAAGTGTGTGACGAGGAAGGCTCCAATGATTTCCAATGGCCTTATAACGTTTCAATTTGTTATTATCTAATGCAATTGGTTCGCATGAACCATGGAAGGTATGAAGCATTTATTACAAAACAGGTCACAAATAGTTTAAAAGCCTCGATTTAGTTGATTAAGATTATGCATTCGTAAACAATTTATACAGAAAACTTGATGTCTATTCCAACAAATGAATAACATTTTTTTTTGCCTGTATGTACGATTCCTGCCAGATTATTAAAGTTGTATATCAGGAGTGTGCCGGACACTTCGAAAATCAGTACTGATCATTTTGAAAGGAGATATGTCTCTTGGAAACATAAATTCTATAGGACATTGCATTGTTAGTACAATTTTTGCCAGTTATTTATAAATTTGGTATTGACAGGTAAAATATGTGACACGCGCGACATTGGAACTCCTTTTTATAATATTTCATCAAAATCAATCCGAATAGGAGTATGCATTACGGTAAAATTAGTGTGGGTTCAATTATACCGTTACCTGAACAATCAGATGTGATTTGATAACGAATGAAACAAGTTTCCAACAAAGAACAAGCTCGTATATTAATGCAGGTCTTCATCCAGTCTCCGCGATAAGTAGAATCGATACTGTATAGTAAGCTATACAAGGCCCAAAAATTCAAAATGTGAAACAACTAGGTATACCATAGACTTAGTTCTCTATTTTATGCATGCCTTTTATGATAATATATACATAACTATAAAAGATAAAAATTTTATTTAAGTCTCGGTGGCCGAGTGGTGAAGGTAGCTCAATCATTGTATCACTAGCCTGTGAACACTAATAATATGATTCAAAATCCCCTACATGGCTGGTGAGCTCGACTCCAACCATAATTGACTAGGTATGTCAGTTTTCCTACAGAAGGTTGGAGGTTCGGGGAATTCCGGCTCCCTTCACCATTAACAACTGACAGCCACGAAAAAATCAACTATGCAGAAAGTGGCAGTTAACACCAATCAATCAATTGCATTTTATTTTTCATTATATACACTATATTTTTTTTCAGATCAAACTGAAATACAATTAAAAGACTGGGGAAAAAGGATGAGATGTTTGTGACTACACGAGCAAGTGATTACGTCATCGAGTGTTTACAGAGCAACAATTGTTTGACTTTAACTGGCCCATCAGGAGTAGGGAAATCTTTCATTGCAAGACATACATCACTAGTTTTACAAAAGAACGGGTACAACATAATACCAGTGATAAAACCAGAGGATATCAGAAATTATTATCAACCTGGTAAAAAGACAGTCTTCATTGTGGATGATATATGTGGAAATTTCACTGCCAACCAACAACAGATTCAGAGCTGGAAAGAAATGTTACCTGTGATAAACACAGTTATTGCAGACAAATATTGTAAGATTATTGTATCTTGTAGGCTACAAGTATATAAAGATGATAGGTTCAATATATTAGTACCTTTTAAATCATGTGAATGTAATTTAATGTCAGATAAGTTATGTCTTACATCTGTAGAAAAAAATAATTTGATAAAAACGTATACTCGTTTTTGCATAAACGATATTGATAGGTTATCACAGAATTGTGAATTTTTTCCACTTTTATGCTCTTTATATCATGAGGGGAAACATGGAGATGTTAAAGAATTTTTCAAAAATCCATTTATTATCTATCAAAATGAACTAGATAATTTAAGACGTTGTGGTGATGAAGGAAACTATAAAATATGCAGTCTATGTTTATTAGTTCTCTTTAATAATAAACTGAATGAAAAATGGTTCAAAGGAAAAGTTACAAATGAGCAACGATATCTCATCGAAGACACATGTGGAGCTTGTAGATTAAACAGAAGTACTTCTAAGGAAGAACTTAAAGAGGCCCTTCATACTATAGATGGTACATTTGTACATAAACAGAATGGTATATATAGAACTGTACATGATAAATTGTTTGACTTCCTTGCTCATTTCTTTGGTCAGAAAATGATTGAATGCTTAATAGACCATGGTGATAGTGATTTAGTACATGGACGGTTTAAATGGAGGAAATCACCAGATGACAAGAACAGAAATAAAGACTTCATTATTGAAATACCAGATGATTATTTAGAAACATATTTAGAAAGGTTTGTAAATCACTTGACAGCAGGAAAGATAGGAGTTGTTTTCGGTAACAACAATATGAAAGAACCATTATTTAGACAAAAGCTATTAGATCACTTAAAACAACTGGACAAATCACAACAAGTAACATTGGCCAATGCATATGATACACATTCACCAAAGGAGATCTATGAATCAGGTAGTACTCTATTGATATTGGCATGTGGTTATGGTTATACTGATATGGCACAGTGGGTGTTACATAATAATGTTGATGTGGACCAGTGTAGAGATGATGGAGCTACTGGGCTGAACATGGCAAGTCAGGAAGGACATACTGAAATTGTAAAGTTGCTATTAGAGAAAAAACCTAATATTGATATATGTGACAATAATGGTTGTAGTCCCCTGAACATGTCAAGTCAAGAAGGACATACTGAAATTGTAAAGTTGTTGTTAGAAAGGAATCCTATTATTGATCTATGTGGCAATAATGGCTGTAGTCCTCTGTACAAGGCAAGTCAGAACGGACATACTGATGTAGTAAAGTTGTTGTTAGAGAGAGGTTCTAATGTTGATCTATGTGCAAATGATGGATGTAGTTCACTGAGACAGGCAAGTCAGAATGGACATACTGATATAGTTAAGTTGTTGTTAGAGAGAGGTTCTAATGTTGATCTATGTGCCAATAATGGATGTAGTCCACTGAGACAGGCAAGTCAGAATGGACATACTGATATAGTAAAGTTGTTGTTAGAGAAAAAACCTAATATTGATATATGTGACAATAATGGCTGTAGTCCTCTGTACATGGCAAGTCAGCAAGGACATATTGATATAGTAAAGTTGTTGTTACAGAGAAATGCTAATGTTGATCTCTGTAACAAGAGTGGATGTAGTCCTCTGAGACAGGCAAGTCAGAATGAACATACTGAAGCAGTAAAGTTGTTGTTTAAGAAGAATCCAAATATTGATCCAAGTGGCAATAATTGTGGTAGTCCGCTGAATATAGCAAGTCAGAAGGGACATACTGAAATAGTAAAGTTGTTGTTAGAGAGGAACCCCAATATTGATCTATGTAACAATGAAGGTTGTTGTCCCCTGAACATGTCAAGTCAGAAGGGACATACTGAAATTGTAAAGTTGTTGTTAGAAAGGAATCCTATTATTGATCTATGTGGCAATAATGGCTGTAGTCCTCTGTACATGGCAAGTCAGCAAGGACATGTTGATATAGTTAAGTTGTTGTTACAGAGAAATGCTAATGTTGATCTCTGTAACAAGAGTGGATGTAGTCCACTGAGACAGGCAAGTCAGAATGGACATACTGATATAGTAAAGTTGTTGTTAGAGAAGAATCCCAATATTGATCTATTTGGCAATGATTACCGTAGTCCGCTAAAAATAGCAAGTCAAAATGGACATACTGAAATTGTACGTCTACTGTCAGAGACTAATCCCAATGTTGATCTATGAAACGATGATCTTTTTTAATATTTTGTTGTTTGCCTTTTTGCTTGAAATCTGTTCCTATTTCTTACTTCTGTATGTATTTGATATCTTCTGCTATTCATCCCACAATGTCTGTCTCTGTTTGGTTTTTACTGCCATTCACCCCATTACTTCTGTCTATGCTTTTTATCTACTGTTATTCGTCCTATTATTCATGTCTCTGTTTGATAACTTCTGATAATTAACTGATTACTTCTGTCTCTGTTCAATATCTACTGTTATTCATCCCTTTACGTCTGTCTCTGTTTGTTATCTACTGCTATCCATGCCATTACTTCTGTCTGTTTGATATCTGCAGCTATTCATCCCGTTACTTCTGTCTCTTTTTACTGTCTACAACTATTTATCATATTATTTCTGTCTCCGTTCGATATCTATTTCTTTTCATTCCAGTACTTCTGTCTCTGTTTGAAATCTACTGAAATCCATTCTATTACTTCTGTCTCTTTTTGATATCTACAGCTATCTATGTAATATAATCACCAGAAACAGAAGGAACATATTTGACATGCTTTAGATACCACCTGTTTTTACCTGTTTTGTACAAATATGAATTCAATGTCCCGAATGAATTCAGACGTAATACACTGTTCACTAATATGAAGTACTATTTAATGTTAATTTATATGTTATTTCAATTGTAATGTTGTTGAATTACTGTCTAAATAGAGCCTCTTCTTCATATTGTCATTTTAAGACTTATTTATGTTTAATTTAATGTTGATTCCTACTCTGCATTTTATGCATAATACTCAAAATAATTAAGTTGACAAATGCTGCTATGATTGTCATTTTACGATTATTGTTGGGGTTTTTTGGCGATCATTGTTGATTCCTGCGTATTAAGGATGTTTGCTACAATGTTTAAAAAAAGTAAGATATTGGTAAAACTGTTATAAAAAGTATATAAATAACAGAACAAAATAAAAGCAACAACAAAAAATGAAAGGTGTGTGTCTTTTATTTAGAAATTAAATTTATTGAAAATTTTAAGGGGAATGTTTCCCTCTAGATTGTTTTTCTTCATTTAACATAAATATTTTATTTTCAAAAACTATGAAAAAATTACAATGATTTCATAAAAGTTTCAAACATGGGTTTGTTTTTTTAATGAATTACTGTTTATTGCTATAATGTGTTATTAGGAATGATATATACTGATTTTACTATTTTGTATTGTTACAAAAGATATAAATCGTTTATATTTGTAATACATTATTATTTTTTATATCGAAAAAATAACGATAATAGAAATATTTATTAGTTGTATATTCAAATGATGTTTTTAACTTCTTTCTGTTAATTTATTATCAATATATATATCAACAGTGAAAAATGATATTCTTTTAACTGGCAAAATATTTATGAAAATTATCTCTCATAGATAAATGCATGTTTGCACCTGTCCTAAGTCAGGAATCTGATTTACAGTAGTTGTCGTCTGTTTATGTAGTTCATACGTGTTTCTCGTTTCTCGTTTTTATATAGATTAGACTGTTGGTTTTCCCGTTTGAATGGTTTTACACTAGTAATTTTTGGGGCCCTTTATAAAACAAAGAGATCACACCAGGGAACCAGTACGTAAACAAAATTAATTATCTATGAATATTATATATCTCCCAAAAAGAGGCGTGGTTTGAGAAACAGCTGTATTTACAAAGTGCAACCTATATCATGCCGTTCGGTGTGAGCAAATGCTCCGTGTTGAAGGCAGTACCTTGACCTATAAAGGTTTACTTTTATAAATTGTTACTGGGATGGAGAGTTGTCTCATTGGCCCTCATACCTATATCTATATTATGTTGATTATAAAAGTTAACTATATTAAGATTACTTTATTTTTTTAGATTTCAGTTTAATTTTCTAGAATAAATTAAAAATCTATGCGACAGTTTTTACTCCTTTTGCAAATATGTAATTGTAATCATCCATTTGACAGTTGTTATCCATTCTATTTATGTGTTTGACCTTTTGATTTTGCCAATAGATATGTGAATTTCTGTGTTCAATTTTTCTCTGAGTTCTGTATTGTTGCATATTTCTTTTTGGTATTTAATGATAATTTTGAAATTTATAGATATATAAGCTGAATGAGCTTCTGTTTGTTAAAGCTATTTTTTTTCTGTACATATTAAGTAAAAATGTAATGTTTTGTTTGAAATAAGATTGTTTGGTAACCTAAGATGATTTATGTTGTAAATAGTAGGATTTAAAAAAGAAGTAGTCCAGCCGTTTTTGATAATGGACTTAAACTGATTGGCAGTGATTTGTAAGAGAGTGATTATTACTATTATGTTTTAATGAGTACCACATACTTTAATAAGGGAGTGATTTCTTTAAAAAGAATGTTCAAGATATTTATACTACTTTTGTTTTTTTAGATTTCAGTGTAATTTTAAAGAAATTTATGTGACAGTTTTTACCCTTTTTGCAAACTGTCAAAATCGAATTTGTATTTGATATTTGAGATAAAGGATTCAATTATTTTATTCTGTAATTGCAATCATCCAAGTGTTGGTCTTTAACATCAATTTAATGAAATTATTTGATAGATAAACTGAAGAAACACCTTTTAGTCAAAGCTGTTATTTCCATTGTAGCTTAAGTAAAAAGGTATTGGTTCTATTATGAATTTTATGTTTTAAATAGTACAATTTAAAACGAGGATGTCCATTTCTGTGGAAGAAGGACTAAATTTGATTTGGCAATCATTTATTTAACGATTGTCAGGAAAAAAACAATAATAAAAAAAGAAAATAAATTCTTTTCAAGTAAAAATGTTTTTCTTTTGAGGTCATTCAATTCGTTATTGTCAGGTAAAACAATATAAAAGAAGCGAGTTAGTTTGTAAAAAAAATTGAATATATGGCATTGCAAAGGGAATGATTAAGAAATTAGATATTGGTTTAGGAACTGCAAAATTACATTATATATAAGACGTTTAATGAAAAGAAAAATAATAGAAACTAAGGCTCTGTTAGGGATGTTCACTTCTTTATTTCCAAGTAACAAGCTTTTAAAAGACTGTTATAAATTGATAGAATATAAATAAGGGATTTCAAAAATTAGACGAAAAGTCTGTATTCTAATTTCTGAAATATAATCCTTTGAAAATGTGGCGTGAAATGATTCTCACTAGATTTTTTTATACATTTTACATTGGGACCTTTTTCTTTTTAAAAACTATATGAAAAAAAATAATTCTAAAATGTCCTTTAAAAATACTTGGATAAAGCTAAAGGATTCCGAATATCAAACATTGTTTTAATTGATTGTGCATATGTGTATAGTTATTTGGATGTTGAAATAATTATAAAATCACAATATAAAATGTGTTTGTTGTGATATATTTAATGAAAACCACCACTGTCTGGCCTAACCTTGATCATCCTCCAGTAACCAACCAACTTTATTATATGTCAGCTAACGGACCTCTACAGTGAACCAAGGGATGAAGGTCAAAGTGCATACTAAGGTGTACTTAATCCTTGTCAAATCAAAATTAGAAGACGTTGTATGACTGCCAAAGAGACAATTGATGTTTGGAACTTTAAGCCAGTGTCCATTAGAGAGGAAATCCAGTTATCTAATCAACTTCTGTTATTTTCTCAATACAGTCCAAAAGCTGATAGGGTTTTTAGGGAGTCTTTCGTTTTTTTTTAAATTCCAAGTCAGTAGAGAGATTTTACTTTCAATGCCTAATTGATTCAATAAATATCGTATGGAGATATGCCCCCTCCCTCTGGAAGTCAGACATGTTCTTTAAAAGTCAATCTCAATTTGTTCCCCTGATGGTTGTATGTTGAGATATCGTCTTTCGTCTAAAATTCTAAACGTGTGTTGTGGGTCAATCACCAATTGTTCCTCCGACAATCGTCTGAAGAATTATCGCCATTCTTCTACGAGTAAGGAGTGTAATTTGACAAACATTCATAATCAATATACTGTTTATTAGACGATCCTGGGTAGAGATTCCATTGTACAAGTTCTGGTATATTTATGATCTTCTGAAAGGACACTTCTCTACCACCGGAAGTCAAGCGTGTAAGGTGATAGCCAATCTCCAATTCTCCCTATTAAGATCATGAATAGAAACACCATCCTCCAATTTCAGGTCAGAGGTATGAGGTGATAGTAAATCGACAATTGTTCCAATGACGATCGTATAGTTAGATACCGCCATCCCTTAACAGTTTTGAGTATATGTGACTGCATCCTCAAGTGTCACCGTGACGATCGCATGAAAAGACACGTACCTCATTTTACAAGTCATTGATCTAATGCGACAGTCAACCCACAATTAATGCCATGACGGTCGCGTGAAAAGATACTGTCTTCCCCTTAGAAGAAAAATAAAACATTTATTCCATGACGATCGGTTGAAAAGACATTACTCTCCACTTTATACAAGTCAGGGTTTTAGTGTGTCAGTTAATTACTTATCATGCACATGACGATCAGGTAAAAAGACACCACCCGCCCACTACAATTCAGAGGGGTGATGCTATAGTCAGTCCGCCACTGCTTCTATGACAATCGAATGAAGAGACACTTCCCGCCCACTACACTTAGGAGGTGTAATGTTATAGTCAGTCCATCACTGCTTCCATGACGATCGAGTGAAGAGACACTACCCGCCCACTACAGTTTAGAAGTGTAATGGTATAGTCAGGTCGTCATTGCTTCCATGACAATCGAGTGAAGAGACATTACCCGCCAACTACTATTCAGAGGTGTAATGTTATAGTCAGTCATCCACTGCTTCCATGACAATTGAGTGAAGAGAAATCATTCTCATCTACAAGTATGAAGCGTAATGTTATAGTGAGTTTGCCACTGCTTCTTTGACAATCGGATAAAGAGACACAACCAGCCCACTACAATTCAGAGGTGTAATGTTATAGTAAGTCCGCCACTGCTTCCATGACAATCTAGTGAAGAGACACAACCCGCCCACTACATTTCAGAGGTGTAAAGTAATAGTCAGTCCGCAACTGCTTCCATCCATGACAATCGAGTGAGGAGACACAACCATCTCGCTACATTTTAGAGGTGTAATGTAATAGTCAGTCCGCCACTTCTTCAATGACAATAGACTGAAGGGACATCACTGCCCACTACATTTCAGAGGTGTAATGTGATAGTCAGTCCGCGACTGCTCCCAAGACAATCGAACGAAGAGTCACAACCAGCTCACTACATTTCAGAGGTGTTATGTTATAGTCAGTCTACCACTGCTTCCATGACGATCGAGAAAAGAGAAATCATCCTCATTTACAGGTATGTGACGTAATGTTAAATGAGTCTGCCACTGCTTCTTTGACAATCGGATAAAGAGACACAACCAGCCCACTACATTTCAGAGGTGTAAAGTAATAGTCAGTCCGCAACTGCTTCCATCCATGACAATCGAGTGAGGAGACACAACCATCTCGCTACATTTTAGAGGTGTAATGTAATAGTCAGTCCGCCACTTCTTCAATGACAATAGACTGAAGGGACATCACTGCCCACTACATTTCAGAGGTGTAATGTGATAGTCAGTCCGCGACTGCTCCCAAGACAATCGAACGAAGAGTCACAACCAGCTCACTACATTTCAGAGGTGTAATGTTATAGTAAGTCCGCCACTGCTTCCATGACAATCGGATGAAGAGACACAACCCGCTCACTTCATTTCAGAGGTGTAAAGTAATAGTCATTCCGCCACTGCTTCCATGACAATCGACTGAAGAGACACAACCCGCCCACTACATTTCGGAGGTGTAATGTAATAGTCAGTCCGCCACTGCTCCCGGACAATCAAGAGAAAAGTCACAACCAGCTCACTATATTTCAGAAGTGTAAGGTAATAATCAGTCCGCCACTGCTCTCAAGACAATCGAGTGAAGAGACACAACCAGCTCACTACATTTCAGAGGCGTTATGTAATAGTCAGTCCGTCACTGCTCCCAAGACAATCGAGTAAAGAGACACAACCAGCTCACTACATTTCATAGGTGTAATGTAATAGTCAGTCCGCCACTGCTCTCAAGACAATCGAGTGAAGAGACACAACCAGCTCACTACATTTCAGAGGCGTTATGTTATAGTCAGTCCGTCACTGCTCCCAAGACAATCGAGTAAAGAGACACAACCAGCTCACTACATTTCATAGGTGTAATGTAATAGTCAGTCCGCCACTGCTCTCAAAACAATCGAGTGAAGAAACACAACCAGCATACTACATTTCAGAAATTTGGGAATCCTTCTGTGAAAATCTGTCTACTAGTAGTTTCGATGTTTTTTCTATGTATACTTGCAGCGGAATGCAATATATGTTCCTTATTAGTGTATATTAGTGTTGACATTGATGCCTGCATATCAGATATTTTGAGGTCACCTTGTAATTGACTAGCAGCTGACATGGCATCTCCAATATTTATGTTGCCACTAAATACTATACTAGATTTGCTTTTACCTTGTTATGGTTGTATGACAACTAAGTTTGTATAGAAACCAATGCGTAAGACAGCATTTTCCAAGTAGACTATTTTAACTTAAAATCAGTAGGAAGAAAAGATCCATATTGATCAAGTAACGTTTGTCTTGATGAATGTTTTTTCACCATTAAATCGTTGCCAATAGACAATATAAAATTTGTAAAAGCAGTATCGTGATCTGAGGTTTCTGCTTCCAGGGGTTCCGATTTTGTTTTCGTTTAAAGCAAATATTTTGTAATGAAACCAGAAAGATAAAGAGCTTGAAGTTTAAAAGATGGAGGAGAAACTATTTCAACTTTTAAACTATCGTCATTCCTTTCTGCCACGGGTACATTCTTAATACGCTCATCGTATCAAACTTGCGGAGTTTTTGATCTTACTTAAATGTTTTTTTGCAACAAAATATACAAGAACTCCAGTTGAACAAACACCCAAAACTGAGGGACAACAGTCCGATGATTGTCTGTCGTCATTAAATGTCAGGTTAGAAGCTACATCGCTTTGAAAGGGAAACAATTATGTTTACTTGTGTACCTTTTGTAGCATGAACGATGGGAAACTGCCTGCAATTCATCCAGAACCTTGATGTACTTTGTTCATTGCAGACACAAAAGTCGACTTCCCTATATTAGTAAATTGACTCAAACTTTCAGTCGATGTTTTTTGGCATATTATGCACTGTTTAAAATTTAACGACTTTCGTCTTTTGTTAGGACTTGAAGGAGCAAGTTTCAACGGACTTGATGAATCGTACATTGCGGAATTCTAACTGAAACTATCCGTCAATTATTTTGATTTTATACAACTTATCTAACAAAGTGTATTTGACGGATGATTATAACTATCTTTGTATCATATATTAGTGCACTTAATTGAAACTTTTTGTGAATAATAGCGAAAAATGTATTAATTTCATATATCAGTTGAGTGCACATTTTTGGCCGTAAGGTTTTAAAAATACACGAAATGTGATGAAAGGGAAGTGATTAAGTTCCGTGTTAAAATTTGAAAGAGATTGAACCTTCTAGATACTGTGGTTTTGATGTCAAATGTTAAGGACAGCACAGCTTTTAGTCGATCTCAAATAGGTTGGGTTCTCATGCGATATATTATGTCTACCTTTTAGCAAATGTGACTTTATAAAACTTCTTGATATAAAGAAGACTGATTAAAGTCAATAATGAAGATCTCAGCAGCAACTGTGTCAATATGTTTTTCCAGATTTAATTTATATTGGGCTTAACATATAAAAAGAGTGCCAAAGAGCCGACTCTCCATTCAAGTCACATAATGTATAAAAAAAATAACAATTGTAGGTCAAAGTACGCCCTTCAACACGCAGCATTGACTCACGCCGAACAGCAAGCTATAAAGGACCCCAAATGATTTAAAACAATTCAAACAGGAAAATCAACAGTCTTATCCATATAAAAAAAGAGAAACGAGAAACACTTATGAACCACACAAACAAGGACAACATCTGAACAGCAGGATCTTGACTTAGGACATGTGCATGCGGATGCAGCGGGTTTATCGTTTGAACAGCCGCCAACCTTCACCGTAACATGAGATAGTGGTTTAACACCACAACATACAAAGACCCACTATGAAATATCGATTGAAATGGCTGTACTCGATCACAAAGACATTTAAACATGTTAAACAAAAACAAGTAAAAATAATATATTGATTTTGAGTTCACTTTGTCAAAGGTCAAGGTCAATGAAACAACTGATATACTGAAACTGTGCCTTTTTTAATAATATGTTTTGGATCAGATGTCTTATTTCCAAATTAAAAATAACTCAGAAATGCTACTTAATAAGAATGTAAATAATCTGGTTAATTTTGACAATATCTTTTTAGTCATAAATTACGATTTTATTGATGATTGATCAACTCAAGTGGTATTTCAGCAACGCGTAGTCCAGATATAAAAGTTGGTCCATTACATTATAATGTGCAAATTTGGATGTTGTGATTAACAGTGTTCAAAAAAAGAAAAAATGTTATGCTTGACAATTTAGTCTTTGACCACAAAAAAACAAGAACAGTACCTGACCAAAAAAAAAAGTTTCTTCTACTACATATCAATAGGTATTACAACTTGGCCTTTTCACCTATGTTCTATTAGTATATGTGTTTGGTATTCGACGGAACATATATGTTAAATATACTGTTCCGATGTATTTTTGAAAAGCTTTCCTGCTAATAATGAAATCATTTATTAATAGGAACATTTTTGCATGGCATATTTCATCAGTAAATGCAACTTATTGGGATCACATTGATGAGCTAACATGTCATGAAATGTTGCAAATATATTCTCAAGGCAAAGTGTCTGAGAAAAGCTTCATGTCTGTTATATTTGTTGTTTACCACATCCCTTTTTTTTAAAGTACGGAAATACAAATTGTTCAGAAAAAACTGTTTCTGAAGTCTAATGGTCCGATATGAATTTTGCTAATTTTACAAGGAATTTGAGTACTCAGATCTTCAACATGACGACAAACGGGATGTAACTTCTCTCGCTCAAATGGTGTCAATCGAAACATATCTATGAAGAAATTCCGATAATCGGCAGATGGGTATTGTATTACCAAAATATCCAATTTTATTAGCAAACAGCATATATTTATTTTTCATTGATCTATGATTAAATATTGTGCTTGAAAATAAAGTCCTTAGCAACAGTTCTAGTTTGCCCAAAAATAGATGATTCTGAAACGGTTAATTATGTCTATTTAGAATGTCATTTGTGATACGCAATCAAGAATCTCTTTTCGCAATTGATTTTGTTGATTCGAGTTCCGGAACAAATTTGCTCACTAATTTCTAAAATAATTACATGCATTTATTTTTGAGATTTTTGAGAAAAATAAAACTGCGCCATTTATTATGCTGATTTCAGTAACATCTGCATACAGGTATCAAATTCAGATTTGCGAGTTGCGTTTTTTTTTTTTGGGGGGGGGGGGATTGTTTTCCTTATAAATGAAAACAAAAACCTTACAATAATTTCTGGATTTACAGTTCTTCATTTCTTGTTAAGGTGGCTCGGCCCTTTGACAGTGCGCATATTTTAACGTATGTTTCTTACGAAGAGTGCCTTGGAAACGGTCTTCTCAAAAATAGCTTTGACGACACTGGAACGCTGGCGTGTATCAGAGCACCCTTTACGATGTAAACAAGCGATGAAAAACGTTCTACAACAGGAAATACGAACGGTCAGAAATTCAGAGTGCTTTCTCCATTTTTCACATACAAGTTTAAAAGGACAGAAATATACATGATTTAATCGTAACATTAAAAAAAAGAAAATATAAATACTGACATGTACGACGTCGACGGTATCTAGTGCGTTCGCTCCTAAAAACACATTATCATCATACATGTTCGCCCCTTGGGTCCGTTTGCACCCTATTTTCATTTAAACACCGGTTGAATTAAATGATGTCTTTAAGATTTATATATGAAAATGTTTTGCCAATGAAGCAATGTTTAACCGTAAACAAAGGATAGCGATATAAACAACTGAATGTCATCGTATGGCTTTCAAAAACAAGTAAAACCCGTAAAGTATGCTTTTAAAGCATCAGGGGTTTATTTTCAAGCTATCCGTTTGGCGTTATAACATTTTGTTACTGTCATCAATCTCTTTTTTACTTGAAATATCTTAATTTCCAAGTATTGTTTGGATTTTATTCCCAAGTATGGGAAATATTTTTCCACTGCAAAATGTTGATAATAGTTACGTATTTTTTATTTTCCCAAAACATGCTAATTTTCTAACAAAGACTTTATACTTAAATGTCACAAGTAACATTTTCATTTAACGATTTACTTACTTTATCAAATAATGGGCACGAAAATATCTAACAAATGTTCTCGTATCATAATTCTATGATTTCCGGAACACTAGTCCTATAATATAAGACCTCGGGGCCAATGTTATCTTTTTAATATGATATTTTCCTATTACTTATTTTGCTAATTGTTATTTTGTTAATTTACAATTTTCTGTTGTATCTATCAATATGCCAACCGAGTTCGCATTAAAAAAAAGTTAAAATATCAGCGTAAAATCTGCTTACTAGGTTCAGATAAAGTTGTGATTGTGATTTTAAAACTCCGCCCAGTTCACAGGGACGCTATATTAGTCGGTGATGTTGGCAAACTTGAACTTTTGTCTTACTTTTTGACATGCGTTTTTAAAAGGGAAGCTTATAAGGAAAGTCTCGATTCAAAAAATTTAAGTGGAGTGTGTCATTGCGGCCAAAAATATGAATGACAAATTTCTCTGTGAACACTGGTTTGATCCACCTGTTGCAAAGAAACGTTATTATCGATATATGCATGATGATAATAAGTAGATGCTGGGTTTTTTTATATTATTGACTTTTAAATTTGAACTGTGGTGGATAGTCGTCTCATTTGCAATCATACCACATCTTCTTATTTTCATATCGTATAAGGTTAACATAGAAATATGACTAATCAGACAGATAATCCCTTGCTTAGACATGGTGTTCATACAGCTGGATGTATAAATACGAAGCCTCGTAAGGTAAAAAGGGAGAATTTTGCCCATACCAAGCATACATTGTCCATTCGTTTTTTTATGGCAGTCCTCATACTTTGCATAACTTTCATATGATACTTATCATCTATATGTTTTCATCCGTATTATGCTTGAAATATTTGCCAGTGAACGTTCAGCAAAACACATAAATTAAATTGTTATTATGTGCAATATTTACAAAAGAACGTAATTTCTGGGCCTGTTATCATAGCTGAATACGCGGTATGGGTTTTGGTCATTGTTGAAGTCCGTACGGTGACAATCAGTTGTTATGTGCTATGAAAATTGGTCTCTGGTGGAGAGTTGCCTCATAAACAATGATACCACATCTTCCTATTTTTTTATATATATTTCACACATCTCTCCAACCTTTGTAAATGAAAATTTACTTTGATAAGTTTGCCAAATATAAAATATTAATTTCATGGTGACAATTATTAATGAGGGACCTGAACATCGCAGTTGTAATATATCTGCAAGACCAACTTGATGTACCAAATTTGAAAATGGCGAGTAGACAGATTTGTTTTGATAACAACGGTATTGTTTTCAACCACGATAGCTGTGAAAAAATTATGGAAATAAATTTTCTTCAAAAAAATAATGCTTATACAAGCAAACGGTGTCAACTATAAGGACTTATTCCAATACAAACAAGAAATATCAGGATATTCTAGATCACACATTTATCAAGTTGTTAGGACATATTCCTAGACTCAACTGACTGTCAAAGAGAAGCCGGCTCCAACTATTCCATATATAATCAACCAATGACCCCCCCCCCCCCCTTAATCCGACTCTGTTACAATCATCCCATCAACCAAATATTTTGAAATATATTTAGTATTGAAGAAAATAATAAAACCACGAAAATGAGGTTAGGTTCAGATAAACCCTGCAAGACAGGCATATATTTGTTTTTCATTCATTATTTTGTACATAAATCATGCCGTTAGTTTTTTTTTATTTCAATTGTTTTAAATTTTTCATTTGTTATTTCGAGCCCTTCTATATCTAACTATATCTAAGTCTGTTGTTATTTATGTATTATTGTCATTTTGTTTTATTTATTTTGTTTCCTATTCTGACATCGGACTCGGACTTCTCTTAAACTGAGTTTTACTGTGCGTACTGTTGTACGTTTGTTTTTTCTACATTGGCTAGAGGTAATGGAGGGTTGATATCGCAAAAAACATATTTAACCCCGCCACATTTTTGCGCCTGTCCCAAGTCAGGAGCCTCTGGCCTTTGTTGGTCTTGTATCATTTTTAATTTTAATTTCTTGTGTATAATTTGGAGTTTAGTATGGCGTCCACTATCACTGAACTAGTATACATATTTGTTTAGGGGCCAGCTGAAGGACGCAACCGGATGCGGGAGTTTCTCGCTGCATTGAAGACCCATTGGTGGCCTTCGGCTGTTGTCTGCTCTATGGTCGGGTTGTTGTCTCTTTGACACATTCCCCATTTCCATTCTCCATTTTAGAATAGGTTTTACTCATTGTTGAAAGGCGTATGGTGACCTATAGTTATTTCTGTGTTATTTGGTCTGTTGTGGAGTGTCTCATTTACAATCATGTCACATCCTATTATTTAATATTTCAATTAATACATTTTAAAATCATTCCATACATTAAATATAGATGACCTATTGATTACACATTGTAGCATATTAAGAGGACTTACTGTTGACCAATAAACCATGCAAATGTGGTCAATGACAACTGCCAGACAGACATGTCCTCCTTACATTTGTGAATCATTGCATACATATACTAGTAGTTTATCTACTACATGTACTTTTAGTTTGAAAAACACAAATTTTTAAAACTTGACATTGACAACTGACATATTGCTTACAGTATCTGATAAACAACCATAATCAGGTAAATTTAACCTTGATCACTTATCCATGAATTTGAAATGAGGTTAAGATCTTTATTGCAATCTGTATCAATTTAAGTGCATATCTAATTTTACAAAACAATATTTATCTGATTTCATCATCAGTAATCTGTATCATTATTATGATTATGAAACTGTAAATTCAGAAATTATTTTGATGTTTTATAAAGGCAACAGTAGTATACCGCTGTTCGAAACTCATAAATCGATAGAGATAAAAACAAATCCGGGTTACAAACTAAAACTGAGGGAAACGCATCAAATATAAGAGGAGAACAACGACACAACAAAAACACAGCATTAAAATGTAGCACACACAGAAACGAACTATAATATAACAATGGCCATTTTCCTGACTTGGTACAGGACATTTTAAGAAAAAAATGGTGGGTTGAACCTGGTTTTGTGGCATGCCAAACCTCCCGCTTTTATGGCAACGTCAAACACAACACCAAAACGACAACATCATATGACAGGACCACAATACAAATAAATGGGAGAACATATAGGACAAAGAAACACATGAATAATAGCTAGCAGAAGGTACTAGGCTTAAAATTCAATACGCCAGACGTGCGTCTCGTCCACACAAGACTAACCAGTGACGCTCAGATAAAAAAAGTTTGAAAGCCAATTAATTAATGCAAATAATGCGACAGGATGAATATCGCAATAATAAGAACTTGCATTATGATAACTGAATTAAACATCTTTATGCAGAATTTTTTGTAATCGCAATAATTAAACTAAAAATTAAATCCAATCGTGAAAAAATGCAATAATAAATGCACGCAATAATTTCTAAATATTTACCATAGGTAAAAAGGTTATCAGTTAGTGAGACAAGTTTTTCCAGACAATATATAATTCTTTTGTTTGTTTTGTTTGGTTGCTGTTTCATTGAACAAAACTATATTTTATTTCTCCTTATATCCAGAAAATATAACTTTTGAAATAGAAACTGAATAGCATATGGATTGACAACAAATGCCAAATGATGAAAAATAATACAAGTGGCCATTTACATGTAAGTCAGAGGTAAAAGATGAAGCAAAGGCATGAGCATTTACCACAACTGCTACTTGGTATTATGATTTCCAAAATTTACAAATCGCATTGGTTACCTTCTGTATTAAAGACAACTGCATATATTGCAGTTTGCATTTCATGAATCATGTTTGCAGAAAAATTCACTGCAGACAGCAAAATAATTAAATTAAAACAGCTCTTTTTAAATTCATTTTTTGGAATATTTTTGATTTTTATTCCGTATATGTTTATAGCTATGAGATCAAATTTATAAATAAAGGCAACAGTAGTATACCGCTGTTCGAAATTCATAAATCGATTGAGAAAAAAACAAATCCGGGTTACAAACTAAAACTGAGGGAAACACATCGAATATAAGAGGAGAACTACGACACGACAGAAACACAACATTAAAATGTAACACACACAGAAACGAACTATAATATAACAATGACCATTTTCCTGACTTGGTACAGGACATTTTAAGAAAAAAATGGTGGGTTGAACCTGGTTTTATGGCATGCCAAACCTCTTAAACGACTTAACTTACTGCTAGGGAAAAAACGTTAAGACCTGTTGAGACTTTCAGTCTCTGTTCCGATTTCTCGTGTTCAGTCTGATCAGTCGTGTCCAGATAAACAAGACATATTCTTCTAGCATTCAAATAAGACTTGATTAGATCACGTTCAGATCAAATAAGACCACACGTAAAAAATCGGTTTAGTTGCTGTAAGATCGTGTTCAGTCCTGTTAAGATTTTGAGTATTTTAAATAAAACGGTCGACTTTTTATCTGTTTTTATCAGGGGTTACTCCCCCTTCATGAATAAAATCTCTATAGCTTGGAGGATATTAGTTTGAGGTCTTTTAATGTGACTGTATATCTATTTCATTAAATAACGTATGCAAACTTTAAAAACAATTCATTTTTTTAATCTTTAATATTTAATCGGTTACATAAGAAAATTTTGATTGTTGTTACCGGTAGTAAAGTAGTCCTGTATTTATTCATTCCGCCTCTAAAGATATAATGATAAGTAATATATCTCAAAGATGTTTTTAAATTTTCTTAAACATCTTTTTGTTTCTAATGAAAAATAATAGTGTTTATCCATATTTGGTCAAGAAACGTATGTTTTAAGTATATAATTTATTTTATATTTTAAAATTTTATACAGATGAAAGATGCATGTTGAAAGTTATTTACATTTCAATAAACGGAAATGTCTAAGCAGTCAACCGAAACGGATTGTCATAAACTATCTAAATAATTACCCATCCAAGGACGTAAAATGAATAAAGTTCCATGTTTTATCTTATATAAGGATAAACCGGGTAAAAGTACATTTACAAATAAAACATTATTTTTCAAAATAATAAAGCAACAACAATACAAGCATATTTTAAAAATTAAGTTGACAGTTTTTATCCACCATTAAGTACCTATAAAGACCGATCTCGATAACTCCCTTGAATTTTTTTATCATCATTTTTTTTTAGCAAGAACTTATATACAGGAATAAATCATACTATAGAAAAATATGAAACAACATTAGTTAAGAAACGATTGATAAAATCTAATGTAATTTATATTTCTGTTTCATATTAGTGTTTTTTTTAAAGCATCAGTGTTTTTATTTCGTTTTAAAAACAGAGATACGCTTACTTTCTTTTTCGGAATTGACCAAAAAGCTATAAAATAACGTTGCGAAATGACATTTCTTATATATTAGACTTATGTTTTCCATTTTGAAATGTTTTACACTAGTCATTTTAGGGACATTTATAGCTTGATGTTCGGTGTGAGCCAAAGCTCCGTTTTGAGGCCGTACTTTTGACCTATAATTAATTGTTTTATACTTAGTGACTTGGATGAGGAGTTGTTTCATTGGCACACATACCACATCTTCTTATTTATATTAACCTGGAGCAGTTTACAACATTTTCATTTAGATAAAAAAAAATTATATGCAAATTCAGTAAATCAAATGGATTTGTACCATATTGTTACATTAAAAAGTCTTTAATTTTGATTGATAGAAATACATGAATTGTATTGCATTGCAAACAAAAAAGGCCCAGTATAAAATATTACACATCGAGGACCAATTTGATGTTCAAGTGATTCAACAGAAAATTAAACTTATACTAGGATCAATGCAATTCATTAAGTTACAATTGAATCCATTATTTATATTGCTAAAATATTCAGTCGAGGATCAGATACAGGTGACATTGATATATGCTTTGATTTGTTCTAGACTTCTCGTCTGATGCGGCGTGCGCGTAACGACAAAAAAAAAGAGAACAATTGTTATGAATCAGAGCCAAATTGACCTATTTTTCAACTTTACTTATTAAAAATGTGTGCTTGTGGAAAAGAAGTACATATCAATCTCGTTGAACATGTTGGGTTGTTAGACAAAATGTAGGACAGAAAGTCACAGGACAAATAGTCGCAGACAAAAATTTACAATTCAGTTTCTGAACCTATTTTCTTTGAATAAGAAAATACGGATTTGAAAAATATATTTTGTATTTATCTTGAACTATTATATACATAAACCAACTCTGTAAACGAATGTAATAAATAAACAAATAACTGTTCAGATAACAAACTTTCAAAGTGGCTTGGTACCTAGACAGCTTCATCATGCTAAGGAATATTGTATCCTTTGCATGATTAAAATTTAATAAATCTTCATTTAACAAGTGTTAAAGTGTTTTATTAAGATATTTCTCTTACATACTTAAACAATTGCTTTCCATTGAAATCATCCTGATTATCAAGTAATATCGTTCGCTGAACACTGAAAGGTCATAGCCACGCATGTGTTCTGCGGAATGCAATCTTTAGAAGAAGAAAAAAAAACGGTTTTAAATCATGTACATTGAAAATCAAGAATCGTGTGTCGTGTTTGAACTATAATACGTTATAAAGTTAACTATCAATATATATTTTTTAACCTATGTAACTCTATATGCGTGGTTTTGCCACATTGCTTACAAAAATTATCTTATATCTTTTAAAAATCTGATTTCCTTATTCAATTTGCTACTCCTCTACCAAAAAATAAAATGAAAATTTGCTTTCGATTGCATTCAGGCAGAGAGAAATCTGTTTTGTTTTATTTCAGATGATTTTGTTGTACAGATATAAAACTTATCTTAATCTTATACAATTTATAAATATAATTTAGTAGTGTTTTTATATGCACATGGTAGATGAAACTTGTATGATCTAACTTTTTCAGAGGTCTGTGAAATCTTAATGTTTTTCAAATGGGACCATTTAGCTGGAATTTTTCTCGACGCCAAATCAATATTAAAGTCACCCAAAATGATTATTTCCTTATCTTCAATATCAACATTTGTTAACATTGATTCAAATTTTGTAATCCACTCTGCATTACTATTTGGTGGTCTATATATGTTACCAAGTAATATAGGTTTTTGATGAACAAAAATAATTTCGACCCAAATTGATTCTATATCATCCTTTTCCAAATCATATCGTCTAATTGTGGTTAACATGTTAGAAATATAAATTTAAAACCCGCCCCCAGATTTTCCAATTCTGTCTTTTCTGTTTGTATCATAACCCTTAATATCTATTTCTTTATTTTGGACAGAATTTGACAAAAATGTTTCACTTAAACACAGCACATCTGTGTTAGATTTTGATAGCAAATATTCAATTTCAGAAAACTTTGGCAATATGTGATTTATGTTTAAGTGACAAATATTAAGTGACTTTTGTGGAAATATAAAAGGGTTTGTAAAAGGAGATGATTTGGAGTTAGATAATAGAATATGTGTTGCAGTACATAAATACAAAATAACAATACTGACAAGCTTTCCCAAAATGAAGTTACATTTTCTGGTAGAAGAAAGATTATTGTGAAAATCCTTTACCTCCAGTACGCTTGACTGAACACATTTTGTTGTTGAGTTGTTGTGCTGAATGGTATAAATCTCCTCCTTGTTGACCTCACCGATTGAAAATTTGATTGAGTTTTTGATGTACAATCCGACAAATTAAGCAACGTGTTCACGCACGAGATAATGTTATGACTTAAAACTTTGGCACCAGCAACATTTGTATGAACATGGTCTGCAAATAAAGTAAGATTGAGCTGGTCTTCATATAGAAAGTCTAAAGTATTGTCTAGAATTTCCACATGTTGTTCCTCTAGAGATAAAAGACGGTTGTTGATATCATAAATTGTACGGTTAGCTTGATAATGAGTTGGCCTTGGTAAGATTGAGGAAATTACCAGCTTAGTTCTTGGTAAGCTCTGTCTAACTGTACAAATTAAATTTCGATAGTCGTCAATTATAGCATGAACAGAGTCTCCATCTGATACGTTGTTAGTGCCCACATGAACAACAATGACATCTACACAATCAAGTTTGCCTTCTGAGATGTACTGGATTAGGCAATCTTCAATGTCTCTGATTCGTCCTCCCCGAATAGTCTTTACTTTAGTGTTGATATGTTCAGTTGACATTTTCCTTGGAGACATTTTTTTGAGAGTTGAACTCCCAACAAGAAATAAGTTTTTCTTCTCACTAGAACAAAGAAAATGCGGATAAGTAGAGTTAACTTCACGGTCCGTGTATTTTGTATTTATTTGTGACCTTTGTCTTTCCATATAGGTAGGATTGTGCGTATCAAGGTGGTTCCCGAGGTTTGTCCTATTTAAAGTAACTGGCTTATTAGAGCTTCTTGGTAATCCACTTTTAACAGCGTTGCTGTATGTTCCAGGTGTAGTTTTATTTGCAGCAGAATTTCTTTCCTCTCTTTTTCTATTTGGTGTTTCTGTGACGGTTTCTGGTAATACGTTGACGTGAGATGATTTTAAATTAACAGATTTAATCTCATTAGAAACGGCATTTAATTTGTCCCACAAGCTGTTTGATTTATTTACGAATGCCTTATTGTTTATCTCGATTTCCGATTTAATGAGTTGTGTTTCTGTAAAGACTTCTTGAACGGAGGTTAAAGCTGAATTGGTTTGAGCTTTAACCGTGTTTGCTAATGATGCAAATTTGTCTTTAATCTCTTGAAACTGACTGTTTGACGAGTCAATATGGCAGTTAAGGGTATCATTTAAGTTTAAAACTTCCTCAGATGTTGACAGTAAAAGACTTTCAATTCTCCTGAGTGCTGACATTGTACAGAAAGACGGTGATTTTGCCTTATTACTAGTTTTGCGTACTAGTTTATTGTTAGGGTTACTTCGAAGCGGGGTTGCTACCTTAATTGGTATAGTTTCCTCTTCATCGTCGATCCATTCAATGTTGTTACACACATTCACGGTACTCTGGTTATTTGCTTGAACGGTGTTTCCAGACGATGCTTTTATATTCAACGCAAGTTTTGCGAGTTTATCGGCTTCAATCTGACCGATTTCAGAATCACGAGCAATGTGCACCCACGATACGTTTATATTCGATAACAAATTATCTATTTCTGACCAGAGCTCCTTGTTTTTCACATCTTTTCCAGAAGATTTAAGTTTCCAGTTGTTGCTTTTCCAATAAACAATGTCACTTGTTATACCTCTAACTAAATACTCACTGTCTGTTTTAATATTAATGTTTGATATTTGATTATCGTGTATTTGTTGAAGGCATTTTACGGCAGCATACAGTTCCCCATTATTGTTTGTTTGCTTGTAAGATTCAGGAACTGGTCCATTTATATTTTTGATGTTATTTGGTTCCCAAAATATACCATAACTGGCCTTTGCCAATGGCTTGCCGTTATTCTTGCATGCTCCATCAATGTATACTTCCATTTTTAAATGTCCGTACTGTTCAAAAAACGTTAACGTTGTTTTCGCGGGCTTTTCTGATATGACGTGATGGACATGGTTTTGATTTATAAATATCGTTTTGTTTGTGTTTTGTTACAATAAAAATGTTAATAGTGATAACAAATTGTAAAATTGGCCATACCGTTATACATTTTGAAGTCTATCAAACAGTAAATCCATCGTAAATCACGAATAGAGTTTTTCTAAAAAAAACAACATCAACAACGGATCACAGCAACTCGTCTCAAATGTAGAATACAATATAGAAGTGTCCAGTAATGACAAATAACTTCGAACAATGTTAGTAGATGCTTTAGAAAGTAATTTCAACACTTTAAAAGTCCTGTGATCACCGGAAATAAATAAAAATCCTGCATTGAAGGATCGTGAAATTTTTAGGCAGCCATTAACCCTTTCGGCGCCAGACAGACATGTACACCATACACCAAATACAGAAGCCCTATAGCATACAGTTATATAAGCAAAAGACCAAACAACATAAAATAAACATTGCCCAGTGATGCATGATAATGAGGTCAAGGTTAGTTGAATCCTTGCTTTTTTCGGCGTTTTGTCTTTTCTTATTACCGTAATTATAATTTCTTTTTCTTTTTATTTTCTGAGAATATTAATTATACTTTGAAATGCTTAAATTTATTGAGGATCTTCGCTTTATCAATATAATGGGCATAAAAATGAGAAATGCAAATTATTAATACAAAATAAAACAATCTTGAATTTGTATAAGAAAATAAAACTTATGAAGGACGGACAAATAGACTGATATTGCTATAATTCACCTAGTCTGTGTGGTATTATAAGATAATTAGATCCAATGGCATTGCACGATTATAGCCCTATTCACCAACAAAAGAGACCCGGGTCAGTCATGCAAATCTAGTTTTTTCTATACAAATAACAAATATAAATTACCGTATAATTGATGAATAATTTGAAGTCTTCGTAGCATGAGATCTTTCACGATCCTTTTCAGGATCTTCAAAAAGCGGTACGTGATCTTTCACGATCCGAAATATCAATTTTGTGTAAATATTTTTTTTTTACAAAGTTTCTGATTATGCTTACACAAAATAACTTTGAGAACCATTTGATTCATTCAAATGGAATGCCCTTTTTTGGAGAAAAGTAGTTTAGTCATTCGAATTATGAAAAAAAAAACCTGGTTTGTTTACATTTTTAATGTCATTGGAATGTCGAAGAGCAATCTGCCTTTTGCAGTTCGGTAAAAACGATATACTTTTAAACCTGGATTTTTCTCACATACTGATCATAATGTTGAACCATTTTGACAGACAGTTTTATTTTGTTGTAAATTTGTCTATGTAATTAATTAAATTAGATTATTTACTGACATTTCATATGTCTTCTCGATTAGATTTCCTTCACGATCCTATCGCAATACTTGACCACCGTTAGGTATTCTTTCACGATCATTTCTCTCGATAAACCGAATGACACCTTGAACAATGTTTGTACTTAATTGAAGAGTGAACTGTTTAAAACTCTTAAGACAGTGGTAAACCAAATAGAACTTTGTAAGGCGTTCTCCGTAAGGAATCTGTTTGAGTATACGAGTTTACAACAGCAAAAAATACTGGTAAATAGAAATATGAAAACAGGTAAAATATCTGTGACAGTGTCAATGTCAATGTGTTGGTTGCTAGAGTTATTTTCATGTCGCATATTTTATTGCTTTTCAAAAGACAACCGATAAGTTGTGTTTTTAAAGATGCAACAAAGAACACAAATGAAAATAACTTTATACAGAAAAAAAAGTTTGTTGTTTTATGAATTATATGCAGTTACAAATATTTTCGTTTACTAGAAGATGACCCCGAAATCGCGGTACCATTGGGCAAACGTTGAAACAAAGAGTGTGTACACAGTAATACGGTGGACAGAGTAAAGATTTTGAAACGGTTAATGCATTTAATTCTATTTCTTTCAAGAGATGCAAAAGACCCCATTCATCTCGGTTGGAAAATTAAAATGTTAAATACCATAAGAAAAGTGTGGCAAAATGTGATTTTTAGTAGTTTTTTACCCTTTTAACCCAATAACCGTATGAGCTACGTAAAACCCGTTGACATTACCGAAAGGGATCAAAATTTGGATTTCGAGGGCAATACGTCGACTGAGCATGAGGGAAATCGTATAATACACGGTTCGATAACGGTTTCCGAATTTGGATATTTTCTCAAAAATTGGCGTTTTCTGTGGAAAAAAAGATTGTTTCAAAGACAAATTTAGGATGTATTCAAAACATTACATAAAATTTTATACGTCATATCACAAATATTTCCTACTTTGTATGGTTTCAGAGGAATTACGACTCCGTGAATGAAATCAGTCTCTTCCTATAGTAGTATAGATGTAGACAGTACACGGACATGGCTATTTGTACGTGATTTGTAGTTATTTGTTTGTTTTATGTCCAGTGGCAAATGATTCATGACTATATTCAGTTCAAATTCATTCTGACAGCATATTTCATACATTTTATCGAAGTTTCAATCCTAATAAAGCCTTTTTTTATAGAAAAATTATCACCGATTGGACAATTTTACTATCGATGTTATAAACTTAAACTCACCAATTTTTAAGTTCGCGTACAGTATAGATGAATGGAATTACTAATGTTTGGAAACAATAGTCCCTCTTTATGGTAAAATGACACTTTTTACAGTTTGACTGTATCCGAGACCTAATCACGTGAACATTATTATTTATGATGACATGCTGCACTGCTGATGGCATTTCTTTTTTAGGAGAATGTGTTCCCATATAGAACACAACTTGTATTAGTTTACCAAAACTTGCAAGGTTCTCAATTTCTTTATATGCATATGGTCATGGTACTTCTTGAATAGTAATACCAGATTTACATTGTGTCAGAGATCAAATTTATTCGTTCAGTGTATATATATATATATTTATTTAGAAACTTCCCCTTTACAACGGGGGCACTTGCGGACGGGGTATCCACAAATGCGTCTAACAACATATGCAACATGTCGTGCAATGGATATATACAGACAAGTAAAAATATTCATCTAACATTTTCAGAGTTAAAAATTGGTACATAATAAAATAAGACATCTTACATAAGAGAAATAAACATTATGTACAATATAAAAATATGAACTAAACTAAGAAATATGTAAAACATATTATGAATGTGAAGTTAGCAGCCGGTTCGTTATTCGATATTCGATATTCAATATCCAACTGGCTGCTAGCAGTCGTTTGATATTCAAATTTAGTTAACAATCATAAATATTAAATATTCGAAATCATTAAAAGCATGATACTCATAGTTAAAAGGAGTGAAAAGATATGTAGGAAATCGTTTTTTGACCCTTTCAAGCTATCGTAAATTCTCGTTGTCCTCAAATACAAACCTTTATATAAATCGCACATTTGTCTTTATGTAATATAGATTTTTATCAATAAAACGACATCAAAGATGTGCTTTTATAAAAACACGACCACTCTAGTAACAATTCAAGATATCAATAGAAACAATAATGGAAAGCCAAAATAAAAAGATATCTTCGATATCTACGGAGGGCTTAACTTGTCACTTTTCAGCTAAAAATCGTCAAAACATCGGGCCAAAGGGCACAGGGCGATGTCTAAACTCCCTGATCTCTCAATCTTCTTAATATTATGCAGGTAGTTAGTTAATATAAAGATACAAACGAAACCAAAAGGAATTAGGATAAACGTTTTGTCTTCTATGTTTACGGAGGGCTCAAAGTGCCAGTTTAATATTCAAAATATATTAAGATAACCTATCGGAGACCGCTTTCATGACGTGAGACACCCTGGTAATTGAATGTCCATAAAACTCAATGAACTTTTAGATAGTGTATATATACAGATCGTATCAAAAGAATTTTCCAAACTAATATCATCTTCGATATCTACAGAGGGCTTAAATTGTCACTTTTCAGCTTAAAATCGTCAAAAAATCAGGTCAAAGGGCACAGGGCGATGTCTAAACCCCCTGATCTCTCAATTTTCCTAATATTTTGCAGGTAGTTAGTAAATATAAAGATACAAACGAAACCAAAAGGAATTAGGATAAACGTTTTGTCTTCTGTTTACGGAGGGCTCAAAGTGCCAATTTGATATTCAAAATATATTAAGATAAACTATCGCAGACCGCTTTCATGACGGTGAGACCCCCCTGGTCAGTTCAATGCCCATAAAATTTAATATACTTTTAGACAATGGATATATACAGATTGTATCAAAAGGATTTCCAAAACTAATGTCATCTTCGATATCTAAGGAGGGCTTAAATTGTCACTTTCCAGCTACAAATCGCCAAAAAATCAGGTCAAAGGGCATTGAAAGACCAGGGGGTCTCACCGTCATTTTAAGCGGTCTCCAATAGTTTTTCACCATATATTTTGAATATCCAACTGGCACTTTGGGCCCCCCGTAAACATAGAAGACAGGAAGTCTACCCAAATTCCTTTTAGTCACGTTTGTTTCTACACATTAACTAATTGTCTGCCTAATATTAGGAAGATTGAGAGATGAGGGGGGTCTCACCATTGCCCTGTACCCTTTGTCCTGAAATTTTGACAATGTTCAGCTGAAGGGTGACAATCTAAGCCCTCCGTAGATATCGAAAATGACATTATTCTGGGAAATCCTTTTGACACAACCTTTATATATACAGAGTCTATGATTTCGTCGAATTTTATGTACATTGAAAGATCAGGGGGGTCTCAACGTCATTTAAGCGGTCTCCGGTAGGTTTTCACTATACATTTTTTTTTTGGGGGGGCGGCTTTCCATAAATATTTCTGTTTATATTTCTAAAGGTTTTTAGAGGGATCGGTTTTTGTTTTTGTATTATATACTATATATAAAATTACATCTTTGATGTCGTTTTATTGATAAAAATCTATATTAGATAAAGACAAATATGCAACTTACATAAGGGTTTATATTCGAGAACAACGATAATTTACGAAAGCACAACGATAATTTACGAAAGCTTGAAGGGGTCATAAACGATTTCCTACGTATTTTTTCACTCCTTTTAACAATGAAAATCATGCTTTTAATGTTATCAAATATTTTATTTTTTAATCATTTTCAACTAAATTTGAATATCGAATATTGAATAACGAACCGGCCGCTAACTTCACATACATAAACATATTACATAAACAAATAACGTATAAAGTTTTATGAGTGGCCGTTCATGTCAAAATAGCGATGGTTTCATCTAGTTGGTTTTTCCATATAGATACTTGTTGAAAGCTATAAGTATCTATATGGTTGTAAGAAACATCTAGATACCTTTTTCCATCTAGATATTTTCAACAACCATCTAGATACTTCTTGAAAGCATCTAGTTACTTTTAATAAGTATCTACATGGTTCGCATAAGTATCTAGTTGCTTCGCACAAGTATCTAGATGCTTCGAACAAGTATCTAGATTCTTCGCACAAGTATCTAGTTGCTTCGCACAAGTATCTAGATGCTTCGCACAAGTATATAGATGCTTCCTACAAGTATCTAGATGCTTCGCACAAGTATCTAGATTCTTCGCACAAGTATCTAGTTGCTTCGCACAAGTATCTAGATGCTTCGCACAAGTATCTAGATGCTTCCTACAAGTATCTAGATGCTTCGCACATGTATCTAGATGCTTCGCACAAGTATCAAGATGCTTCCTACAAGTATCTTGATGCTTCGCACAAGTATCTAGATGCTTCGTACAAGTATCTACATGCTTCGCACAAGTATCTAGATAGTTTTTTGCGGTTTTTATCTCAACAAAGTTATAACAGAGATATTTAAGATGGCCGAATCGGACAAAGAACTTTTTTGCGACAGGTACACTCAACTATAGATTACTGTGCACGTTTAGGATCTTCAGATTCGCAGACACCACAGATCATTGACAATTTGAAATTAAGGTAACAAATGTAAAACTACAATACAATACTCCATACTTTAAAAATGTGTGTTGTTATGGTAATATCATATATATATGAAAGATATGTGAAAGATATATACCATTATATTGTTGATTACTGTGTTGTAGGATGCTTACATTATCTAGATATATAAACAGAGCTGGTGGGATATTGATATCTGATGATGAGAAAAATAACCTCATATCCATTGTTAATGAATCGATAGAGCTTCAAAAAATCATTCATGTGCTATTAGTGGTAAGTACAGTCAGAAGAAGGGCGCTCGACTTAAGGATTATGCACCCTTTTGTAGTTTCAATCTAAACATATGAAATTGTATAGAGAATCCACAGATTTTACTCTTGTACTTTTATAATGAACAATTCTGTACTTAATAGATAGGGGATTAATCTAAAGCATGCAGTGCTAGCAATTATTTCCGAAAAACAAATTATTAGATAAAGATATTAGTTAAAACAAGTTATAGCATGGACCATTCAAGTACACCTTCTACCTTAGTTATACAGAAAGAGGTATTTTTCTGTATTGTAAAGTTGTTGTTTTTTTATACAGTAAACGCTAGCACAACATTAAAAAAAGAGATAGCTGTTTTAAATTTTATAACAAAAATTATTGTAATAAAGTCTATGGAAATTCATTTAAAAAATCTTGGATTAGTTTGCCACAAAATCCACATGTTCGGTAAACTACCTTATATGGTTATGTATAATTTAACATACAAATATTCCCGCCAATACATTTGTCCTTAGTCATTAACTTATCCGTTGAATGGGTTGCAATGATACCTTGACTACTACAAATTTGCAATTTACAAAGGACACAAGGACAAACAACATAATTTTACACATATATATTTAGACTACTAGTATGATAAGTATTAGTTCTATGCTGAGCCTCGAATTAAGGAATAATTGTTTCGATCTTTAGAAAAAATTAGGAGGTACATTTTTGTATATTTCAATAATGTTGTTTTGTTACCTGAAAAGGGACAGATTCTAATGTATAATTCAATATTATAATTTAGCCTAAATAGTGTGTATATAATTTCATTTTAAAATCTTAAAAGTTTATGGGACAGAAGTAATTGAAATGTCACTAAACAGAGTCCCATAAGATCCAAAAAATAATAATAGTACAAGCAGATGTGTTATATAATGGAATTTTTCTCTTTTCATTAGTAGAAGTTAAAGAAATATGATTCTGTTGAATTTGATTTATGTTTGTAGGCTTCAGACCTCATAAGAGTGATGCCAGACTATATTGCTGTAAGGCCGTCTGAGATTTCGAAACTTCTTGACATGCCAGAAGATCAGACGAGGAAGATATTGAATCATCCTGAATGTAGCAGAGGACAGGTTCGCCTGCAGGAATAAGAAGTGCTACAAGATCTTCAAGAGTCTTTTAACTAACAACGTTGTCAAGAAGTTGGAAAAAGGTATGACAATTTAAAAAAAAAATAATAAAAGCTTGATCACACCACTGTTTTAAAAATTATTATCAATTTAATTGTGTTTTTTTGGCCATGACATCTCTGTTTATAATTTTGAGCCATCTAATTAAGAGTTGGAGTTTTCCTTGTAATGGAAATAATAGGAATCAAGTGTTACATACTATATTGATTAGTAATGGTATTTTATCTATGTAATTATGACACCCTCAACGGAGTTGGGGTGACGTATTGTTATTCTACGTTTCTTTTTTTCCTTACTTTTAATCTTCTTCCACACATTTTGTCCGCGCTAGTTCTCGGAATTGAATGGACCAACGTTGATGGAACTATGCTGTAATGTTGATCATCAGGTGAAGTTGAGCACCTGACTTTGGAATGTGCAAGATGGCTACGGTTACCATGGAAACTAAAAAAATGTGAAAAAAATCAAAATTCTAAATCAGAAATAGATCTTTTAAAAAAATAAGCCGATTTCATTGAGTGTGTAGGAAAAGGTAATATCTTTGGTTAGCTTGCTTGCTAGCTTGAACCGTGAAGTCATTATTAGGTTAGGTAAACTACCCTCCTTTATGAGAGTAGACTAGTCCCACAGATAACCAACTCTATCAGTAGTCCACTCATAAAGGAGGGTAGTTTACCTAACCTAATAATTACTTCACAGTTTAGCTAGCAAGCAAGCTAACCAATGAAATTACCTTTTCCTACACACTGAATGAAATCTGCCGTAATCATTGTTAACATGTGGTATCAAATGGATAGATATAAGAAGATGTGGTATGAGTGCCAATGAGACAACTCTACAAGTCGCAAATTGAAAAAAATAAACCATTATAAGTTAAAAGTACGGTCTTCAACACGGAGCCTTGGCTCACACCGAACAGCAAGCTGTTAATAAAAGGGCCCCTAAAATAACTAGTGTAAAACCATTCAAACAGGAAAACCAACAGTCTAATCTATACAAAAAAAGAGAAACGAGAAACACTTATGAACCACATCAACAAGCGACAAGCACTGAAGATCGGGTTCCTGGCAGGTGCAAACAAATGCAGCGGGTTGAAACGTTTTAATAGATACCAACCTTATGCACTAGTATCCCCAAAAAATGAAATTTACAAACTCATCATTGGTTGCTGATTTTCAATTGTTTGCCGATACACGATAGTGTGCATCTAGTTATAAGAGGTCAACTTTAATCAAGTTTTCATATTGCTTAAAGTTTTATGTGTCCACCTGTGTCCGCCTGTAGCCACCAGTTTCTATAAGTTTTATATAAAAATAGTGTTGTGTCCACTTGTGTCTGCCTGTATCCCCTCAGGCCTGTATCTTATTTTATATAGAAATAACGTTGTGTCCACTTGTGTCCGTCTGTATCCCCAGTATTTATAAGTTTTATAAAGAAATTGCACTGTGTCCAGATGTGTCCGCCTGTAGCCACCAGTTTCTATAAGTTTTATATAGAAATAACATTGTGTCCATTTGTGTCCGCCTGTATCCCCAGTATTTATAAGTTTCATATAAAAATTGCAGTGTGTCCAGATGTGTTCGCCTGTAGCCAACAGTTTCTAAAAGTTTTATATAGAAAGAACGTTGTGTCCGCCTGTAACCCCTGTTTCATCAAGATTTATATCGAACTATCGTTGTATCCAGCAGTGGCCGCCTGTATCTCCTGTTTCTTAAAGTTTTATATAGAAATTGCACTGTGTTCAGATGTGTCCGCCTGTAGCCACCAGTTTCTATAAGTTTTATATAGAAATAACGTTGTGTCCACTTGTGTCCGCCTGTATCCCCTATATCTTAAAGTTTTATATAGAAATTGCACTGTGTTCAGCTGTGTCCGCCTGTAGCCACCAGTTTCAACAAGTTTTATATAGAAATATCGTTGTGTCCAGCTCTGTCCGCCTGTATCCCCAGTTTTTTTATAATTTTTATATAGGAATTGCACTGTGTCCAGCTTTGTCCGCCTGTAAACCCAATGTTTTATAAGTTTTATATAGGAATTGCACTGCTTCCAGCTGTGTCCGCGTGTAGCCACTTGTTTCTCCAAGTTTTATATAGAAATATCGTTGTGTCCAGCTTTGTGCGCCTGTATCCCCATTTTTTTATAATTTTATATAGGAATTGCACTGTGTCCAGCTGTGTCCGCCTGAAGCCCCAATTTTTTTATAATTTTTATATAGGAATTGCACTGTGTCCAGCTGTGTCCGCCTGTATCCACTAGTTTCTATAAGTTTTATATAGAAATAACGTTGTGTCCACTTGTGTCCGCCTGTATCCCCTATATTTTAAACTTTTATATAGAAATATCGTTGTGTTCAGCTGTGTGCCCCTCTATCCACAGTTTTTTATAATTTTTATATAGAAATTGCACTGTGTACAGCTGTGTCCGCCTGTAGCCACTAATTTCTATAAGTTTTATATAGAAATAACGTTGTGTCCACTTGTGTCCGCCTGTATTCCCTATATCTTAAAGTTGTATATAGAAATTGCACTGTGTTCAGCTGTGTCCGCCTGTAGCCACCAGTTTCAACAAGTTTTATATAGAAATATCGTTTTGTCCAGCTGTGTCCGCCTGTATCCCCAGTTTTTTATAATTTTTATATAGGAATTGCACTGTGTCCAGCTTTGTCTGCCTGTAGCCCCAATGTTTTATAAGTTTTATATAGGAATTGCACTGCGTCCAGCTGTGTCCGCCTGAAGTCCCAATTTTTTATAATTTTTATATAGGAATTGCACTGTGTCCAGCTGTGTCCGCCTGTAGCCACCAGTTTCTATAAGTTTTATATAGAAATAACATTGTGTCCATTTGTGTCCGCCTGTATCCCCAGTATTTATAAGTTTCATATAAAAATTGCAGTGTGTCCAGATGTGTTCGCCTGTAGCCAACAGTTTCTAAAAGTTTTATATAGAAAGAACGTTGTGTCCGCCTGTAACCCCTGTTTCATCAAGATTTATATCGAACTATCGTTGTATCCAGCAGTGGCCGCCTGTATCTCCTGTTTCTTAAAGTTTTATATAGAAATTGCACTGTGTTCAGATGTGTCCGCCTGTAGCCATCAGTTTCTATAAGTTTTATATAGAAATAACGTTGTGTCCACTTGTGTCCGCCTGTATCCCCTATATCTTAAAGTTTTATATAGAAATTGCACTGTGTTCAGCTGTGTCCGCCTGTAGCCACCAGTTTCAACAAGTTTTATATAGAAATATCGTTGTGTCCAGCTCTGTCCGCCTGTATCCCCAGTTTTTTTATAATTTTTATATAGGAATTGCACTGTGTCCAGCTTTGTCCGCCTGTAACCCCAATGTTTTATAAGTTTTATATAGGAATTGCACTGCGTCCAGCTGTGTCCGCGTGTAGCCACTTGTTTCTCCAAGTTTTATATAGAAATATCGTTGTGTCCAGCTTTGTGCGCCTGTATCCCCATTTTTTTATAATTTTATATAGGAATTGCACTGTGTCCAGCTGTGTCCGCCTGAAGCCCCAATTTTTTTATAATTTTTATATAGGAATTGCACTGTGTCCAGCTGTGTCCGCCTGTATCCACTAGTTTCTATAAGTTTTATATAGAAATAACGTTGTGTCCACTTGTGTCCGCCTGTATCCCCTATATTTTAAACTTTTATATAGAAGTATCGTTGTGTTCAGCTGTGTGCTCCTCTATCCACAGTTTGTTATAATTTTTATATAGAAATTGCACTGTGTCCAGCTGTGTCCTCCTGTAGCCACTAGTTTCTATAAGTTTTATAAAGAAATAACGTTATGTCCACTTGTGTCCGCCTGCATGTATCCCCAGTTTTTTATAATTTTTATATAGGAATAACGTTGTGTCCACTTGTGTCCGCCTGTATTCCCTATATCTTAAAGTTGTATATAGAAATTGCACTGTGTCCAGCTGTGTCCGCCTGTAGCCACCAGTTTCAACAAGTTTTATATAGAAATATCGTTGTATCCAGCTGTGTCCGCCTGTAATCTAAGTTTTACATAAGAAATAGCACTGGGTAACTGTATCCACTTGTGTCCACTATTTATTTAATGTTTATATATATATATAACGCTGTTTATATTTGTACTCTTTTTGGTGAAGCCATACATACGTGTCCATGTTTCCCCGGAGACAAAATGCATGATAAGTTAACTATATTTTGCACCGAAAATAGGACATATCTAATATCAGCTGTGCCGGGAATCAAGCTAACGGGGAGAGAAACTGCGTGTTTCCCTCTCTAAAGTCCCGTGAAATGTGTTACTCGGTAAAGTAAGGAAACGCAGATCCCATTGATTAAAAAGACGACAGAATACTAAAGATTTGAAGACTTTTCAACCATCTAGATACTTCAACGAAGCATCTAGATACTTAAACGAACTATCTAGATACTTGTGCAAAGCATCTAGATGGTTGTTCAAAGTATCTAGATGCTTTCGATAAGGCAAATATTTATTTAAATGCATGCTTAGGACAATTATAATACAGATCAATTGGCAGAACATTAAAGAATAGAGTGAAATGGTAAAAAAATAAAAAATATATAGAAACGATAATCTTACTACCCCCCTTTCCACACACACACACACACACACACACACACACACACACACACCACTACCACCACCACCACTACCACCATTACCTACCACACTCTCTTAATAAATATTTAATTTTGGTTTCATGGTCCCCCCCCCCCCAGATATCAAGGTTCTGGATCCGTCCCTGTGTTGCATTATTATTAATAATTTATTTTATCAAGGATTGTTTCGTTGATTTTATGAACACATATTTTGATTTTTTTAGTTTATATATTGTTTTTTAACATATAGACGTTTTTGCGAACAATTCTTTAACTTTATGAACATATAATTTATTTTTGTGAATATTTCAACGTTTGACACGCCATACTCTTCCCCCTTACGAAAATTAAATGGTATTGTCTTCTAGTGGACATAACATTCAATTAGTTGTTAACGGGATGAAAGGATAGCACTTTATCTATAATACGAGGTTTCAATTCTAACGTCCTTATTCCGACCTGATTTTGCGTTTTATAATACACTGATTAATCAATATAAAACAACTCCAGATTTCCTGACGTCAGAATATATTTGTATAGTAATTTCACATACACAAGGCCAATATGGCCTTGAAAAACTGACCAATCAACTCAATGAAGTACAATGCATTGTGGGCTACTACGAGTTTACTACCACTTGAAACACGTGGAATTAGTGGGAAAACTGTCAACTAATATAGTGTATGGGACTCTCATAATAAATGTGTTTGTTCTGCGAGTATGGTTAATGTAAAATATATAACATAATCTTCAATTTGCATGCTCAGATTAAAAAAGTATTGTTTACTGGCTTCACGATTCGACTTTCTTTTTTGCCTTGTAAAAGTAGTTGAACAGGTTTTGTTCATTGTTATGCATTGTACCTGTGCAATAATTTTACGGCGTGAAACAGTGAAATTTCCAATGAAGTGACATCGTCCAGTATGAAAATTTTTTTAGCTCTTTTAAACCTGTATAATGTCATTCCAAAAACATTTCTGCTTCGGAAAACACGAAGAACTGGCACTGAAACACTTCTATCTGTACTGGATTTGTAAACTTTTTATCAGGACCTGAACTAAAAGTCAGAACTTCATAATATTCAGTATGCTAAAAAATAGTATTATAAAAGCGGGGACGGCAAATAGCTTAACATATGTTGTATATTTTTGTCCATCGATTAAGTCCGTCTGTTGCTAATTTTATCCCAAATTATACCTCAGAGGTATTTTTATCGTTCGGCTGCTGTCCTATTGACTTATGTGCAATATCTCCAATCATTTAAAATCCTCTGGATCATAGTGGGTGTCATATTACCTTTTAATTTTTTCTAAAACGTGCTTAGAAGATGAGGTATGAGTGCCAAATGAGTCATCTTTCCATCCAAGACACAATCTAGTAAAGTAAGCATTCACTAGGTTCAACGCTGAAAAGTAAGCTATAAAGGGACAAACAATTACAAGTGTAAAACAATTCAAACCACAAAAAAAACAACGGCCTAATTTATATACAAAATGAGAAGAAAAACTATCCAATAAATAAAAAAAATATAATAGGTTTAGATCCAATGCTGCAATTTTCACAAAACATTCACTTCCTTGTCGCACATAAACATGTATACCATCAAAAATGATTTTATTAAGGTTTGCACATGTCCGAGTCCGTTAAAAATATAAAAAAAATCCAATATCTCCATTAGAAAAAAAAGAACTTTGCAAAGACGAAAACAAAATGAATCTATAGCTGCTTGCTTCGTTACCTTCAGAACAAAGGGAACAGTTTGAAATATAAAAAATGTACAAAATACTGAAATATATCAAAAATCAATACTTATAGATTTTGTTGACATTGTCAGATAAGAATTAAAAAAATGTCTTGTGCAGTTTTGATGAAAAATGATGGATGATATAGGCGTTATACATGTTCTGTACCTGTCAAATTCTAAATATGAAAATTTAACTTTTACAGTAAATATAATATCATAATGGAAAACCGATTTTTCTGAAAGATGTTTATATAAAAAAATAAGGAGATGTGGTATGATTGCCAATGAGACAATTATCCACTTAAGTTCAAATGAAGTGGATGTAAGTAATGATATGCAACCGTAATGCCTTCAACAATCAGAAAAACCCATACCATATAATCGGCTATAAATGGCCCCGGTTGATGATTATACGTTGTTGTTTTTTAAAGACAAATTAATAAATATATATTTTTCCTCGATTTAAATTACTTTTTAATCATTAGCAATGATAAAAGAAATAACAATATCATAAAATCAATTTTATGAAAAACTGTGAAATTTTAGTGACCCCAACAGATATTTGACGAACACAAAATTCAAGGATCCCTTAATTTGTTTTAACTATCCATATGAAAGTTGCTTAAGAATATTAGCACCGGCTGTTATCGACGTCGAACTAAGAATGGAAACGGTGGATGTCGCAAAGAGACAAAAACCCGATCAAAAAGCAGAAAATGAACACCAATGGGTCTTCAACGCTGCGAGAAAACCCGCACCCAATATGGAGCCTTATAGTACACGCAAATAATGTTCGTGGCTCAGTTTGAAGAAAGTGCAAGAAAAAGCGCAAATTTTTTAGAAAAAAAACAATATTTACATAAAGACTGACCAGTTAGATCGTATGAAAATAAAGCTTCAAGAATCAATAATTACATTACATGTATGTTTCAGAAAAATCCGTTATTTTGATTGGATAACAACGCTTGCGCGTCATACTAAAATTAACCTTCATATCTCAATGAAATGTAACATTCATGATGACACGTGCCATCACAATAAAGTGCACAGGTTAATTAAAGAAATAAATGATAGAAATCGATTTTTCATTACCCTAGCATAAAAATGTTATTATAAGAATTGAATGCTTCTTTTAGTAATTTTATAATGTTGTAAAAGTGTTGATCGTGCGCACATTTCTAGAATGAAGCGCGTCCGCGCTTCATACAAAATGTGCTTCGGTCAACACTTTTACACCCCAATAAAATTACAAAAAGAAGCATTCAATTCTTAATTGAATGGTTTTCAAAAAGAAGACCAAAGGGTTTGATCAGAACGAATAGTTGATTGACTTTTCTTTTTGTTTTTTAGCTCACCTTGCACAAAGGTAATCTGAACTGGTTATTTTTAATAATTTTGCGTCCGACGTCGTCTGCCGTCATAAACTTTTTCGAACGATCGCATCTGAAACTGCTGGGCTGACATCCAGAAACCACAAGGCTCAATCCTTGGACCTCTATTAACAAATGTTTTAAATGACATATTCTATTTTATTGAACATGGTACCCTGTGTAATTATGCTGACGATAATACTCTGTCATATGCTGACAACAATTTTGAAAATTCATTATGTACACTTGAAAGAGAAAGTGCTGTTTTAATTAATTGGTTTAGATTTAATTGTATGCAGATAAATTCTGATAAACTCCAAGCTATTGCAGGTGAAAAAAAAACATTGCAAAAGAAGCCTGTTTTTTCCCACATCTGGCCCGAAGGGCCAAGTAGGTTTTTCTCATCACTTGGCGTCCGTCGTCCGTTGTCGTCGTCGTCGTCGTTAACTTTTTACATTTTGAACTTCTTCTAGAGAACCACTGAATAGAATGAAACCAAACATGGAATGAATGTTTCTTATGAGATGCTGACCAAGTGTTGTTACTTTGAAACCGATCCATTATCCAAGATGGCTGCCAGTGGGGAACTTAGTTTAGCATAGGAGCCTACGGGAAGTACATACACATGTCCTCTTTTAGAGAACAACCGTATGGAATGAAACCAAACATTACATGAATGTTTCTTATGAAGTGCTGACCAAGTGTTGTTACTTTGAAGCCGATGCATCACCCAAGGTGGCCGCCAGCGGGGGACTTAGTTTTACATATGACGCTATGGAAAATACATAAAAATGTCTTCTTTTATAATACCACTGAACGTACAGAAACCAAACATGGTATGAATGGTCCATATTAGGTGCTGACCAAGTGCTGTTACTATAAAACCAATTCATCATCCAAGATGGCCGCCAGTTTGGGACTTTGTTTAACATAGGACCCTATGGACAATACATACAAATGTCTTCTTTTAGAGAACCACCAAATGGAATGAAACCGAACATGGCATGAATGTTCCATATGAGGTGCTGACCAAGTTTTGTCACCTTAAAACCGATCCATTATCCAAGATGGCCGCCAACTGGTGACTAAGTTTAAGATTAGGACCCTATGGGAAATACATACAAATGTCTTTTTTTTAGAGAACAACTGAATTGAATGAAACCAAACATGGCATGAATGTGTCTTATGAAGTACTGACTAACTGTTGTTACTTTGAAGCCGATCCATCAACCAGGATGGCCGCCAGCAGGGGACTTCGTTTAACATTGGAACCTATAGACATTTCATACAAATGTCTTCTTTTAGAGAACAACTGAATGGAATAAAACCAAACATGAATGTTCCTTATGAGGTGCTGACCAAGTGTTGTTACTTTGTGGCAAATTCAGCAACCAAGATGGCTGCCAACAGGGAACTAAGTTTAACAAAGAACCCTATGGGAAATATATACAAATGTCTTCTTCTAGATAACATTTTAATGGAATGAAACCAAACATAGCTTAAATGTTCCTTATGGGGTGCTGGTGAAGTGTGCCAATATTAAATCAAATTTGGCCTCAATTATTATTAGGGTATCTGTTATGATTTCAATCTATTTTTACATGATTTCCAAAACCAAAGTAAAATCAGGTGAGCGACACAGGCTCTTGAGAGCCTTAAATATTATTCAGTCAGCAAAATATTATGTGATAAGATTGTCAACCTTTTAGGTCTTGGTATTGATTATCAACTTAATTTTAATCACCACATAAAAAATATTTGTCGGAAAGCATCTCAACAACTGAATGTTTTAAAGCGCATTGGTTGTAATCTTATTAAATTAAATAAATTGACCATTTTCCACACACATATTTTTTTATTTTAATTTCTGTCCTTGGGCATGGCCATTTTTGCAACAAAAGTAATACCACTAAATTAGAAATCAAAGTACTGAAGTACTGACGATCGGATGACCGCAAGTTTTTGTGGATGGTCACAAGCACTTGCCTCAGAAAAAAAATCACATCTCTATACCTGAAAGTGAGGTTAAGGTACATAGATATATTTTTTCTGAGACAAGTTCGCACAAAGATGATGAATAAATGACATGAAATTCAACCTCGCCGTAATAACTATTATATATTAGTGTTACAAATCAGTATACTGCGTTCGGTTATCAGTCAAAAACGAAAATCACGTGGGTAGAAATGTCTGTGGCAACAATACACAGAAAGTACCTTACGGTCATGTGATGTAAAAAAAATCAGGGAAGGGCTTTACGACTTGTGTATGCAGACTATGCTAGTTCATATGATGAATAACTTGTAAGAGCAAAGGCTCCATCACTGAAAATTAGACGTATGCGTAACATGGCTATTGAATATTTTAAAAATCTATAAAAATTATGTTTTGTTTTTGACATTTCAGAAGATAATTCTTGATGGAATCGTCATCGGGTAGATTTTGTGATGATTGTGAACATCGTCATATTTCAACCGCTGCAGTCACGTGGTGTCCAGATTGCGACGAAGCATTTCGTTTGGAATGTATTGTTCATCATGATGCTTGGAAAATTGCGAAATTCCACAAAACTATATCACTCGCCGAATTCGACAAATTACCGTCATTTATCAAAGACATCAGTGTCTACTGCTCTGAGCATGATCAGAAATATGAAGTATACTGTTGTAGTCATCGCCAATGTTGTTGTATTGAGTGTTTAATAGAATCACATGTGCAATGCGACAAGCTGGTAACAATACAACATGTAGTAAAAAATGTAAAAACTTCTCCGGCGTTCGAAGATATTGAAAACGATTTAAAGTGTATAATGGTCAATTTGGATTCTTTAATTAAAAACAGACAGGAAAACAAAACAAGAATGCGTGCGCAGAATTTAGCATGTATGGAAGAAATACAAAGTATTCGCAAATTGATGAACGACAAGTTAGATGAAATGGAAACAAGTTTGAAAAGTAAGCTGGCATCGATCCTACAAGAATTTGGTTTGGATTTGGATACTAGTAATCTTTTACAGAATTTTGAAGTCCACAAAAGACACATGAACACTCTGCAGACGGAACTGAAAGCTGTTATTAGTATCGCAACTGATCTTCAAGTCTTCTTAGGGATGAAACCGCTAGAAGTTATAGTAGAGGAAGAATTTTCATATTTGGAAACATTCAAAACAAACAAAGCAATGTATGTAGTTGATATCGTCCTAAACTTAGCTCCTACTGTGACAGCACTATCGCCAGGCAGCGAATAATTTTGTGTAATTTCGCTGTCTAGAAAACGTAATGATTTAGAATTAGATGTTAGAAAAAAGGGACAAGCTCAACTTTTACTGCCACCTGTTAACAACATGTCGAATATTAAATTTTCTGAGAAGGCAAATTTTTAGTTACCGACTGGAGAGAAGGGCATTGATGTATTAGGGTGTATCATAATGCCTGAAAGACTATTGGTATTTACAGACGGTTGATTATATGTGACTGCGATGGCATTTTCTTGCGATTCATACTTATATCGTACCAGCCAAGCTGTATTGATTATATTAATAATTCAACTGTTGCTGTGTCCTGTCAATCATCTCAAAGGGTAATACTTGTTGAATTGATTATTGGTAAAGAAATGTCCAGTTTCCGTACAGATGGCATGTGTTTCGGTTTAAGTTTTCTAATAACTGGATCATTTTTAGGACGACTCTTGAAGGTCAGATAAGAACAAAATTTAAAGCAGATCGTAGAGCACATTGTTGTGCAACAGATGATTGTATTCTTTCTTCAAATTCTGAAAATAATTCAATTTTATGTTAGTTCACGAACGGCGATCTTGCTTGGCAATTTCAGGATCAAAATTAACAATATCCTGGCGGTGTTACCGTGATCGATGATGGTTATGTCTTCGTAACAGGAGAAAAATCAAATAACATATTTGTTATTTCACCTGATGGGCAAAGTGGGAAGGAAATTTTAAATTTTAACTTTAGACAAACCTTATGCAATACATTTTGATAAAGCGTGAAAGTTGATGGTATTTGTCAACAGAAATGGTTCAGCAAAGGTGTACCAGAAAAAATAAGACCTAACAAAGTGAATTCGTATCCTTATGGGATGTTCAGAATATCATATGTATAACCGTATAAACATCTGATTGTTACTCAATTTGAATAGGACGAAAATTGGCTGATCAAAACTGCATATACTTAAACAATATCGGTTATCTGACATTAGAAGTGAATCTGACCGATCGAATTTGACAATATTTTAAATTATGAATCATTTTACGACATTAAAACTTTATGTTTACTTTAGTTTATTTTTCAGATTAAAATGTTAATGGTCATATACATGTATATAACATCTTGATGCTTGTAACCCGTTAGATTAAAATACTTTTCATTTCTTAATAAACGAATAGACGTTTATATTACTGTCATATTTTCTAATTACTAATCTGTATGATTTTGTCTTAAATAAAGTAATACCTAGCTCATTGTGCATAGATAATAGATAAATGAAGATTTGGTATGAGTGCCAATGAGACAACTCTCCATCCAAGTCAAAATTTATAAAAGTAAACCATTATAAATCAAAGTACGGTCTTCAACACGGAGCCTTGGCTCACACCGAACAGCAAGCTATAAAGGGCCCCAAAAATTACTAGTGTAAAACCATTCAAACGGGAAAACCAACGGTCTAATCTATATAAAAAACGAGAAACGAGAAACACTTATGAACCACATCAACAAACGACAACTACTGAACATCAGATTCCTGACTTAGGACAGGTGCAAACAAATGCAGCGGGTTTAAACGTTTTAATGGTACCAAACCTTCACCCTTTTTCTGAAACAATAGTGTAACATCACAACATAGAAAGACACACGTATGTAAACGTATGGTCCTACATTTTGTCGATATTATATATTTATATTCTGGCATTGTACAAGGTTCTGTCTTTATCTGACTGATTGTGATATTTTTACATTAAATTCTTTGATTTTTGTTAATTGATACCTCAGTCTGTGATAACATGATTTATTTATGTTCTCCTTCGCTATGCTCATACGACCATAAAGATTGTCTTAATAATACATTTTTTTGTGTACGTAAATAAAACAAAAAGCAATGTGGGATGAGAAATTGCACTGATCAGTTTTATATTAATAAATTGTAACAATTCTGTAAATCATGGTCTCCAAATCTCCGAATAAATGGTAGAAAATCTACAAATACAAAAATGTTCAATCAGAAAAAGGGATAACTCTATTTAATAACATATCATGAATGCAAAATATACGTGTCGATCTGATCAGTGAATTTTTCTCGACAAGAGAAAAGGCGCGAAATCGAAAAATATATACCGGGTATGTATGAAAACCGAATTACCGAGTCTAGGCATATGCAAATATTTATACGCAAAATTAAGAAATGAATTTCTTAGTCACGCCTGATAAACCGTCAAATCTCAAACAAATAGTTAAGCGAGACAAAAGTTTACTGACACTTCCTGTTGAGCTTTTCTGATATAAAATATCAAAAATAAAGATAGGGTATAGGTCGACTTTTCGTCAATTTATTGTCAATTTGTAAATATTTGTTATGAAATGAGAGCATATAAATAAAGAATTCAAACTAAAAAAGCAGAGAAATTTTGAATGTCCGTCTGCTTGTTTTTGAGATATAAGCCATTGTAAATTTGGCGGGAAATTATTCACTCTAGATTTTTGTCCTTTTTCCTTTAAAATAATATGAAAAAAATAACAAGAAATTTATATGATTTTCAAATATGGCTTTTTAGTTCATATGTCTTTTGATTATGTTAAGCCATTTCAATTGATATTTTATAGTGGGTTTTCTATGTTGTGATGTTACACTATTGTTTCGGTAAGTGTGAAGGTTGGTACATATTTCAACGTTTAAACCCGCTGAATTTGTTTGCACCTGTCCTAAGTCAGGAACCTGATGATCCGTAGTTGTCGTTTGTTGATGTGGTTCATAAATGTTTCTCGTTTCTCGTTTTTAATATAGATTAGACCTTTGGTTTTCCCGTTTGAATGGTTTAAAACCAGTCATTTGTTGGGGACCGTTATAGCTTGCTTTTCGGTGTGAGCCAAGGCTCCGTGTTGAAGACCGTACTTTGATTTATAATGGTTTACTTTTACAAATTATGACTTGGATGGAGAGTTGTCTCATTGGCACTCATACCACACCTTCTTATATCTATGGTATTATATGTTTCTGTGATATACTCATGAGAAAGAGTAGTTCAAATACCACGTCAACAACGATTCTACGAAGGAGTGTCTGGATTTGGGGGAGGTGGGGTCGTTCATTTCTGTATTCTTTAATTATTATGGCATTTTCTCTATTCTTTATACTTTTTGCCCATTATTCTCTTATCCTTATATTTTAGCACCTCATTAATCTCTATTCCTTATTTTTTGGTTCATTTTTCTCTATTCTTTATATTTTTGCCCATTATTCTCTGTTCTGTTAACCCCAATCCACACCCTTATGAAGTAGATTTTCTGTAACTGCAGTTATTAATCTTTGACGGATCATTGGGGTGTCGGACCAATGGGATGTCGAACTAATGGGGTGTCGGACCAATGGGGTGTCGGGACAAATGGGGTGTCGGACCAATGAGGTGTCGGACTAATGGGTTGTCGGAATATCGGGGCAACCCCCGTATTTACAGGTACAGGTCTAGCCCCTATCGCAATAAGTGGGAAGCTTCAAGGACTCTATGCTGAAGGAATTTACAATACTGATTGACTGTATTTTATGAAAAACTATTTTTATTGATATTTTTTTTCTGCAATTTGTAATAGGCAGAAATGGTTGCTTAACCATATTCGTTCGAAGTGGAGTTCATTTACAAATATTCATTTTCATTTTCAAGACATTGGATTATCTCCCTTTGCACATACTTTGGCATAGTAATATTTGGAAAGCAACATTTTTCAACGTTTGTTCATTACAGATGGCAATTTTCGGATAGTAAGGGTATTGAAAAATGATCTCGGGTCCGAAAAACAACGAGTGAGAGGATATCAAAGGGATAAAATCAAGAACAAAAAAGTCAAATCAAAACAGAACATGACCAAAAAGAATATTGACGAAAAAAATATATTCAAAACACCACACAATGAAATTAAATTTTGAGAAACATTAAAGTCGGAACGCCTTTTAAAAACAGGTTGTTATCAGATATATCACTTTCGCAGTTTTTTTTTTCTTTCACTGCGTGTAAAATAATGAGTTAAAACGAAAGTATTTTCTTTCATGGTGAAAAAAAAACATTTCGATCATACATGTATAGTTCAAGTGTTCCCAGCTTTTTCAGATATTTTATCTATCCAAGGTCAATAAGGGAGCTACCATTTGATTTTTAGGGGGGACTTGGGTGAAATTTGAAAAAAAGGCAAGACAGGAGTTTTGAGTAAAATAAGGCAGGATGACAATTTATGTAAAAAAAAGTGAGTATAGACTAATAAAATAAGACGACCGAATAGAGTAATTTCTTTTTTTGGTTCTTTATATCTGACAAGAAATGTAGGCATGATGAGTTAAGTATCTTTCAACTGATTTTTATAGTTCGTTCTTATGTTGTACTGTTACACCACTGTCCCAGGTTAGGGGGAGGGTTTGGATCCCGCTAACATGTTTAACCCCGCCACATTCTGTATGTATGTGCCTGTCCCAAGTCAGGAGCCTGTAATTCAGTGGTTGTCGTTTGTTTATGTGTTACATATTTGTTTTTCGTTCATTTTTTGTACATGAATTAGGCCGTTAGTTTTCTCGTTTGAATTGTTTTACATTGTCATTTCGGAGCCTTTTATAGCTGACCGCACGGTATGGGCTTTGCTCATTGTTGAAGGCCGTACGGTGACCTATAGTTGTTAATTTCTGTGTCATTTTGTCTCTTGTGGAGAGTTGTCTCATTGGCAATCATACCACATCTTCTTTTTTATATGAGATCGCTAATTTTGTTTTTTTTCCATACATTTATAATTACAAAGGACACAACTTGTAAAATTAGTGGTCGGTACTATTCCAAGACCTTGCGGATATAGGCTTTTGATATAAGCGTCATTAAAAATCTAGTCAGAAATGAAGATGTGAAAGTGCTATCGTGACCAATTAAAATGCACACAGGCTCTTGCAAATGTAAAAACTATAGGAGCCATTAAATAATTAAGATATAATGAGATTGCCAATGAAACATCTCTTCACCAGAGACCAAATGACGTAAAACGGGACACAATATGGTACCCTGTATAATACTGTGTTAAAACAAATATTCTCCACGCTTACAAAAGATAAAAAAGGGCAGGAGAAACTGAGGGTGCAACCAAAAACCACAAGTCAAAGAAAACTTAGTCGCCATGGCCGAAACAGAACAAATAACAATCCATTACGCTACACGGACCACTAGCTATTGTAACTCGAATAATTCTGCGCCCTCTAGCGGCCTATAGCCTTTCGGAGATAAGTCGGAGATCGGCGGAAAATAACGATTGACATTATTCGGGTTATAGCTATTAAGGATGTTCGCTTTTCTTGTTTTTGACTTTTTTGTCAAATATTGGGAATCCACTAGTTTTATCATATACGGGTATTGCCAATACAAATTTTACCCGCTAACTCTTTATTTTTTTCATAATTTTATTACATGTTTTTTTCAAAATCCCTTTTTTTCAATGTTATAAAATCCTTGTTATCTTATCATGGGTTTTGAAAAAAAATCCATTGTTAACTGTATGTTAGGTCTAAAGAGAACACATTTTCAATTCATTGTTCCTCAAAAATACGGTCACGACCCTGTATTTTTTTCTACTTTTTATAAAGCTCCGTTATTTTTAAACTATCAATTTATAACAGTTTTTTAATCAAATTGTTATTTTAACACAGAGGAGCAAACATCATTAAGTAATGCAAACAACATAAAAAAAACCAGGGGAGTACGTGTGCTCGTGGTAAGTAAAAATTCATATACTAGTATAATATAAATCTGATAACTTTCATTTGTATTGACAACTTCTGTTATTTAATTAAAAAGGAAAAACTACAATTGAGATTTCATTTTTACAAAAGAGAAGATAGGTTACACGAGAGATTACCCTGTCATCAAGACAAAAATTGAAGATATTGAAGTATTTGTATATCTTTTAGTCCTATATATTTTTATGAGGAGAAAAATTCTCTCTATCTCATTCCCTCTCCGTAATCGATATCTTCCTCTTCAGATAGAGGACAAAAAAATCCTAAAACACTACACACACTTCCAGAAGACTACATTCTGATTGGTGTCCTGTGGTAGAGGTGACCAATCAGCAGGCAGCTGGAATATAAAGCCTGTAGTATTCGGGTTACATGTAACCCCCACATCAGGATCTGAAGGCGTGGTTGCATTTGCAGTGCTGTTGCATTTACAGCGTGATTGCATTTACAGCATGGTTGCATGTATAGCATGGATATACTACATCATTTACATTCACAGCGTGGTGGTTGCATTTACAGCGTGGCTGCATTTACAGCATGGTCGCATTTTCAGTAATAAAAAAACAAATGGTATTCATCACCTTTCTATTGTAATATTGCAAACTCTAGAAAACTATATATAATTTTTCTTTTGCTAAATGAACTCAGTTCAGTGATTGAGATAATATTTTTATTGTTTTATGATAGATAATTTTATATAACAAATTACACCCATACGTCATTAAAATCCTTGCTAGAGGTGGGCGTCCGTATACGAAGCAACGAACGAACGTATTCGATTCCTCGCATAAGACAAATACCACAAGTTAAAAGAACTCTTGAAACAAATCTATGATGGGTCTGTATGTGGTTTGTTACAATGACTACATGTAGTAACAATTGCAAAATGTCTGCCCCTATCTTACCTATATATATCCCTGTTTCGAGTGGCAGTTCAAATTCACGCCTAACATCACGGTTGACCTACCTTGCATAAATTATGCCTATCTTATGAGTTGTTAACGTGTTCAGTGGCGGATCCAGAACTTTTCATAAGGGGGCCCGCTGACTGACCTAAGAGGGGGGCCACTCCAGTCATGCTTCAGTGATTCCCTATATAATCAACCAAATTTTTTCCACGAAAGGGGGGGCCGGGCCCCCCCCCCCCCCCCCCCCCCCCCTAGATCCGCCTATGGTGTTCTCGTCCTGAATTTGCAAGAAATATTTGCACTGGACGTTAAGCAAGCAACAATCATTTGGTCAATCATACTCAAATTTTGTTTGCATATTGTGAACTAGTATTTATTGGACAGTGAATCAAATTGGATATGAGAACCGGGGTAGCTATGTCATCTACAGAGAAACAGAGGTTCGTAAATATATAAATTCTTGTATTTACAGCGTGGTTCATTTGCAGTATTGTTGCTTCTGTAGCATATTTGCATTTACAGCATGGCTGCGTGTATAGCAGGGTTATATTTGAACGTTTGCATTTTCAGTTTTTAAAAAGCTATTGGTATTCACCACCTTTCAATGGTTAACTGCAAACTCTAGAAAATGTATACATCTTTTATTTTGCTAAATGAACTCAGTGATTAGGGTTATAAGTTTTTTTTAAATTTTATAATAAATAGTTTTATATTACAAATTACACCCGCAAGGCGTTAAAATCCTTGTAAAGTTTGGTATCCTATGGGAGAAGAAACGACCGGTCGGAACGGATACGTTGATCCAATTCCTCGTGCAAGATGAATACTCGCCCTTTCTGTAAGTTAAAAGAATTGAAACAAATCTATGGCGGGTTTGTATGTGGTTTGTTACAATGACTAGTTACAATTGCAAAATGTCTGCCCCTATCTTACATACCTCCCTTTTTGGAGTGGCAGTTCAAATTCACGCCTTACATCACAGTCGACCTACCTTGCATCGCTTATACCTATTTTATGAATTATTAAGTTCTTGACTGATTGACTGTTGGTTGTTAAACGTCCAGTGGCATAGAGTTTATACTTATCCTTGAAAATAAGAGAGAAACATACGTCGAAAGACCTCTCATGTAAACCAAGTGGTTTAAAACTGCTGTCGGACTTCTAGTCCAATCAGTGTTCCGGTTGAGACTGCTGTCAGACTTCTAGTCCAATTAGTGCTCCGGGTTTAGACAGCTGTCGGACTTCTAGTCTAGTCAGTGATCCGGGTCGAGACTGCTGTCGGACTTCTAGTCCAATCAGTGATCCGGGTCGAGACTGCTGTCGGATTTCTAGTCCAATCAGTGATCCGGGTCGAGACTGCTATCAGACTTCTAGTCCAATCAGTGCTCTGGGTTTAGACTGCTGTCGGACTTCTAGTCCCAGGGGCGTAGCTGCCGTTAGGCACTGTAGGCACGTACATACACATAATTTTTTCAAAAAAAAAAATGTTTTTGTATTAAAAAAGATAATGACAACGTTATCTGTAGATGCACGTGAAGTCGTCAAAATTCTTTAATTATCAAATGTAATTTGTACACTAGTCTATCATCCTTACTGAATGGAGTATTGGGTAGAATTGTATGTATGGTCAGAAAGGGGATGTTAACTCCGATGGCTAGTGTAGAGAGAATGCCACGCTCTTTGCACGTTATGAATACTTGCAACAACTCTTTGCGGGGTTCGAAGGTGGTCTGCTGAAAGGCAAAATTTCTGTCCCTATCCATTAACCCTCATTTACCTAGCTCCGCTACGCGTCGATAGATAAACCCAATTTGTGACAGTAAAATCTACGTTTTACGAAGGCCAAGCTTAAAATACAATATAGTTATCTCCTAATTTTCTAATGGCATTTTCAAATTTTCAGACCTTCCTCCTGGACGACCCCTATTACAGGACCTAATGGCTACCTGTATTTATTGTAAATTTGTTTTTGTCCTGAACATGCATAACTATTTGCCACTGGACGTCAAGTTAGCAATCAATCAATCAACTAGCTTTCAGTAACTTCGAGTACTCTCAGATCTACGTGTAATGACCATAATTATTCCTAAGCAGGTAGGGGTTTTACAGTAGAGGATATCAGAAAATATGAATTTCTTGAATTTTGTCACGATAGTATGAACAAAACCGAACTTCTGCATTGGGCATCAACTGTGTGTGAGTGTATGTGTTTGTGTGGCCGGGTGAAGGTTTAAAGAATCAAAAGATGGATGGTCGATGTCTAGCCCAAAGGATAGTATTATTATATATAGTAATCTCAGTGTTTATGTGCCTATTCTTTTAATTAAGGATCGTCTATTATGTACTATCAATTAACGTATATATGAACTATCCTCAATCAGAAAGGAATAGATATGAAAATACTACAGAGGATGTACTGCTTGATTTAAGGGCTACGCTGATCTACGCTGTGCAATGCATATTGGAAATAAAAATTTTTTTTTTTAGATTTCCGATCGTACTTCTCTAATTCACCAATTATTTATAATTCTTCGAACTTTTCTTCGTGTATATTATCATAAAATAACCAGTAATTATAATATTTTTTTGTACACAAAATTCTGCAACTAAAATGCTGAAAACCGTTTTCCGTCTGGGGGCTTCGCCCCCCTGAACCCCCTACCAGGGCTCTGCCCTGGACCTGCTGGGAGCCTTAAGCGGCACCCAGACCCCCTGCCTCAATTTGTGCCTACACTTGATTGGATACCTAGCTACGCCCCTGAACTGTCCAATCAGTGTTCCGGGTTGAGACTGCTGTCAGACTTCTAGTCCAATCAGTTATCCGGGTTGAGACTGCTGTCAGACTTCTAGTCCAATCGGTGATCCGGGTCGAGACTGCTGTCAGACTTCTAGTCCAATCAGTGCTCCGGGTTTAGACTGCTGTCGGACGCTAGTCCAATCAGTGATCCGGGTCGAGACTGCTGTCAGACTTCTAGTCCAATCAGTGCTCCGGGTTTAGACTGCTGTCGGACGCTAGTCCAATCAGTGATCCGGGTCGAGACTGCTGTCAGACTTCTAGTCCAATCAGTGCTCCGGGTCGAGACTGCTGTCAGACTTCTAGTCCAATCAGTGCTCCGGGTTTAGACTGCTGACGGACGCTAGTCCAATCAGTGATCCGGGTCTAGGCTGCTGTCAGACGTCAACCTACCTTGCATAACTTATCCCTATTTTATGAATAGTTAAGTTGTTCTCGTCCTGAAATGCATGAAGAATTTGCTACTGGACGTTAAGCAAGCAACACTCATGTTCAATTATATTCAGAAATTGTCTGTCTGTGGAGTTAATTCCGACTAACGTTGTCTATTGATTGATTGATTGATTGATTGGTTGTTGGTTGATTAACGTCCAGTGGCACATATTTCACTGGACGTTTAGCAACCAAGTGAACGGATATCTTACAAATTCCAATAAATTGCAACAATTTTCCTTGTTGGTAAATCTAAATGTCCAGTGTCGAAAAACACAAAATGCGGGATCCCCGTGACATGCCCGATCTAATGTTAAAGAGAGGCGAAAGATACCAAAGGGACTTTCAAGTTCATAAGTCGAAAACAAACTGATAACGCCATGACTTAAAATGAAAAATACCACCAGTACACAAAACACAAAGACTTAGCAACACGAACCCCACCAAAAACTTTGGCTGATCTTAGGTTTTCCGGAAGGGTAAGCAGATCCTGCTCCACATGTAGCACCCGTAAAACATGTAAATATAAACAACTGCCATATTGAAAGCAAAATTAATACTACAGATGCCCTGGTTAAATGTTTGAAAAGTAAACATATTTTGTTTTTATCGAATGTATTGTTAGAATAGTGTTTTATCCAGTAAACACATAGTAATAGACTTTAATTCATTGTTAAAGGCCGTACGGTTGCATAACATCCACTTCATTTGAACTTTGGTGGATAGTTGTCTCATTGGCAATCATACCACATCTCCTTCTTTATATTTAGCTGACTTTGAGTAATGGGTTTTGCTCATTTTTGAAGGCCGTACGGTGTCATAGTGTTGTCAACTCCTATGTAATTTGGTGTCTGGTAAACAGTTGTCTCATTGGCCATCATGGCATGCCACTTCTTCTTATTTTCATACTTAACCTGAGCTGGATCAATTTTCTAACATTTTTTTTTTATAAACACAAGTTGACAATCCACCACAGGTATGAAATGTCATCCTACCCGGACACATTAATTATTATTTAAAGTATAAGGAAGAAAATTAATATTCTGATAGTACTATCATTTTTTTATTTGCATTTTTAGCTGTAAATCTTGCTTTAAAGTCAGTACAATCTATTTTAAATATAGATCATTGATTTCGTTATGCTCATTCGCTCACCGAGTACAGAGTTCCGATAAATCTGAACGACACAGTGTTCTAAATAAGATTTGAAAACGGTCTTATTCTCAGAGATTGAGCCTTACCTGACCAATGGCCTCGTGCTGTGTCGGTCGTTTGAAGAAATTTAGTTTACAGCTTCTTACAAAAATGTGGATGCCCCCGCTTGCATATCATATAGTTATAAAGGGACATAACTGAAGAAAGGTAAAAGTGACGCTACCCAAATTTGAACTTGATCTGAGTTTTGTGGTAATAAGCATTGTGTGTAAGTCTCATAACATTTGGTTGAGGCTAACTTAAGTAGAGAACAGAAACTTAAAATTCAGCATTTTTTCTATTTGTAAACACGCATAACTCTAGAACGGTTGTGTATAAGTTTTATAACATTTGGTTGAGACAAACTAAAGTTAGAGAACGGAAATGAAAAATTCAGCAATTTTTATGTTTACAAAGGGACACAACTCAAGAATGGTAAACGTCTTGCCACCAAATTTCGTACTTAATCTGTATTATGTAGTACTAACATTTAATAAGATTTAATAAGCATTGTGTATAAGTTTCATATCATTTGGTTGAGGCACTAAAGTTAGAAAACGGAAACAAAAAATTTGTACTTTATCTCAGTTTTGTGGTAATGAATATTGTGTATAGGTTTCATAATGTTTGGTTGGGGCAAACTTAAGTTACAGAATGGAAACTAAAAATTTTGCAATCTTTCGAGTTATAAAGGGGCATAACTCAATAATGGTTAAAGTGACACTACCCAAATTCAACTTGATCTGTGTTTTATCAGTGGAAGTCAAAATTAAACATTGAATTGTATACAGCATTGAATGTAGTTGATTCAATTATAATCATGGACAAAGGAAGATAACTACAATTTTAATAAAAATTACTTGATATTTAGAAGAAAATAAAATGTTTGCAATTTTTCCATTTATAAAGAGACATAACTCTAGAACGGTTAAAGTGACGCCATCAAAATTTAAACTTGATCTGTGTTTTGTGGTAATAAGCATTGTGTATAAGTTTCATAACATTTGGTTGAGGCAAACTAAAGTTAGAGAACGGAAACCAATTTTGGGACGTATGTATGTACGTACGTACGTACAGACGGACAAGGGTAAAACTTAATGCCCCCTTTGCTACGGCGGGGGCATAAAAATAAACACGATCTAGTCTCCTATAACACAAGACGCAATTCCGTTGTTCGTATGAATTAATTTGACTAGTTTCCACAATTAATAGTTCAAATCATATAATTCTTCTTAAAAATAAGACCAGTCACTGTTGTGAATAAACGGATGAAAAAAGAAATAAAAGAGGGTTTCCATGGAACACAGAAGCCGCCCTTGGTACGGCTTGTAAATATACAAGAGTCAATGTACTTGATCAAACCTATTGACGTGTTGTTTTCATTGAAATTAAATAATAGTAGTATTTGTGTCTGTATGTGTAATTCGAACTTGATCTGTGTTTGGTGGTAATTTGCAATGTGTACAAGTTTTAAAACATTTGATTGAGGCAAAGAAGTTAGAGTGCGGAAACGACAAATTCGCCAATATTTCATTTTATAAAGGTCAACAACTCAAGAACAGTGCCAGAAGTAAAGCATTGTGTAGAAGTTTCATAATATTTGGTTAGGTCAAAGACAATTTAGAGTATGGAAACACCAAATTCGGCAATTTTTCCATTTATAAACATGATAAAGGAACATAACTAAAGAATGGTGAAAGTGACTCCACCCAAATTCGACCTAAATCTGTGTTCGGTGGTAACAAGCATTGTGTAACAGTTTCAGAACATTTGGTTGTGGCAAAGTAAAGTAAGAGAACGGAAACCAATTTCGGGTCTGTACAGACGGACAGGCGGACAAGGGTGAACCTTAATGCCCTCTCCGCCACCGCCGGGGCATATAAAAAGAGTTATCTAGGCAAATATAAGTTTGAATAACGTTTTTGTTAATTGCAAAGATTTTTTTTACACCATTATACAAATGACATTCCCGGATAGCATTGTTTTACATTTGATAGGACTGTAAATAGTATTTTCACATTGCCCTAGTAAAGTCACATGAAAGTGTCTTCCGAGTACTATCGTCGCTTGACTGTGGCATTCGTCCGAACTCGGATAGAAGGAGAGTAGCGGATTCACCCGAGGATTGCCGATTGTTGGTTGTGGATGCATGTGCATGTAAAGATGACCATGATCTGTCAGCTGGTTTATATTCTTGACCGTCTTTTCTGTTGCTATTTTGACCACAATCCTTTGTCATCTCTCCGTCTTCTCGACTCAAGTCTATCTTTGTGTTGCTATCTTATCCACAAGCCCTTTTGAGTTATCCGTGTTCTGGACTCTTGTGTGTTGTTCTTTTTATTTGAAATATAAAATATACTATAGAATCATCATGATTAAGTAGAAATTCGGATTTACATTAAACCAATTATTTTTGTGCACGGCTCTTCACTTACAAATCAAGCAAGAAAAAGGGAACCATTTTGTACTTTTATGTGAAATATAACATTTAACCGTTTAAGTAGCACAAACTCTATGTTTATACTATGTCTGGGTTGGCATTGAAGACGGTTCGAGTTGACTTTATAGACGGTCCAGGCTGACTTAAATTTTTATTAACCGATTTTAGGTAGAATACAAAATAAATATGCAACGAGATGAAACTATATAAAAATAATAATAAATAACGAATTTAACAAAGAAAAAAAAAGATATTATGCCTCATTTTCAGTTTTCTTTTTGTATAAATAGTTTGATCTTAAATAAATAAATAAATAGTAGAGAAATTTGGATTCACCTTAAACAATTTAATTTTATATTTTTTTGCAAATTCAGCAATATTTAAAGGATACGTGTGAACTATAACATCTAATCATTTATAAACAGTCCAAACTTCTCTACTTTGTCTGGGTTGACATAATAAACTGTCCGAGAGGTTTCCGTGCCGAGTTGTCACATATTCTTGACCACAAGCCCTGATAAGTTCTCCGTCTTCTGGACTCTATATTGTTGTTCTTTTTTTTTATTGTCTTGACCACAAGCCAGGGTCATTTCTCTAGTCTTCTTAAGTTCTGGACTCTCGATCATCATCTTGTTATCTTGACTCAAGCCCTAATCAGATCTCCCGTCTTCTAAAATTCTAGACTCGTGTCGATCTTTTTGTTGCTACAAATGTATCTTGACCACAAGACCATATCAGATCTCCCGTCTTCTTAAGTTTTGGACTCTTGTCGATCATATGTTGCTATCTTGACCACAAGCCCTTATCAGTTCTCCGTCCAGTATACAATTATCAACTGTGACGAACAAGTGATAAGGAAGCGTGATCGTGATTCCGGAGTGACATGGCTCATTTCAAGACCAGGCTCTTTTCAAGACCAACATAATATGGCTGTTCCTTTCCCCGATACATATTTGCTCTTTATTTCTTGCACGTGTTGTACACAGACTAAGCTCATTTATTCGTCCTCTCCCATTCATATCTCGCTGCAGTTTTCATCTCTTCGTAGACAAGGATATTATCTTTTAACATATCATCCCCCCTCTAAAATAGATTTATACATACCCAGTGTTAAGTCAACCGTTGTATTCCAGGAATAATTAAAGGTAGGCATATCCTAGTTACGTCGGTAAATTAAAATTTATAACATAATATATGATGAAATGCAAATTGCATATTTATAGATTTCTATATAAAAAAAATTAACACTCCTTAACGACAAAACATCAACCGTTTAAAATTACACATTTTACAAATATTTTACACACTATTTACCTTGTACAACAGGTTATACTCCACCCCCGCCGCCAACTATAGCAATCCATGCATGTTGAACAGCCTACAAGATCAATTAATAATTTGCATATTGATTTATGTGAAACGAACATCTGTGTCATTTTAGGAAATACATACACGTGGATTTGCATTTTTATTTGTTATTAGTGCGCCAATGATTTAAAGTGAATGTTGATTTTCAGTTTAATTTTCCTTACATGGAAAAAAGTCCAAAGATGAAAAAAGTTAATGAAACCACATAAAATGAATATGTTTGTTTTATAAACAATTCACTAATTTCGCTGCAATTGAACATGAGGTCATTGCAAACCATGTAAATTATAACATAACATATTGGATGGACAAACTTTTTGTACATTACCTTTCCAAGTGAAATCTGACTTTTCGTTAATTGATTAAAAAATTAAATTGTGGGTTGAATTTTTTAAATGAAACTTAAAAAGAGCATTTAAACGACAAACTTTACAAAAAAATTCATGCAAAACCTTGAAAATTAAACTACCATCTACAATTAATAGGCGAATTTTTTTTTTTAGCAAGGACACAATTGTTATTTCCGCATAGCTGTCAATAATGTTTATTCAGCTTTTATTTAAAAAAACAAGAAAACCATATGTTGATTTCCTCGTTTTCTCAGGGTCAACAGACGACATCTATCTGAAAAATTCACCTACTTGTTCTTGTCCATTTTTCTCGAAATAAAGACGTCCATCTTTCTAATCATCAGACGACACCTCCCCATTCAAAATCTAAAAATAGATTTTTACTTATCATCTTTACTTACCTGTTTGAAACCATCACTGAAAGCTGTCACCACGTGCTATGGTTGATCTATTTTTAGTAATCCCTCATGGTGACGACAAACTTTAAATGTCTCTTCATCTTTTTCGTCCAAACATCCGGAGACGTTAATATACCCTCCTTCAAAATTTCTCACACAATGAAAATTTAAAGGTCTTGTTTCCGGCGTATAAAAATGTGGGACACTATTAAAACGTTTCAAATCAATGATTTAACTTTTAAAACTGATTATTCGTTAAACAAAACTGATAAAAAAGTTAACTTGTAGCGCTTTCTTATAAACTGAAATTCTTTCACTTTTTTAAACTTTCATACGGAAAACATTTACACAAAAAGTATGCAAACTGTCACAAACAGAATTGAATTTATACTGACAAATACATAAATAACATTAAAATTAATAAAAACAGAATTTGCATTATTTTGAAAAAATAAATAATTTAAATATTGGCATGAAAATCAGAAATTTTAGTGACAAAATAAACTGAGAGAGAGAGAAAAAATAAAAATCATCATGCACAGAAATTTATTAAAATAAGGAAATAGTCGATTGAAAAGTTTGAAATGCCTACTTACTTCGTTTACTGGTGTGCAGTGTGTGTACACAATCCAAATACATTTCTGCATTTATATCCTCAAATCTGAGCAAATATGTCTTCACCTCTTGTCAATACAATCATTGTACTATTATTATTATTATTACTCTAATTAAATCTACACTTGTCACCTTTGAGTTCGCGGGGTATCTACATGGCCTCGGGTAATATAAAGGCGGAGATACCTTTAATCCTGTCAAGTTGTTTTCTTTACAATAACCTGGATTAAATGGTTTAATCTCGTCTGATAATCAGGACTCGCCAAACAATAGAGACCTGTCGAGAAATTTTAAACAATCGAGGAAGCCCTGCGGAATGTTTTTAAAGCTTCCGGATAATAAAGAAAACCCGCCTTGTGGGAAATGAAAACTGAATGTTTATTCTGTATCCATGGCAACTAACGTACAGCCATTTTTATGATCTAATTATTACAGTTAAAATTTCATAAAACTTGATTTCTGTTACGTTAGTTGCTTCAAGCACAAAGCGACTTTTATTATATTTCGTTCATTAGCGTAAATATATCTTCAACTAGTTTTAGAACACGTTTAAATGAAGTTTTTTCGTTTTATTTTTGACCACTTTCAAACAAAACACTTCTTACTACAGATTTTACATGTCTTATATCAATACTGAAATTTAAACCATCGTTCAAAAAGTAGCAAAAATGCATAAACAATCAATAATACATTGCATCTAATATTATTTTTGATTTTTAATAAATTCAATTCAATTTTTTCTTCAAACTTTGAACTCCGCATTTCTTCGATAATTCCCTGAACATGCTAGTCTGTAGTATGAATCGAATTAGGGCAATATTTTCAATATTTCACACCCATACTCATGTGATAAATCAAGAGTAGTCACATCAACAAACACAAAATGTAGGTTAAAAAAGTTCAAACATGCACGTTTCAAGATTTCATATTCGTTAAAATGTCAAATGGTTTGTCCTTCAAAGACGCGATTCATGTTTCAATTTTATGAGCAGGTGCGCGTTCCATATATCAAGAGTTAACATCTGCTCGTTAAGATATTAGAGTGGTCATCGAGTGAAGGTAGCCACATCCACCAAGGGGACAGATGGACAAGATAAAGTTATCTAACTCTTTTTCCATTCGAAAAACGCCAGTTTTGTCAATCTTCATATTAATTTATTTTTAATGTAAACATATAAGACCCTAGTCCAAATAATTATGACATCTTGAAAAGCTATTATATTTTTTTCTTTGACGCCTTACATCGCAGGAAGGCGTCAAAGCAAAAATTTAAAATAGCCTTCTAAGACGTCATAATTATTTGGACTAATAAGACCCTGGCTTAATTAATTGTTCGTACTTATCAAAAACAAGAAATGTTTTCCATTATAATAGACGATCGGAGTTCATTTGTCCAAGAAAACTATAAACGAAAGACTTTAGCAGGAGGACGAACAGTCCGAAATCATCACATGTAATAGAAAACTATATAAGGAATTGAGTATGTGGCTAGAATCTATCATCGAATACCTGCCTGTTATTATATTTTTTAAATCCTTTTGGAGGTAAATTAATACTTATTTAGCAATTAATTTTATCAAATGTTTAATTCCTTGCCCCCCCCCCCCCCCCCCCAATAAAAAAAATTACAACAAATAAATCCATCATTGAGCTTTGAACAAATAGAGTTAGCTAGATAAATATGAATTAAAAATATTAAATAAAGGAAACTTAAAACTTTCCTAGTTTTACATAGACCAAGATAATCATCGCCAACTAATTGTCTGGAAGTAATAGACATGATTACGCAATCATTTACCATCAGTTAATCAACATAGATACGTGTGTGATGTGTAATTATCGATGATAATCTCTCCTCAATAAATTATCTCCACGGCTATGTACACAAATGAACACATAAGGATTTCCGGCAAATATACTGCACACGTGTACTAAGCATTTTTCAGAAATATAAATTAATGAAATCATCAAGGAAAGAATGTATTAAAGTTAACAAGTGCCCTGAAGCAATACACACTGACCTTCCCGATTGTACACTTTGTCAACCACAAATGCCACGTGGGTACTGAACCAATGCGACATGTTTCTATACAATATGTTTACAATTTTATCAATGAACATATTTTGCATGCATTAAATTTCTTTAAAATAACATAAATAAATTTGAATATAAAAGAAAATGTGTACTTGCCATTTTATGATTGTAATGAAATGACATCTTGCCGAAAATTTGTATTTTCACCTAGCTGATGTAGTCGTGTCCTTCATTAATACCATGTGCTACACTTTCGCGGAATGTGACGTAAAAGGTCGTGACCTTTTATTGATCTTTCATAATCCAATCAAACAATTAATGCTGAAGCAGAAGTTGTCGTCGCGGGTCAAAACAAATCAGACGTAATGAATCAGGGATAAATCTATGACCTCCGTGTCCGTTTACAAGGATTTTTTCAAATCACTTGTTTGTAGTAATGGGAGACTCCCTATAATATTCTACGTGCAGTAACTATGGACCAAAAATAGGTGAATTTGTAAATTAAAATTTTTTTTTATTAAAAACAGCCGGATAGCCTATATAACGAGAGATTTGGGAAGAGGAAATTTAATATATTATGTCCCTAGAAATAGAAAGATTAGCTATATTTAGAGGGGGAAAAAAATCAAAATATTTAATTATAATTTAAAGAATTGGTCACGGGTTTTTATTTCTCAGCCGTAAAAAGTGATGAATGTAGTATAAATCAAATGAGTGCACTGTTTTCAGTGTTTCACGCTCATGGTATTAAAATTTATCTTTTCATCTTCATATAGGACACACATATACTCCAGAGGCCCACTAATGGGGCTTCATATATGATAAATGCATCGTGAGACATTTTACATGTATCACTCCAAACGTTGGTTTGCCAGGCCCCCCCTTTTTCAAAATCCTTTAACCGCACCTCTACTCGTACTCAAAAATCTCAAAGAAGTATAACTGGAACGAAATCCAACATCCTACAAAATAGATACCAGAAGAAACCATTGTTCAGGTGAGATAAACTGACTATGACATGGCAAAACCACGAAAAACAACGAATAGACAAACAACTTCACAAAACACCATACAAAAAACTATAGATTGAGCAAAACGAACCCAACCAAAACACTTTGGTTGACCCCAGATGATCCGGGCGGAAGGGTAAGCTCCTCTAATCCCGTCGTGTTGTTCATGGTTAGTACAAATTCTGTCAGCAATGTCACAATCGAGAAAAATAATAAACGTCGCAAGTCCAGCTTTTCCCATAAATGATTTTCACCGCATATTACTTAACAACAAACTTCAAAATACATGCAACACGACTGGCGCCAAACATGTAACTTGACCTGCTTTCACTTCACATGTTTGTTTTTTATTGTGACCTCATGCATATTTTTACACTTTAACCGGATGTCTTTTACCCAAGGAATAGATTACAGTAACTGAATTTGATACAACCCTTCGGTTTTTTGGTCCTCAATACTCATCAACCTCGTACTTTACTTGACCTTTTAACTTTTTTTATCCGAGCGTCACTGGCGAGTCTTTCGTACAAAATTATAAGCCTTGTATATCTTTGATGAGTTTGTTTTTAGTTATTTGCGTCGATGGGTTGCTGTATCGTTGTCGTGTACCAGAACTACACATGTCTTTTCATTCAAACATAAAATATATAAGAAAAATCTACCCTTTACTAGTCATTCTATTGATGTGTTATGATGACTGTGTAGTGTATAACACGAGTGTGTAATGTATGACACGGGTGTTTTGTGTATGACACGAGTGTGCAGTGCGACACAAATGTGTAGTTAACTGCACTGCCTTTAAATTGTATGTATAAAAATATATTTCTTACTTATAACTTCCTGTCAAACACGTTTTGAACGATTCCTAATTTTCAACATAGTCATACCATGCGTTTGAAAATACAATTGAACTTGAAGTGTATTGTTGAATAGGAGAACAATACTGAACAAGCCTCAACTCTTCTTAACTTATTGACATGTGTTCAATCGAGCACTTTTTCAAATGGAAGAGAAATTGTTTGACTGGCATAATTTGAACAAGAGTTATTTCCTTTCGCCGCCATTTTGGCCGAGGTCAAAGTGCACAAATTCCTTCGTAAATCAGTCAAATTCAGCTTTATATACCGACGCTAGAAAAAAATATATGTTTTAATAATTTCAATTTGTTTAAGCCTATTCTGTATTCTCCGACTTGCTTGCATACCACATATGTTATTCAGTCAGTCAAACAAGAAAATCAGCCATGCAGTGTCGCCTCCAACATGGCGGCCCAGGAAAATAACTCAAACTAAAATTATGTCAAATCGAAAACTATGTACACTGGTTAAAATATAATGGACTATCAAACTCTGTCAATCGCGTCAAGAGAGAACACAAACACACAAAAAAGGGTAGGTAAATAGGTAGGTAAAATTATATTGATCGTTAGGATTGACATGACGTCGACAATTTAGAGAATAGACAGGGATTTAGGAAACACGACTATATATTTTCATTTAATTAATAACCAGGTTTTTTAAATGTTTCAACGCTGGGATAAAAAACTCAATATTTCACAAGACAGTGCATAGAATTTTAGTTATTTTAACCTTTCACGTTTTCTTTGTAAACAACTATTTACAAAATTTAAAGTATTTCACTTTTTTTTTTTTTTACATTTTGACACAATAATTGTTTAGAGTAATGTATTGAAAATATGGTGAATGGTCAACAGTGAAAAATAACTATTCTAGTTAGGGGGGTCTACACAAGTATATATGATTAAAGTATAATAATGATGATTTATGACAGGAAAACTGTTTTTGGTTTTGGTACCTTTAACTTAATGCACGTGCAATTGCCTTTGATACCTTTAACTTAATGCACGTGCAATTGCCTTTGATACCTTTAACTTAATGCACGTGCAATTGCCTTTGATAACTTTAACTTAATGCACGTGCAATTGCCTTTGATACCTTTAACTTAATGCACGTGTAATTGCCTTTGATACCTTTAACTTAATGCACGTGTAATTGCCCGGCTTTGATACCTTTAACTTAATGCACGTGCAATTGCCTTTGATACCTTTAACTTAATGCACGTGCAATTGCCTTTGATACCTTTAACTTAATGCACGTGTAATTGCCTTTGATACCTTTAACTTAATGCACGTGCAATTGCCTTTGATACCTTTAACTTAATGCACGTGCAGCTGCCTTTGATACATACCCACACTCGCAGACTCATACAACATGTGTAAAATATTTCAACTGCCTCCGTCTCACTTATAATTCAACTAATTTTTTTCTTACTTCTATATTTTAACTTTCTTTGTCTAACTTTTATTTAATCTTTCTCCGTTTCACTATTATTTCGACATTAGGAACGTTTTGTATATTCCTCTCCTTTGCCAATTGAGACCGATTTGGAGTTTTTTCTTTGCCAAAAAGTAGACAAATATCAGCCATTTTAAAAGAGGAGCAGTGCCAACCCCCAGAACACATTGAAACGTTCAAATAATTAAAAAATGAAAAATGAAAAATGGGGGTTCAAACCCTCGTAACCCTCCCTCCCTAGATCCGCCAATGCAACTTAGATTTTATTAACCAATAGTCATTGACGAAAAACTAACATGAATTCAGACAAGATTTGATGACAAAATTGTACCGTGATAATCATGCGGGGATTTAAAGAATTGAAGACCGCTGTATGTACAGGAGATTGGGAAAATATGATTCAGACGAGACCAATTTCTTGCTCGACCTACCGATGCAAAGCAAAGGTCGAAGAAAGGATCCAAGGCTACTGTTAACCGAGTGTATTGATGTCAACGTCTGTGTGATCTTGAGACCATGCATTTGTGCATTGATTGCATGAGGTTCCGGGCAATTAGCATGTCCTCGATGACATTTTTTGTCTATTCCATTCTTTACCTCAGACGATAATGTATCACCGAAAACTGCAAGATCATTTATATGAATGTCTCTAAATTTATAAAATTTAAATCTCCAATTGTATATAATTTTCCCACCTTCTCTTAACAATAAAAAGACATTTGAAGAAATTCCCACCGGGTCAGGTGTCAAATACACGAACAAAGAGCCACGCGGGGTGTCTCTATTGTGTTCTCGGCCTATCAGCTCTTCAAACACAACATTGTTTTCTGAATGTCTATTATGTTGGTACAGGTCCGAACAGGAAATTTTCTTCCGAATGTATAATTTGTTAATTTATATTGTCAAAAATTCGACACTTTGAATGGTGATGAAGACGTACTCAAATCTCGGTTGGGGATAAAGATTGAACAAATTATACTTTTCATGCACATTCCTTTGTAAACTGGAGAGTAAAAAATGTGTGAAAATTTTAAAGTGTATCTTTATTTTCAAGTTATATTTTGTTGGGTACACAATAAACTTATATTTACATGTTTAATTTTTGTGTGGGAATAATGATTCAGATTTTATTTTCACAGGTCACAAGGTTTATCTATCTTTACATATATGTATACGCCTGTAGTATATATATGCATGAATTGACCGCATCAAATAGGAAAAGACCTTTCCATTGGCATGAATTCTTGGATTGTCATATCTTTTAAAATCTGCTGCATAATTTATTTTTAATACCACCAAAACTGCGCGATTTCTGGATTTTTGAAAGGGGTCGTAACTCCATAACATGAACAGAAAAATATATTGCCGAGCGTAGCGAAACAAAACATTTAAAGTCGATTTAATGCTAAAACTTATGTATTTTCCAATCAAAGAGGGGAGCGTAAAAAGCCTCATCCCTAAATCCGCCACTGTGCTTCATAAAGCGGTATGCACTCAGAACCAAGAAATTCCGTTAATAAATTTGTTTTGTTTAAACATTTTTATTTCAGACAGTGTTCTACCCCATAGCACCATGGGCTTGGAAAAAAAAAACAAAAATAAGAAGATTAGGTATAAATGCTTATAAGACAACTATCCAACACAGAATAAAGGACACACGTGTAAATAATTGAAGGTCATAATACAGCACTTTTTACTGCCGAAAATTAAAGCACCACATTCATCACTCATTCTGTTATGCATGTTATAAAATTTATTCAGATAGCACCATATCACCATGGAAAAAAATTAAGAACCACGGTAAAACAAAATATGACACTACGGTAAAAAAAAATAGCACCATAGCACCATGGTGCTCTAATGCTCATGGGAGAGCACTCTTCGTTGTTTATTATATATATAGTGTAATACCTGGCAATCAATGTTTAAATATTGCAGATATATTTGTTGTTGTCCTTCATTTATTGTTTGCAAAAATTCATATATAAAGGTATATGTTGTAACATTTCAAAATGTAAACTATATTTTGGGTTTATTTTTTTGTTTCTTTAATTTTTTCAAAAGAAAATGTTTAGCTTCATTAAAATATTTTTATACTGGTTTTAATCTAATCATCATATGCTTCAGTAAAGCACACCTTTTAAATTTTAGATTATATCGTTTGAATTTTGTAATCCAATTCGGAATATGGTCATACTTAATTGATTCTATCAAATTTTGTCGTATTATCTACATAAACTTTTGTGTTAAAGAGATGTTTGAGTGTAACAAAGGTGGAGACATATAAACATGCCCCAGTATCAAGGTGACGAAACACTTTCAGGGGGTTTTAAACGCACTTACGACCCCGAGTGATCACTGTCGAGATAACTAATGGAAGTCGACCAGACGAGTCCGTCACTTTTATCTCGGAATTTTGAAACAAATCCGTGCTTGTTAATCATAATCTTTTAATTATATCTTCATCTTTTGTGTATACATTAATACCTGGTATTTTATCTTTGAATTAAATGTATATGTAAAAGGAGACAAGACACAACAAACGTTAATTGAATATCAAACCCAACATTTCCCATCGATAAAAACGTGCCGTGAAGCCGACTCTAACACCGGTGGTATGGACTGGTATCCGATGCACAAGTCACTCCTGACGATGGAAATCCTTAACCATGTTAACCATAATAAAGTTACAATAGTTTATAAAGGGTGCATGGTAAAGGGTTAAACTGCAAAAATCGATTTCATACAAATAACAAATAAATAAAACTTTCTCTGACTGTAGGTGGTCCGTCACCGTATCGGATATTATATACCATCGAGACTAAAACATTTTTGCCGGAATACTATATACATACTGTTATAGTGCATCACAAAACATGGCACTGAAAACTGGGTTGCTATTTTTCCAAATCTTCTGCTATCTTGATTAATCACTCCGTGTTGCTTTGTATTGAACGGACAGCTGATTTAGACAAAATTACAAACGCATCCTTTTACCGACTATCACTACGGCGTTTGCAATAGGATTTGTTCTAAATTGTTTTTCCTATCGTGTAATGCAGGTTTTTAATTTTGTCTGTCGTGCCGATTGCCTTTGTAATACAATGAATTTTGCAAACGTATACTGACGATTTTGATCTGGCTAACCTATTGTATCTGCAGTGCAAATAGCCGGTCATAGGGTGTTACAAAAAAAAACACTCAAAATTCTATTTAGAAATGAAGGGTTGATATCTGAAGGTTTATTTTCTCGTCATACAAAACTATAGAGGGGCAATTTATGTGCAGATTGGATACAAAAGCGTGGTTTTGTTGATTTACAAACTTATATAAGCAGTAATTGACAAGTTCATGTTTTGGTCTGGTAAACGCCAAAAATGAAAAAAAACTCAGATAAAAAAATAAAATAACTTCATGTCCAGTGAAAGAATTTAGACAAGTTAAATAACAAATTTTCAATCCGTTTTCACTCTTATAACTCTTGAGGTAACTGTACTGAATTCATAAATCTTTGTTAATTTTAATCACAACTATTTAGTCAAGGCTATTTTCAAACTCTGGCTCTGAACAATTTAAAACGTTTTTTTTTTTTTTTTTTTTAAGCTTGTCTATCGCTTAAAATCATATTGTGACTTCGATACACTGTGTTTAAAAATACAATCGAAAATTCAGTATGATTAAAGATCATAAGAGATACATTTGATTCGCGGTAAAATTGCATTTTGTTTAATCATTTCTAGTTTATTGTTCGGTGTCAGCCTCATTTAATATCCCCGTTTCTCCAATTCAAAAACAACACGACAGTTTCCTTTCAACGTCAAAGTTAACATACTTATTTGTACCAGCTCATCCGGAGAGAGGATAGAATTTGAAGGATTTTGTTCATTTAGATCCGATTAGTGTTTCCGGGTTCACTCGATATGTTTGAAACAATTTCAACCATTGTGTTAAAAAGATGAAAGAGATATCATTACAGGGAAATCAGTCACATTCTTTCGTACTGTAAAACTGACCAGGAAAAAGAAATTTGTGACCAGTTTAAAGTTCAATAAACCCTTAAGAAGAATGTATTGGCTAAGTCCTTTAAGAAGACGATAAAGATCAACCGATGTATGACAATATGTTAGAAGAATATTTTGATTAAGTCCTTTAAGTAGATGATAGGATGTTCCGAACTTACTTAGATGAAAAAGATTCAAACCTGATAATATATTATTGTTTTAAGGATGAACTTGCATCATACTTTATAATATTTTTAATAAACTTCATCTCAAAGATGGATTTAAACAGAAACTTCCGACTGCAGGTTTGTACACGGTTCGTGATGAAGTCGATTAGCTTAGAGATTTTCCTGATAATTCTGCATGGTATTTTAAGGCTTGTACATATGACGTTATGAAAATCTTAAATCAGCAGTTATCAGCAACACTATCTAGAAAAACTCGAAACATTTTATAAAATCAAACATGCACAGCCTAAGATGCAGTAAGATCAAATTTGATCTAAAATGCTACCAACAACCGATTACTTGGTTGATTGATTGATTGATTGATCGATTAATGGTTGTGTATCTCTAGCAATATTCCATTCTACAGGAGTTAGAGCAACTATCTGTTACTCTGATAGAGCTACGAAGAACAACTTGAGAGCAGCGATATACGATACGAATTTTGCTAAAGTAAAACGGCCGATTGCAGGATTATCTTTAAATAAATATAGACGCGCGCATATCATTGTATACTGATGTCGTCTCCTGGTATTCTGTGTTCTTTTGAGCGAACGGTAATGTTCAAATTTCTGTGGTTTACAGTAACTGCGGTAACCTCGTCGCGATCCGTGTTTTCATCATGACTTTATTATTTTTTATAATTGCTCGTAGTGGGTGAGTTACCTTTGTGGAAGTAGCGGGTCCAGTTTAAAAAAAAGAGGCTCAATCTGGCCCACCAAAAAATATGTCAAAAAGGGTGGCAGTAAAATTATAGATAGACTATATTGAAAAAATAATTCTTAGGTCTAAGCGGGTCCGGGCCTCCTTCATCCTTGAATCAACCTCTGGTTGGTAATGGTATATAGTTATAAGGCCAAATAAAAGTATATGTGTGGTTCTAGTTACATCATGAAAAAAATTAGGGTCGGTAAGTTGGCACAATTTTTTTTTTTTTTTTTTTTTTTTTTGGATTTTCAAAATCCGGAAAAAAAATCGTGTGTTCACCGAGTTGGATTCCATTTTTAGTCAATTTTATTGCATTCTGTTAAGAATTTGTTGCATTTTAGCCATAGTGGATACTTCTAATGGAAATTCAAATGACAGATGTCTGTGAATTTAATTTTTTCTACAAAATGGGATCGTTCGAAAATTATTTTTCAGAAATGGAAAAAAAAGTTCTAGGGTTGGGTTGGGGGTTGGGGTGTTTAAACTAGGGTCGGTCGGGTAACTGAAACCACACATATACTTTTATTTGGCCTAAGGACAGATCAATAAAGGAGTGTAATATCGAAAAAAATGTCCTTTTTTCAAGTACAAATTGAAGAAAAAAAGCGGGTCCGGGCCACCTTCATCCTTGGATCAACCTCTGGTTGGTAATGGTATATAGTTTAGGACAGATCAATGAAGGTGTGTAATATCGACAAATTTTCCTCCATTTTCAAGTACAAATTGAAGAAAATAATCGTGATTCATATAAATTTATTCTTCCTTTTAAGGAAACAGACTCCCACTATTTAGCCTTTTCTTGGTCTTTATGGAGTATAAGATTATTGAAAGTGTTCGTGTCGATTTTTTTTTGCACATGTTGCCATTTTACCACAGATTTTTCAATTTATGTTCCGCGTGAAGTAAGATTAACTTAATTTGTAAAATTAACCCTTTAAATTGGCACACATTTCTGAACGTTATCAATAAACCAAAATATTCTACAATCAATAAAGATGTAAAAGAATATTGTTTAAAAAAGGAAGATAATTTTTCTTCAAACCTTAGAAAAACTGCTGGTATGAAGGAAGGTATGGATGGGGGAGGAGTCCTTCATTTCTGTATTCTTTAATTTTTTTATTCCATTTTTCTCTATTCTTTATACTTTTTGCCCATTATTCTGTATTCTTTATATTTTAGCACCTCATTATTCTCTATTCTTTATTTTTTTGTATATTTTTCTCTATTCTTTATATTTTTTGCCCATTATTCTCTATTCTTTATATATGTTTTGACCATTATTCTCTGGTCTGTAAACCCCGATCCCTACCCTCATATAGACAATGGCAGAATAACACATAAAAGAAGACAAGATCATGCTAGACACTAATGAAAAATACAAAACAGAATACAAAAAGATACGTGAAAGGAACACAATTCCCCTAAAAGAGGGACGAAAGATACCAGAGGGACAGTCAAACTCATAGATCGAAAACAAACTGACAACGCCATGGCCAAAAATAAAAAGACAAACAGACAAATAATAGTACAGATGACACAACATAGAAAACTAAAGACTTAGCAACACGAACCCCACCAAAAACTGGGGATGATCTCAGGTGCTCCGGAAGGGTAAGCAGATCCTGCTCCACATGTGGCACCCGTCGTGTTGCTTATGTTATTACAAATCCGGTAAATAGTCTAATTCGGTAAGTCACATTCGTGAAAAGGGAAGGGTATTGTAGTTACGACATAAGGAACATATCCGATATCATCTGAGGGTCTGGATTGGTGGTCCTTCATTTCTTTATTCTTCAATATTTTAGACCGTTTTTCCTTAATCTTTATTTATTTTTCCCATTTTCTCTATTCCTTACATTCCGCACCCCAGTTTTCCTTATTCAATATTTTCTTGCCTGTTTTTCTCTATCTAATTCCCCCCTTTAATTTGCACTTTTGCCCATTATTCTCTATTCTGTAAACCCTCATCCACACCCTTATGGATGATAAAGATACATACATAAGAAAATTACCATATTTAGTTTACAATGATCATTTACTTACCTTATTTATATCGTACACGATAAAATTCTTCAATCATTCTGGTCTTTATTCTTGTAAGATGCGATCCACACTGACATAGACGCCGGTTGTTCAATTACGAGAACAGGTTAAAAAAATCAATTTTTAATCACTGAAATTGTCCGTAAATTTTGTTATATTCTCTATTATGTATTATTGCACAACAAGAATCAATACTCAAGCAGAGAAATACAACTAACTCTTGATCACCATTCAGTGCGGTCCTTCTTTTTCTTGTTCTGTCGTCTGCTTCTTTTCAATTGTAACCCGGATGCATGCTGAGAACAAAATGGTCTCTTGTGTCATCTGAAAATGACAATAAGAAAGTTATTAAGTATATATATTCTGCATGAATGAACTAAGTATAAGACTGGAGTGGGTTTATCGCGACTTTTAACCCCTACCGTTGGTTTCTTACATCATCGCTCTATCACAAGTCGAGGATAATTATACAAAGACATGAATGGACGTTATTTTTTTTTTATCTAAAGGGGGCGTGCTCTCGACTTTTCTACCCGAATATCTTCATCACTTAAGTAGATAAAGATTACCTACCGATTACAATACGGACGAAGGGTATACATGTTGCAGACACGTTATCGCAAGTTTTAAGACATCAAAGACAAATTGAAAATAAGTTTGTCGTTTGTCAAATAGTCACTGACGAAAAATTTCGGAGATGATTTGACGCTGACGGGAAAGAGGACTAAAAACTCCAGGGATTATTTTTTGAAAATAAATTGAATTTAAAACTGATAATAAATTATTACGTCAAGTATGTGACGAAAGAGTTCGATTCTGGTATTTGCAAGAGACTGATTGCATTACATGTAGTGACAAATATCACATGTATATTCCAGTAGAGACTAAAATGCTCTTCAACTTCGTACTTGATTTTGACTTTTAACTTTTTTGATTCGAGCGTTACTGATGAGTCTTTTGTAGACGAAACGCGCGACTGGCGTACAACATTATAAGCCTTGTACGAGTTCGACATGAAATGTGTTTATAACAATCAAGCTATCCCAACTTCAGTGTAAAAATTGAAAGAAATTGAAAATAAAGCCTCCAATATAAGAAAAATCCATGACTTGCATATAATAGGACAATATAGATAGGGTTATAAGGTAAAATAAAAGGAGGGTGGGGGTAATCAAAACCCGAAAGTACAATAAGAACCCAGACAACACCATGGCCAAAAAGAATAACGACGAAAAGACAAACAATTGTCCACAAAATTAAGGTGGTACATAATACTAAAGGGAGATAACTGTATAGAAATCAGCTGAACGTTTTAATCACGTTCTATTTTTAAGGAAATATTAAGATTCTCAATGATCAAAATTAGTGTTTGTCAAACTGCTATATATATCCAATGAATTTTTTCCCGATAAAGTGTGCGGTTCAAATTTTTTGAAATTTTTATATTTTTGTCAAAGGGTCAAAGTAAATATTTTGTCAAAATTTTATGAAAATTAAACTAGTCAAATTAATTTTAGTCCATGTGTTTGGTACCACCTTAAAGATTGAGCAACACGAACTGCACCAAAAAAAACGTCATCTCAAGTGCTCCGGGAGAGTAAGCAGTTCCTGCTCCACACATCACACCGTCGTGTTACTCGTGCAAGTAAAAATCCATTTATCCCGACTTATTAAATATTATTTGACATTACTTATCGGTACCAGTATACAGGTTAGAAACCAGTTCTTCCGACATTATTCAAAATACGCTGGTTGCTTGTTATATTACTTTAGGTATACTGTTATGTTTTTGCTTACTAGTATATGTGTGTCTTTATTTTAATATTAAAAATCTTGTTTCCTTCCATCTTTCCCAATACGTGTAGAAAAAGGTGAAATGTGAAACTCTTTATCAATTTGAATATTACTTATATACAAAGAATGCTACGACAACAATAATACAGGTAAGAATGCATTCCTAGTACGTTAACATACATTTTATATACTTTTGCACTTCAATTATAAAAGTGTTAAATACGAGATGTAAAAAAACTTTTTTTTTCAAATACAAAATAGTTTCTAATGCATCATTACCTACAGGGGTTACATGTTTAACCTTGTATCTGTTTCTAAGAACAACATCGAATTATTATATTTAAGTGAAATCACAACTTTCACTTTTACAATTGGATAATGAAGGCATGTAAGAAATTTTAACCCCCGATGGCAAAATATTGTAATTGCTTCTGCTTTTGTTTTAGTCTACTATGGTACAATCCCCATATTGAGAAATTATAAACCATGGCAACTAGTAGATATTGAATGAATGGACTAACTATAAAAACAAAGTTTTTGAAAGTACGAGATGCTTGAGGCGCACTCGATTTTGTCCTTGTGACTACTCTTGCTAAGGAAATGTGTGGTGTATAAATACAATCACGAATTTGTAGCCCTGTGGGATGTATAAATACTCAGCCGCGGATTTTTTGCTCAGTTGGATGTATAAATACACAGTCACGGATTCGTTGCTCTGTGGTTTGTATAAATACACAGCCGCGGATTTGTTCCTCTGTAAATGTATAAATATACAGATACGGCCGTGTTCGGCATATAAAAAAAGTTCGAACGCTGACTTAACCCGAATAATTCAGTCCCTCTCCGTAATCGATCTCTCATACTTGCGAATGAAGTAATCGTAGATCAGCGGAATATAACGACTGAATTATTCGGGTAAGGTTAACAATGACTTTGAATTTAAGATACGTTATTAATTCACCGTTTCAGAATCTATTGCATTCTGGGTAATTTCATTGTTCGTACCCCAAAATGAAAACAACGTCACGTCATTGGTTGAATTGAATAGTTTATGACGTTGTTAGCCAATCACAGCGTTTTTTTGGCGTATGCGTTTGAAAACATTACCCATAATGCATTAGATTTTGAAATGGCGAATTGGTCATAAAAGTGGATAGGTTTGGCACGCTGTAAAACCTGGTTCACCTAACAACAGTCATCGATATTCCACTCAAATTCTACTATGACACTGCTACATTGTTTCAACTAAATGCACATAAAATCGAATCTTCCGACAAACAAAATGAAAAGAAATTTAACTTTCAGTAATTGAAAAAAATAGTTCAAATTATGCAAATAGCAAAATAAATCAATTAATAAACACATACTTACTTACTATTTGTATAAATATGATCTGTAAAAATCGGTTTGTGAATTTGCTAGAATTTTTTTTACAATGCAAAAGCAATCTATTTCTCCATTTACCTGTATGTACCTGGGGATACAAACTTCAAACAAACGAGATGTTTCATCTTTATCTACATCCCTCAAAACAGGTCAATACATTGTGAAAATCTATTGACAGACCGCTCAAGGCAGTTGTACATGTATTATAATTAAATCGAGTTGAAGAGCGACTATTTTTCCAACGACACACAGCTCAACATTTTCATTTAATGAACTATATGATATAGCTAGTTAAGTCTTTCTGAGACAAAAGCGAAAAAATAATGAACCTGCTTTTATTTAATATACTCCATCGTTGATATTAGTTCACACCATAAATACATAAATGACTATGGTGTAATCTTCCGTCAAATAGTTACTCATAAGACACCGGTGTAATCTTCCGTCAAACAGTTACTCATAAGACACCGGTGTAATCTTCCGACTTACAGAAACTGTTATCCACAATACAATGGTTCAATCGTTCCGTCAAACAATTATTCACATGATACTGCATGGTGTAATCAAGCAGTTACTTATAAGACTCTGCTTCAATCGTTTCGTCAAACAGTTACTCATAAGACTCTGGTTCAACCGTTCTGTCAAATAGTTACTCACGAGACACTAGTTCAATCGTTCTGTCAAACAGTTACTTACAAGACACTAGTTAAATCGTTCTGTCAAACAGTTACTCACGAGACGTTAGTGTAATTTTCCTTCAAACAGTTCACAATACTCGATTCAATCGTTCTGTCAAACAGTTACTCACGAGACGCTAGCGTAATTTTCCGTCAAACAGTTATTCCAAATACTCTGGTTCAATAGTTCTGTCAATCAGTTACTCACGAGACGCTAGTGTAATTTTCCGCCAAACGTAACTCTCAAGACTCTGGTCCACTCCTTCTGTCAAACAGTAACTAACAAGACAATGGTTCAATCGTTCCGTCAAAATTACTCACAATACACTGGCTCAATTATTCCGTCAATGTTACTCACAATACGCTGGTTTGATTGTTCCGTCAGAGGTACTAACAAGACAATGGTTCAATCAATCCGCCAAACAGCGACCTACGAAACACTGCGGTATATTCGTTTCATCAAACAGTTACTCAAAATACACCTGGTTCAATTATTACGACAAACAAAGACACTGGTTCAATTTTTCCATCAAAAAGTTACTCATAAGATACCTGGTTCAAACGTACCATCAAAAAGAGTAATAAGGGCATACCCGATTTTTGTTGGAATTGAATCCTTTAAAGGACTTTAAATAGTAATTTCACACATGGTGTTAAACTATACACGTTGAAGTTACATCTCTTTCTGAGATTTACATTTTTTTTACACTTTAAGCTGTATTGCTTTTGAATAAAGTATTATTACTATATAATATAATATAATATAATATAATATAATATATATATATTCATGTATAAATATTCCAAGCAAAATATTGTCCGCGTCAAAATAAGTCAAACTATTGTTTTGTAACTACTGATTAGCGGATTTTCTTCTAAATTTTAATTGATTGGATCATATTTTGACGTCATAAACTTTTCAAAATTGTTTACACGGTACCAAAAATTTAATCAATATCGCCCTGTTCCTTCCTACATTGAAGTCCAAAAGAATTAAAAAAATTAATTGATGTGGTCTATATTTTCTTTTAATTCTTACACAAAAACATCACACCTATTTTGTGACCAAAACGCACCCAGTCTGGCTTTGATGAAACGAATAACTTAAATATCTCTTGTCAGTATCTTTAAAATCTTAAATCGTTGATAATTAAACCCTGGGTGGGTGTTTAAATGTGTGCAGAAAATTTTATTCTCATATTTGACGCGTATTTTTATTTTTTTACATGGAATAAAAGTCGGAGCGTTGTAAAATCCTTGTTAACTAAGCCTGGAAACAGGGTCTATATTTTAATCAGATTTAATCAAATTAATATTTGAAAACTACCTTTTATTATTTGACAATTCGCCATTACAGAATCTAAAGGACTGTGGGTAATTTAATTGTTCGTACCGCAAAATGAAAATAACGGCGCATCATTGGATTAATTTCCATTGTTTGGAGGGATTTTAACCAATCACAACGTTTTGGTGTACGCTTTTGAAAATATTACCCAAAATACATTAGATTCTGAAACAGCGAATTAATGACAAGGTTGTCCTTACAGTTGTCTCAACATAAAAGAGATAGATTTCGCTTTTCGCGCCACGTACACATTTTGCCTCGGTCAACACTATAACACAATTCCTAAATTGAAGGAGACATTGGGAAAATGTCAATTGGTCAGAAACCCAACAATTCAAAAAAATCACCATATATGTTCAACAACAAACATTCATGTGATATGCTTGTTTCAGAGATTATTTAATAGTGTAGTAGCCCACAGCTTTCTAATCAGCAAATTTTTAAGATAACCTTTCGCGTGATTTAAGGAACCAATGTTTGTAGCTTTGAAGTATCATTAAAAGTCAAATTATTTCGTGCTATGTATCCAAGGGCCCTGCTATTTTACCGTGTTACTAACACTTCGAGACGTCTAATTCCTCAAAACAAACTCCTGTCAAGAAATTTGTAAATTGCTAACAGACGCTATGAAATCAAATATAAAAACATAGGAAAACAAACAAAGATCTATCGATTGTTTTGCTTACTATACGAACATCATTTAATCAAACAAAATGACAAACTATTTATACACAAGTATACAGCTCGACAGGATCAACATTGCAAATCGAATAAGGGAGCTACCATTTGATTTTTATGGGGAGGGGGGCTAGGATGAAATTTGAAAAAAAAGGCAGGACAGGAGTTTTGAGTAAAGAAAAAGGCAGGATGAGCAACTTCGTAAAAAAAAAGGCAGGATGACAATTTATGTAAAAAAAAAGTCAGGATAAATTTATAAAAAGGCAGGACCTAATAGAATGAAAAATAAAAAGGCAGGACAGAGATTACAACTAAAAAAAAATGCAGGACAACATTTTTCATCCTAGCCCCCCCCCCCATAAAAATCAAATGGTAGCTCCCAAAACTATTTTCATATTACCGACTTTTGACTCTAAGAGTTTATAATTTTTCGACAGGTTAGTATACCTACTATGTGGAAGGACGTTTGGTACTCGGTCAAGCAACCGACTGTAAGCTTAATTTTACGCAGTACTTCTTTCCGTTTCTCTTACCTGACCGAGTACCAGAATGTCCTACAATAAGGTAGGTAACCTGTCGAAAAATTGTATACTCCGGAATCAAAAGTCAGTGATATGTAATAGTTTTTTTCTCATTTGAGACTTGTATCAATTATAAAAAAAAAATCCCATGTGCAGGCGTTTCTAATTCTAATTATCAACACCAAAGGAAAATAAATGTCTTTTGAGATTTAAGGGTTTGTGTTGTTGCATCATTGACGTTTTTGCAATCTGAATATCTTTCGCCGCCGATCTTTTGGAACATCATTTGCCTCGAGCTTGTGTCTTTAAGAATGTTTGTGTAAGATTTATCGTTCTTGTGTTGTTGTTGTTTGGTTGGAGTTTAGCACCATTTTCGGTGTCATTAATAGCTATATATTATTGATGTCAGTTTGTTTTTTGTGGCGGAAGCTGAAGTACCGACAAACGGCAGAAAAAATGGCAATCCTTGTCAATTAAGATCGGAGTCAAACCACGTGAACACATCTCGCCAAGAGCGGGGTTCAAAATCTCTACCCTAGAGTTGACAGGCTAGTGCTCACTGTAGATCAACTCATTAAACCACGCTGACAAGTGGCTCTGATTGTCCACTATGTACTTATAGTAATTTTAAATGGGGAAAATCATGAATCGTTCATTTAAAAAATTAAGAATGTGGAAAAAGATAATCATGAAATGACTTTCAATGGTTAAAAGAAAATAACTTCATAAAGTGAAATGACAAAAATATTTCAGAAAAAGAAATATAGAATCAAGTCTGGTTTTTACTTGTCCTTTATGAGACAAAAAGAATTATATGTCCAGCTTGAGCATGGAGAAATCTGTCTTACAATTAGTGACACTTGAAATTCTGTTTGTCTTTATAAATTATAATAATCTTTATTGCAAAATTACACCCATAAGGATCAAGCAATACAAACAATGCATGGTCGTAACATGAAATTGCTCGTGCTGAATTTTAACTCGATAATCAACTTTTCAATGATATTTTCAAACTCTGCGTATGTCTAGACAATGAACCAATTAATTTACAAAAAAGTGGGTCGGCTCTTAAAATTAAATTACTAAACTTTTCTTCATCACTTGTTAAAAACAATGAACAACTAAGTTTGTTGATCCTAAGTCACCCATATCACCCGTCTGCGCCTCGATGTATATACCAATATTTTTTTATCATATCAATATTCTAGGTGGACATTAGAACTGTGCATTATATAGAGACAATCGACCAGTTTTATGACCAAATTGGTAATTATTTGAACTTCTCACCGAATCCCTTCTGCCAGAGTGTGTTTACGATATTTTTGTCATATAGCAATACACTAAAAAATTGGAATGATAATTACATGTGTAAACAGTCAATCATAAAGTCTTATTTTGTTGATATTCCTCTGAATTCTTCAACGTCCGCTTCTTGAGCCTCAATTTATATCCCGAGAGCTATATATCCTTCCATATAATGCATATTTAATTTAGACATATTAAAATACTGGAAATTTGATTTGAAAAACTGAACAAATCCTCTGATAAAGTACATGAAACCCTCCACTGAACTTTTAAAAAATTCTCAATGTCCCCTTTTTGTGCCTCAATTTACATTTCGAGAGCTATATACCCTTACACTAATTGCATATCTATTTTGATATATTTTTTCATCATGACATACCGGAAATTTGATTTAAAAAAATAACCAATCCTCTGATAATGTACATTGACACCTCCAATGAACTTTCAAAGAATGTTTCAATGTCCCCTTCTTGTGCCTCAATTTACATCCCGAGAGCTATATATCACGGCCACTTTTTTCCATATCAATACACTGGAATTGGAATTGTACATTAAAAGAATAAAATAAAGATCATCTTCTAGCAATTGTATAATGGCGCCGTGTTGTCTGACAGTAGATTTATTGGGTGTTCAACATTATCATGATCGGGGCTATAATCACTTTTTTAGCTAAAGCCAACTGTCATTGCTGGGAGGGAATCAATGTTTATTGTTCTCCAGAGCTGTTTTAGGACTATGTAAAAATATATCAGTCTAAATAGAATAATGGAAATGCCGAGGTTATTGTAATTGCACCACATATCTAATGTAAGTTATAAGAGAAGAACATTTTTGGATACAAATAAATATATTTTGTACATAATTTAATAAAAATTTGATTGCTAAATGAACCTATATTAAACAATTTAAAAATAAAGGAGTTTTTTTTCTACCAAGCATTTTATTTTTTTTCTTTCCGAATAGAACATAAATTAGAACGTAGAGTTTTTATCCCTGAGTTGCAAAGTTTTCATAGTAGAAAATTTAGTGTCGAAATAGTTGACTAATATATGTGGGCAATCCGATTAGTCCAGCTTTATATTTGCATGCATTAACGTGTCTTACGTCAGTGAATTACGCGTACACGTGACATCATACATAGATCAGTATCTCAACGCATCATATCAACAAGCACTGCATGGTTTCTGGAAGATATCTCAGAGCGGCTGACGATTTGAGCTAATAATTTATAGACGATATTAGTAGCATGTGAAACCAACACTTTGAACCTTAGAACCCCACATGTATATTCTTATATTTTTGTTGTTGTCTGGACTTCTGTTCATAGAAAGGACAGACCAGCTAGAGTCCACTTATTCTAAGTACATTGTCAAATTTCTTTGAAATAAGGTTATAAATAGATAACTTGGGGAGGTCAGTGTAACCCCCCCCCCTTTTCAAATTTTTTCTATTGGCTAATTTTACAGGTATTACCTAGGCTAAAGTAGAAATAAAATTTAAAGAAGATATTATCAGTAGATCTGAATGGAAGGATTTGTCTACTCGTGGTTTTGCTTAAATAGAGTAAGTTATATCGTCTTGAACTCATGATTCCATCGGAGGTCTTATATTCGAATGTTATCCCTTTTCAAAAATAGAGTGCTTTTGGCATAGACTGAAGCTAAAATACTAGTGTGCGTTTAGCATAGATTGAAATAAACATGGCTGTGTGCTTTTGGCATTGATTCAAAAAGATTTTATTTGATGTTTTGAAATAAATTCAAATCGAAACAATTTTTGGTTTGGTTTTTTATGCATGAATTAAAATTGAAGCAATTGTGTGTTGAAGCCTAAGACACAATTAACAGCAAAACTGTGTGCTTTTGACGTGGATAGAAATTGAACAATAGGCATTTCCTACTTTTAATGTGCATAGACTTATAAAAAGATTGTGCTGGGGTTTTTTGTGTGTTTTTTGTTGTTGATGCTAAGTTTGATATAAAAACGATAGAGTGTGATAAAATGAAATAGTTACAACAGTTTGTTTTGGAATAAAATGGAATAAAACAATTGTGTTCTGGAATAAGTTTAAATAAAACAAGTGTGATTTGCAATAAATTGAAATTAATCAAGTGTGTTTTAGAATAAATCAAAATAAAACAACAGTGTGCTTTGAAATAAATTGAAAATAAACAACAGTGTGCTTTTGCATGTACTGAAAAAGAAACGATTGTATTTTTAAATTGTGTGCTTTCCAGCAAAGATTTAAATTAAGTAGATTGTGTGCTTTTTTTTGGTAAGTTACAGGCATGAGTTGGAGATATTGTGCGTCTCGCTCAGGGGATATAGTTAACTGACAGGAAATAAGAACCCACAACCCTCAGGTGAATATCATAAATACTATATATTGTTGGTTGTTGACATAGACCGAAAAAGAAAATAAAATGTCATGCTTTTGACATACACTGAAATAGAACCTTTCACTCAACTGTACCGGAAATGCTGCGAGAATTCTGAACAATTAATTACACACCGTTAGACTTATGACATTAAGTCGGTCACTTAATTAGCGACTTATAGACATATATATTTTGTTACTGTATAATAAGCTCATAGTTATCAGATAAATCGAAAAGATTGATGTTTATCTTCTTCTTGTTTCATCTTTTACACAAAAATTCCACATGAAATTTCAAGAATTCCAAGTAGTTCCGAACTATTTAGCTACATAAATACGGTATAATTTTGAAAATGCAACCGTTTATGTTTAAAACGCAACCGTTTATGTTAAAAACGTAACCATTTATGTTTAAAACGCAATGCTTTATCTTTGTTCATCTGTTGGGATATAAAGACAGATGAGGAAGTTACAATCTAATCAAAATACAGATCCTGTATCCACGTCTCGCTTACATGGATGACAACGCTCTGTTCTACTTTCTGTTTTAAAAGACCTTTCGGGATCCTCTGCTTTTTACCTAAAGGTACAAACCTTCAAAAATTTTAAATCCGGATTTCACTAAAGATAGAAAAATCAATGAGCTACGCATACGGCTTCATCACACCGCAATATGCGTACCAAATAATAAAAATAGCCGAAAATATGAAAAAAAAAATGTATCATATTTAGAGGAAACTCGAATGATTTTTGTAACTTCCAATTTTGTATTAAGCATTTTCAGTTTTACAGCAACCAACAAGTCTTATTTTCCAGATACAAGCTCAAAATCCGTGTCTTAGATTTCTAATATCATTTCCTATTTTAGAAAAATGGCTGGGTTTATTTTTGTTCCAATTACCTTATAAATTGCAAATATACAGAATTGATAAAAAAAAATACATTACAACTTGACCTTATAAATTTAGGGTACGGCTTTGAAGTATTTCCCCTTTCATTTTGGTTAAAACATATTCCATTCTCTATTTTATGTAATTAGTATCTCTAAAGCTGGCAACGCTAGTTCTAGAATAAAAGCATTCAACCTTTTTTCCGGTTTTCTTCCAAATATGGGGCTATAGAAATATGCACGGGACTAATTTGGCTTTCTAATCTAGCGCTCTTTTGAAATGGTACTTTGTCTTAGTACTTTTAACAATGGCAAATTTATAGCTATGTGAATACGATTACCCAAATTTTTCTGAAGAAGACTATTGTGCTCCCTAAGAGGATCTGGATGAGGGTCATTCATTTCTGTAGTCTTAAAATATTTTTGGCCATTTTTCTCTATTCTTTATACTTTTTGTCCATTATTCTGTATTCTTTATATGTATTTTAGGACTTCATTATTCTATATTCTTCATTTCTGTAGTCTTAAAATATTTTTGGTCCATTTTCTCTATTCTTTTTATTTTTTGCCCATTATTCTCTATTCTGAAAACCCCATCCACGCCCTCCCCTAAGCCTGTCATTTTGATAGTCATTGTTTTTTTTTTAATAAAAGGGACATAACTCCAGCCATTTGAGAAAATAATCAAGTTTTTAACCCTATCATTCCTTTATAGAAAGAGCAACCTTAGTGATTGCCCGTTTGGAGGTATAATATTATATAAAACTGCGTATTCATGATTCCTTTGCTTTTTATGTTAATTTGAGCATTTTCAAGCATTCGTAGCCGTTTTATTTATTATATATTTAAATAATATGACAGTCACTTCATGTCAAAACAAATTGCCTGGCTTGTGTTGCAAAATTCACCAAACCTCACATAACATATGAAAGCGGAGTGGTGCCTTGATGTCCGAAAGATCAAAACCAAGTAATTCTGATCTGATAAACAGGTAAAATATGCCCTTATATTTCAATCTTATACAACTTTTTTTTATTCACAATAAATATTCAACAAGGTTAAATAGTGATTCCATGCCCTTTAGCTTTCATTTCATACCAAAATAACCAAAATATTTACTTATTTTGAAGATTAATAAAATTGAGAATGGAAATGGGGAATATGTCAAAGAGACAACAACCCGACCAAAGAGTAGACAACAGCTGAAGGCCACCAATGGGTCTTCAACGCAGCGAGAAAATCCCGCACCCGGAGGTGGTCCTCAGCTGGCCCCTTAATAAAATTGTGTACTAGTTCAGTGAAAATGGACGTCACACTAAACTCCAAAACATATAAATGGACTAAAATTAAAAAAACATACAAGACTAACAAAGGCTAGAGGCTCCTGACTTGGGACAGGCGCAAAAATGCGGCGTGGTTAAACATGTTTTGTGAGATCTCAATCCTCCCCCTATACCTCTAACCAATGTAGAATAAAGTAACACATAGCAATACGCACAGTAAAACTCAGTTTAAAAGAAGTCCAAGTCCGATGTCAGAATAGGTAACAAAAGAAACTAAGCAAAATGACAATGGTACATAAATGAACAAAGGACTACTAGCAGTTACTGACATGCCAGCTCTATGCGTAGGAACTATTTTGTGTGAACTACGTACTACTTTCATCTGTGTTTTTCCTGGCCGGACCCGAATTATTGGTTATTTACCTATCAGATCAATTATTCTGAAATAAATTCACAATGTATCAAGACAATACCGAACAAAACGATGTAGTGATATATTTAAGTAGTTCGTCTTAAATTATTTCTCAATATTGATCGTTGCTATGGCAATCAAGCAGTCAGTTTTGAGCAATCGAAATAATATACAATCTAAAGAGTGTGTATAGATGGATTGAATCCTTCCGTGTTTTGATAGATGTTCTCGGATCTCGCGAGATTACAACTAAAGAATTATCTTTCATTAAGAGCTATTTGACAGTAATTATAGCTGACACATGCCGGTTTTGTAGCGCCCTCCGGAATAGCCTTTTACAGTTACTATAATCGCTCAATAATTTACAAATTTGATTAAATTTGATTTATGATCGGTTGATTATTCTGTACATTGCAAGTTTTATGATTCTTGTCTTCTTTGTGGTTTCAATCAAAACCCACGAGAATTATAGTTGTTTGTGGTTTTTAGCTCTATCAAATTTTCAAAGATATTCTCCTTAAGTAAGAATTTCTGCATTTTACGTAAAATTGGTTAGATAAATTTAAAATACTTTAACTGGATATTTTGATTCATTTAAAATGTGAAATTGCACAAACAATATACATGTCCCAAAAGACCTATAGCCCACGGTCTGTATTTCTTGCAACGACGGATTCACTCGTCTAAACTCAGCCTATTCCGTTCCTCCATACAAGAAGAGTATAGCGGATTCACCCGAGGATTGCCGATTGCGACGGCTTGTCAAATTGTGTAAAAACCAAAATAACAAAAGATTGGATTCCTTTACCATAAATTACGTGGCTTCCGACACCTTCTCCTATTTTAAATAACATTTGGTTGAAGTCTAATTGATGTATAATCCGCATCTTCCTTCTTTCATTCATATATTATATTTAATTTTCATTATATTATTGATCGTTGCTATGGCAACTAAGCAATAAGTTATGAGCTATACTATTTTGATATATAATTACATTATAATCAAACATTACAATATTATATTTATTCAAATATTAAAACACAAACTTGTGCGGAATCTTTGGGCACTAAATTGTGCGGGTTTCTTTTGGCACTAACTTGTGCGTGTTTCTTCGGCCACTTACTATATATATTTGGATTTCACAGTGTACTAACTTGCGTACATTTCGTTGGCATAGGGGAAGGTAGCTTCATTGTGTGTTCAACGAATTACAAATTTCATATAGAATTGTATGCCGAAATAAAAACAAGTGTCCGTAAGTATCGGTCATAAAGCGATTATGGATCGGTTTAGATGAACAAGAGGTGGATTTAGGGGAGGCCAGGGAGGCCGCCCCCTTTCAAAATTTAAAAATCCTGGATCCGCATCTGAAAACGATTGATCGATGCCTGTTAATTGCATAGCGGGGTAAACTTTCATATTTACAAAGGACAATTTCATATTAATGTCTTTGTGTTTCTAAATGCTGCCAATTAATTCTAAAAGCGTTGGTTTGACCTGTCCGCGAACGCTTCCAATAGGCCGTTTCAGAATCATAAGGACTATACGTAATTTTATTGTTTGTACCCCAAAATGAAAATAACGTCATGTCATTGGTTGAATTTCAATTGTTTTTGACGTTTATAACCAATCACGACGCTTTGGTGTACGCTTGTGGAAATATTACCCAGAATGCATTAGATTCTGAAACGGCGAATTAAGAGACCACAGCCAAGGTTGTCGTGAATGTGAATGAAATATGTGTTTTAAATGTTTGATCTTTCCAATAAATAGCGATTTTTTTAACTATTGTATTGACTACAATGTACACAGAAACTATTTCAATAGAACATATGTTATTCATATAAAAGTATTGTAAATTCAGCTGTTGTGTATGTAGGTGGATTTCATCCTTTGAAATAAAAAGTAATTACACAAGGTAACATTTGTTGGATTAAAATTGACATCAGTTTATTTTTTCAATTATCATTGCCGTGTCGTTTGAGTGTCGTAGTTGACTAGGTGTATTTCGGTGACGCAATCTTATTGGCAAAATCAGGAAAGGTCTTATTTTAAATCTTTGGAAATAGCAAGCTCGCCCTCATCTTTTCTATCCATATGATGGTCCTAATTGTTTTATCGTCTTTTCGGTTTAGAGACAGATCAGCACAATTTGATTGAACTACACAGATCTGTGTCCACGCTTTGCTAAAAGGGAAAGCAAAGCGTGGACACAGGATCTATATTTTAATTAGATTGACAGTAGCATGTCTATTTCTAGTTTAAGGAATCTTTTTATAGTATTTAAGTAGTTTCGTGGGCCAATTCACCTTGATGGATTTATTTAGCAGAAAGGAGATAATACAACATGTCTAAAAATGCTGTCAATTTATCATTGAAATGGCGACAAGGAACTTTAGCTGTACGAGTCAGCATTCATGTTGAAGATAATGCCTCGTTCACACGTACATTTAATTCGAATTGAATTCGAATCGAATGCGAATCGAATTCGCTAATCGCGTTCACACACTCTTCTTTTTTAATTCGAATTGATTCGAATTGGCTAAATCGCATTATCCAATTCGCATTAGAAATGCGTTTTTGTTAATACGAATTAAAAGTTAACGTCGTTATGACAGTAAAGCGAATTTGACGCGCATTGCAATTCGAATTAGAATTTACGTTTGGACGTTCAACATTTCGAATGCGAATTAAACTAATTCGAATTAGTTAATGCGAATCGAATTCGAATTACGTGTGAACGCAGCATAACTTTAAACCGGATTTTGATAAACGTTGTTGTTTGACAGACCGGTCTGTTGAGTTTGATTTGAATTATAAAACCCAAAAATCCCAAAAGAATGGCAATTCAGTAGAAGATGAAAATCATGTTTCAATCGGAATATTTATGAAAAATTATGAAATATTTATTTTACTGAAAAACAAAACTAGTACCGAAATTCGATTGATCTATCAAACAAAATTTAAACTATACATTAAAACACCATCTCAAACAAATAAACTTTGCTTTTCGTCCTGTTTCTAAAGCTCACACAAATAAATTTTATATTTTCCGACAATGTACATGTATCTTATATTTACTTGATCTGTTATTTTATGATTTATTTTACTTTATGCCATAATTGTCATTTTTTGGGGTGTATGTTTATCACATACTGATTCAATTTAATGAGAATTCAGATTAGAATTAGAATTTGTTAATATAGTAAGAGAATTAAAAGAAAGAAAAACAATTCCAACAAACCTTTTCCAATTCATCTAGCTGTCATTACTGCTTCTCCAGTATATACAAATGACAAAATCAAACCAACGAGTCTTCCTGTATTGTTAACATTCTTGTGTTAATTAAATCACTGAAAGACAAAACAAACATAATGTAAACCAATTTACATAAATGACGTCATTTATTTCTTAACCAAAATATGATAATGAAATAAAATATTGTTTCCTTTGATGTCAAAGCTTAATCATAATGTACTTAATATGTAAATAAAAGGGATGTATATTCATTAAATGGTATTGTTTATAATATGAACTTATTCTGTTGTGAAGGTCATAATCGTATATTGCTAGATGTTCACTTCCGTCTTGTCATCTGTCGCGATGCTTTCATTTCGGAGTCCTCTGGTTTTGTCGATATGATACACCTTCAAAAATTTGAAGGCTTAAATTGGCTGATGTAATAGGTAACGGAACAAAAAGTAGAATTGAGTGTTGTCAGATCCTTGTTAGCAAAGCGTGCAAACAGAATCCGTATTTTGATCAGACTGCAACTCCTTCTGATAAAAGTTAATATCGTTTGGCCTTAAGACCATTAATTTCGTCTTTAAAGCTCTCAAACATTTTTATATAATATATACTCTATGCTGTGCAAAATTCTGTCTTGGGCGTAGTTGTACAATGTTCTGTAAGTGTTAAGAGCTCGCAAACATGTCCAATACCGCCACATTTTGTATGTTCCTGTCCTAAATCAGGAGCCTGTAATTCAGTCTATCATATCTTTTTTTTTGTTAATTGTTTTGTACATAAATGAGGCCGTTGGTGTTCTAGTTTGAGCTGTTATACATTTTTCACGTCGGGGACTATACTGTACGGTATGGGCTTATGCTCATTGAAGAAGGTGGTACTGTGACCTAATATACTTGCAAACATCTACGTTATTTGGTATCTGGTGGTCTCATGGGCAATCCACTCGTATCGTGTACACGAAATTCGGTATCATGCGTTGTCAATAGAGACAACCAATCAGTGGCTGTTCATTGTTATCGAGATATATATATGTCCCGAGCTAATTTCGAATGATTGATTGACGACTTTTCATTATCTTTAAAAGACTTAATGTATAGCCGTCGTAGATCTGCGGAATATAACGACTGAATTATTAGGGTAACATAACGATGTACTTTCTCAGACTGTTTATAACTCCATTTCACTATATCCATTGAATTGGTATTTTAGTTCGGGATTACACTGTTTATCCATATATATTTGTAGGAATGGGTTTATAAATTAACTGTTTTTTAAACTTTGAAATTTTCGACATACTAATAAAAATGAGAAGGGAAAGGGGGAATGAGTCAAAGAGACAACACCCCGACCAAAATGCAGAAAACAGCCCAAGGCCACCAATGGGTCTTCAACACAGCGAGAAAATCCCGCACCCGGAGGCGGGCTTCAGCAAGTTTTTTTTTAACTTAACGGATAGATTACATTAGCTATATTTGGCAAAACTTTTCGGAATTTTGGTTCCTCAATGCTCTTCAACTTGATATTATTTGGTCTTTTTAACTTGTTGTTTCAAGCGTCACTAGTGAGTCTTTTGTTGACGAAACGCGCGTCTAGCGTAAGTTTTTTAATCCTGGCATCTATATTGAGTTTCTTTGAACTAGTTTTCAGTTACTGCTAGTACTCTTAAATCGGTGCCTTGTGTGCTTGTCCTTTTCTATTTTGTTATGTTTTTGTATTTGATGAGGTTAATCCGCTACATTCTTTATGTGCCTGTTCAAAGTAATTCAGTGGTTGTCGTCCTTTGTTGTTTCGCCATTTGTTTTTCGTTTATAGTATTTAGCATAAACCAGTCCGTTGGTTTTTTTAATTTGAATTGTTTTGCATTTCGTTATGCCAGAGCCTTTTTTTTAGCTTACTTAAAGGATATGGGTTGTGTTTATTGTTGAATCCCGCCCAGTACCCTATAACTGTTAATACTCTCGTCAGTTTGTGTCTGGTGAATTGGAAATCATACAGCTTCTCGTCAAATCATTTATGAACACCAGAATCCTTTTACTGTATGGTATGTTTTCATTTTTTTTCTGCTAGCTGAAAGGCCAAAGTTGTGATTTTATTTGTTTTAAGTCTGCTTGATGTTCAGATTATGAAAAAATAATACCAAAATAAATTAAAATCAAAAGCTGATTGACCATATATGCAAAACATTATTTATTAATATGACACAGTCTACTATTGGGCTTTTTATATAGATAAATTTCTTATTTTGGGTCTGGTTTGCAAGGTAAATGTGTTCTCTGCTCTCCATTAAATCTCGGTCTGATAAATAGATCGAAGAAAAGATCCGAACTGACCCGACGCCATGTTTTTATTGTAAATCACGTGTCAACAAAGAAATTTCCTGCAACAAACTTCAGTCATTTGCACCAGGAATTAACAATGAAATAAGCAACACACTGAGCAGTTAATTGTGAAGACACTTCCATGTTTGTTCAGATAGTCATTAAGACTATCTCTTTAAAGTAGATTACAACGCAATCGTCACTAATATCGTATTTCAACACATACAAATTATTCCGTTGATTTCAATTTAAACAGAGTTTTCTTTGAAATGGGAGACAGCATTTAACGCTGAATTATTTTCTGCTAAATGACACACTATCGATTATAGGGATAAAACTACATTTGTAAAACAAAGATATTAACCCATTCCGAAACTGATCGGATGAATTCAAGTAATTTGCTAAAATACATTAGAGTGTTTCACACGTGTTCGTTATCAAATTGGATTTTACAACATCTAATATTGATATCGATGAGATAAAACGCTCAGAGAACAGTGATGTTATGGACCAAAAGCGATATGTTCAAATATTGATTGTTTCACTAATTTTAACAAGAAATATTGACTTTCTAGGTTATAAGTGAACTTTACAATCTATGAGGATTGCATGCTACCCTTCTGCTACAGTCATTAAATCCTAGAATAAAAGATTAATGGGTTCTAGTATGATTTTATAATAAGGTCGCCTTTCCGGAGTGTGCATGCACTGTTAGAAATTCCGTCTTTTGCTGACTGGCGTTTTGCAAGACAATTATAGACGAAGATTTTTACAAGAAAAGTAGGTATCTCTAAAAGTGTGTTTAAAAGGAGACTTGGGATAAACGTCATTCAGACAGCAACCCAATGCCAAAAAAATCATGCATGCATCGATATGTTTCCATACGTAACTATAAAAAAGTGTCTATACTACATGCATAGCTGTAATCAGCCTCGAATTGCGAACATATATATATATATTAAAGAGATATTTTTACAAGAATAGTAGATATCTCTAAAAGTATGTATGATATGGGATTTGGAATATACGTCAATAAGACAGACATCCAATAAAAAAAAAACATCTATAGGTTTCCAAAATTTTATCTCACAATAGTCGAGTTTCTATACTTGATGAAAATCTCAAATTAGCCTCAAATTGATATCACATTCTCGTTTGGAGGGTCTGCATGGTTGGAGATTCTTCATTTCTGTATCTTTAATTTTTCAAGACCATTTTTCTCTTATTTTTTCTCTCTCTTATTTGCCCATTTTTCTCTTTTCTTTATATTTTGGCCTATTTTTTCTCTATTCTTTTTTCTTCTTTATTCTGTTCTTGTTTGCCCTTTATTCTCTATTCTGTAAACCCCATTGGAGACCCTTATTTGATAGACAATATTGGCGATCACCAATCAACACCAAAATTCCCTAAATAACACACACCTAAAGTATTTATTTCTTGCAATATGACGTATGATCTGGCAAATATCATGGAATAAGAAAGTTGACTGTGAATTCATCCATTGGATAATTAGAACGTGTGCACTCATTTCCATGAGGTCATCCGTCAGTGAAGCAATGTTTGTCTCTCGTAAGAGTATTTGAAAATATGGAGTGAATGTTTTTCACTTTCTTCTTAAAATAAGCATTCCTTTTTGAAGACAATATTGATTCGTGTTTACTTATCATAAGATAATCCTTTAATTTTTTTACATATATCATATGGGATAGTTTAGTTTTTTGTATGCATTGATATAAATGAATTGATTCACCATATCCGTTCTTTTTATTAAAAATGTAAAATATTTTTAAAAAAGCTATCTACCAACCAACCCTAATTTTGTTCATCGATAATTCATGTGACAGTAAACACATGTATATTTTGGCCTTTAAAGGAGATGGATATATGATACACTTGCTGTAAGTAGAAGGAGTATAATATAAAAATAAGAAGATATGGTATGATTGCCAATGAGACAACTCTCCACAAGAGACCAAATGGCACAGAAATTAGCACATATAGGTCACCGTACGATCTTCAACAATGAAGAAAAAATTGGTTTCTACTAACATAATTTGAGTTTGAATTATTTCCCTTGGCTGCCATTTCGGAGGGCTTAATGGCCGATTTTCCTATTTGACTTACCAACTTGAAACATGCGTTACAAACAAATTTGATAAAAGATCATAATTTTGAATCAAGGAAAGCTAAAAGAAATTAGAATTGTGTAGACAACTTTTTCTTAAGTCAAGCGGTCAGTATAACAAATTGAATTTTGGTGATTTAAGAAGGAATTTGTGCACCAAGACATCCACAATGGCGACAAAAGGGAGGTAACTCTTGCATATATTGTGTACCTATTATATGTGACTGTCATACAAGTGAGAGGTTTAGCTAGCTATAAAACCAGGTTTAATCCATTATTTTCTACATAAGGAAATGCCTGTACCGTCAGGAATATGACAGTTGTTTTCCATTCGTTTGGTGTGTTTGAGCTTTTGATTTTGCCATTTGATAAGGGACTTTCTGTTTTGAATTTACCTTTGAGTTCGGTATTTTTGTTATTTTACTTTTTACTATTGTGCTAAAAATCCATTTTCAAATCACCGACTTTTTTTCAATTTTAGTGTTTTACAATGGGAAGCAACACCAATAAAAAATGGCTGCCTAGATACATGTATACGAAAGAGTGCTGGCCATTTAATCAAATAACTTTACTCAGTACCCTGAGTATAAGTTTTATGCTTGAAACACCGGTACCAAATCCAGTATTTCGATTGGTCGATTTCTGAGTTTGAGTAAGATTATCGTACTTGAAAATGACCAGCGTTTGCATGGGAGATAATTTTGTCATTGGATTTTCCACTGAATCTTTTAGCAGCGTAAACTGTGGTTAAATAAGACATAAAAGCGAACTGTTTGTAATGTATTGAATTGAAGATACGCTTTAAATTACTTGATCCTACAATCGACCTTTCTTCTTTACATATACAGGTGTTCAGAAAACAATATGCGATAAACGTATACGGTATATACGTTTACAGTCTCCTATTATCCTGCTTCTGTTGCAAGCGAAAAGTTATATTAAAATTACTGTTTACCTCACATTTCAATTTGGGGTCATCATTGCGGTCCGCGTTTAAGGGGGTCTCATTTGGGGAGGGGGGAGATCTGATACCGGATCCCGCTTATTGTTTTGTCAGAATCCCGTATCCCGCTTATCATTGCAATAATAGCGCTTGTAATAACACGTGCCTTCCCGTTTTCACGCAAAATAATTTTACTTTCACGTGTCACGCTTACAAAAAGTCGGCCAATCCCGCGTCACGCTTAGATCCCAATGAGAGTCACTTTAAGTCGTGTTGATTTCATTCAAAAACAAATTCAACTTTTGGGAAGTAAAACAACTATAATTTTAAGCGTCAATATTCGTACATCAGAATACGGTAAGCCTCGCTTTTCTCTGTTTTTAAAGCTCGTACAAGCTCGTAAAAATAAATGTTATATTTTCCTACAATGTACGAATATTTTCTATGTAAATAAAAGTTTATTCGATACCACATGTTACATTCGTATCATAATTGAAAATGAAACAAAAATAATTCCTATTAACAAACATTTTAGTCCCAACGCAGTATAAATAAGGTATATATTGGTTGATTAAAACATTTAAAGATAAAACCAAACGATGTGTAACTGTAATGAATTCAAGATCAATTACTGTAACTAGCTGTGAAAAAAAAGTTTATCTAATACTAATATTTAAGTGGTACATTTGTAAAATAATGGAAAACTATAAAAATGAATATTAACAAATGTTATAGTCCCATCGAAGTATAATTAGGGGAAATATTGCTTAATTAAAACCTTATAGAGAAAAGAATATAAATGTATTGAATGAAGCTCAATATTTACTGGCTGTAATAGAAGTTTTATTCAATACCACGTGTTACCGATGTGTAATTATTGACAAAAATTAGATACAACATTAACTATGATTATAGTCCCAAGCCAGTATAACTAGGGGAAATATTGGTTAATTAAAATATTTCTAGCGATGATTTATATAATAAAAGGGATGTAATGAAAGCCAAAACTTGCATTAAGCTTTGGAACTTGGAAATGTAATTGAACATCTAATAGTACTTAAAGCAAAATCGTTTCGTGTCGTTTTTTGCTATATGTCCCTATAGAGAAAAATGAAATTTGGTACAATGACATACATGTTTAGATATGAAACACAATGATCACTGAATTCAGTTGAAGGCATATAAATTTCTTCACATTGGTGGCAGCTACCACCAAGATAAAAAAATCTATACACTATTGATATCATTGTAGTATATTCCTGAATTATTATCAACCAGAATCTCTCGACCAATTAATTACTCAACGGCAATGTAAAATAATATTGAATGTGTAGAAAAATATTTTCCAAGGCTATAAGTCCATGGTTTTACTATAGCTGCTATTTGAGGCCCTGAAGATATGCATTTAGTAGCCCAGTTTGTAGTATCTTAAGTCGAACACTATATACAATGATGCAGCAGCAAAAATGTAAAAACTTCTTGTATTTAGTAAGAGCTACTGATAGACAAGTTTCAGTGTTAATTCCTTTCGAAATGTATGGGCCGTTAGCTACTGAGTTCCAGCTAAAATGATCCACCCGACTTTCGAAAGGTAACCAGACAGAATATTCATTCATCGCCACAAACCGAAATTTGTTTGACATACATGTCACGTGATTGTGCATAAATCATTACGCTGATAATTAATCTTTTAAATCTATGCAAAACTGATCACAAAAATCTATTTACTGTTGACTTTGAATAATATCTAAATGATGCCCTTACCGGGTATAGGTCATCGTACGACCTTCAACAATGAACAAAACTCATACCGCATAGCAAGCGATTAAAGGACCCGACATGACAAATGTAAAACACTTCAAACGAGAAAACTAACAGCCATTTGTTCAAACAATCAATGATAAACAAATATGATGTACATCAACAAACGACAACAACTGAATGACAGCTAGGCTCTTGACTTAGGACCCCGATGGTCTTTACTTAAAAGAAAAGACCAGGAAACGCTACAAATTAGTGTATCAAAGTTGTTGTGGAATATGAAGCACCGTCTAACCTCTTTTTACTACATCCTAACTTTTAGTTTTAGTTTGAAGGAGTAACATAACATTTATAAATATAAAAAAAAGCTTCAGACTGCTAGGAATCAAGTGACTGCAATATATGAGGTCCATCGTTTCTGTATTCTTTAATTTCTTATATCCTTTTTCTCTATTCTTTATCTATTTTGTCAATTCTCTTTTTTTTATCCTATTTTTCTCTATTCTTTATATTTTTGGTTGATATTTCTGTACATTTTGCCCATTATTCTCTATTCTGTAAACCCCGTGAAGACCCTCACATTTTACTACCCATCGGTCTTGTTGAATCAACTTCTTATTTAGGACATAGTTCATGCCCTTTTATTAGATGCCTTATCGATCATGCAAGTAATAGATATGTAAAAACAGAAATAAATATAGTTGGGGATTAAGTTCATTTACCATCCAATGACAACCGATCGATGCTATCTCATCGGTTTAGTAGACGTACCAGGTTTTTAAATATAATTATATCCTCCTTAGCTGTGGGAGCACCTCATATTAAAACTCGCTGCAGAGCATAAAAGATCAGTTTGTTATTTAAACTAGCATTAGTAATCAGTTCTAGATCAGCTGTTTGTAATTGCATGAAACTAAGGATTGTAAAAAATTCGATTTTACATCTTAAATTATAGATAAAGTTTAAAAACGGACCAATGCTACTGTCAGTTTTGTAAATTATTCAAAGTTGTTCAACGATAACCAAATGTTACTTCCAAAATTTATTTTACTTCAAGTACGCAAGACAATTTATTTTAGATATACCATTATAAAAACAAAATGTGGTATGATTGCCAATGAGACAACTCTCCACCAGGGACCCAATGACGAAGAACTATGGGTCACCGTACGGCCTTCAACAATGAGCAAAACCCATACCGTATCGCAAGCTGTAACTGGCCCCGAAATTGTTTTTTTATTTAAGTTGTATACTCCTTGGCTCTCCAACTTTGAACAATGTGGTGCAAAATAGCTTTAGTCAAGTATTGAGCGCTAAAAGAGAGAGAAGATAAAATCGAGCAAATGAAAAGAATAAAACACAAGTCGAAAAAAAGACAATTGCCATGCTCACCATGTAACAATTAAGGTAATACCAGACAAACAAGGTCACGAACACTATGGCATAGAACCAAAGATTGAGAGATACAAACCAAACCAATACGCGTTTTTCTATGATGTGGAACACTAAAATGTATATGAATTGAGCAGCGAAGACTTCCTGGTTTTTTTTTCACAATTAAGAACAGTTAATGAATTGTATGTTTAATTCCTAATTGTCAATTGGATTGAGCCAAGACTTCCTGGTTTTTCTCACATTCAGAACATTTAATAAATAGCATGTATATTCTCAATTATCTCATCTCTATGGAAATGCGAAAAGGGGTATTAAGATAAGATAAGATAATTGTTAGTGTGAAATCCAAATAATCGGATTGCTGCAAAATATACGAATAACACAAATAAACAATAAATAATACAAGTATGTAACATTTACAAAAGGTATTTTAAAAAATCTTAGTTATTTTCTTTTTCTTCTGTTAAATACTAGACATGTCCCGTATGATGACTAAAGAAAACAACGGCGAGTAAAATTTTACTTGCATGTCATATAATGTTTTGTAAATCTGTCTTAATGCCTCAAAAATATGCCCCAAAATGTCTCAATTGACCAATTTTCTTTTAAAAAGTAAAATAACAAAAATACAGAACCCCAGGGAAAATTCAAAACTGAAAGTCCCTTATCAAATGGCAAAATCAAAATATCAAACACATCAAACGAATGGAAAACAACTGTAATATTCATGACTTGGGACAGGCATTTTGTTGTGTAGAAAATGGTGGATTAAACCTGGTTTTAAAGCTAGATAAACCTCTCACTTGTATGGCAGTCGCATAGACTTCCATTATAGTGACAACAATGTGTGAACAAAACAAACAGACATAACAGGTAAAAATGTCAAAAATTGGGGTACAGCAGTCAACATTGTGTTATAATTTTAATCACTATATTTACAAGCCGCTCTTATATGTAACCGTGGAACTAACATTCCCTTGGGTCAATAAGACAGCAGACCAACGACACAAAAACCAAAAGACATGACCAAGAGTCTGGTGTAAGAACTAGATTACAAGTACTAAGCTAAACAGTTAAGATGTTCCTATTTTAAAGCAAAACATGAAAGGTATTAATATTGTCAGATGTTCAACTTTAGATCTAAAATCAATTTTTACCCACCATTTTCGTCGGAAAATGCTCTAAGGAATATTACGTTCGGTTGCTTTCCATTCGTTTCATTGGCCAGATTTTATGGACTCCCCCCTTTTTTCAATCACCATTGGAGTTCGGTATTTTTGTTATTATTTTTTTTTTTGCTATGTTAATCAAAAGATGAAAATATGACCCCTTTTTCAATCTACATTGGAGTTCGGTATTTTTTGTTATTTTTTTTTTCTATTTTTGCTATGTTAATCAATAGATGCAAACATGACTATTAGTAAGTTATTACTTGCTTTAACTTTAAGTTCACGATTTATATGAAATCCCAAACTACGAGAAAGAAAAAAGTGAACTGAAATATGACCCCTATTCAGATCTTACCTTCACTGTAGAATTGCTTCAACCCAATCTGAAATTTGTAAATGTGTTTGTCATGCTTAACTTTAAACATTTACTTAACAGGAAAATTTGTGATTATGTGTCTATTTCTAGTTTTCATTGAAGAGGTTTAGAGATTACATTTCCGCTTCCTAATTCAACCGTTTCCGGTGTTGTCTGGATATAATCATTGCGTTATGCACTTAAGCACGTGTTTTCCTATCGATTGTTGATATTTCTTTTTATCGCGTAGCAAATCAACTCTCATCTCGATTAAATTACAGGCTATAAAATGCATCATATGTGAAACACCATATACGGTATTGATTTTTGTAAACGGCAGATACCTCGGAAGTTAAACTCAAGAACGTTGAAGTATCACTTTGTCAAACAAAATTAATTTATAGGTCATATGTTATGTACGTTAGAGTAATTTTTACTAGACTGATTATTTTCATTTATACGTCAGAAAACATTCAAAAGGATATTAACATATCATATTTGCTCGACCTTCGTCGTTTCTGTTCCCAAAGGATCTCAACATAAATGTTGTTACAAAAGTATTAGCTGGTTCCAAAGAGTCGTAGCATAAATTGTCATTGTTTAGTTGACATCTCAATAATTATAGGACATTGTTTTCAATAAGCATAGTTTTATTTAGTTAATAAGTATGTATCCATTCACCCTTTCCATCTGGAAGGGAGATAACATACATGTGTGTTTCTGTCCGTTTTCGACTTATGATTTTGTATATCCCTTTCCCAAATTGGTATCTTTCGCTTCTCTTTTGTCATGTTAAATGGGCATTCGCTTAGTGGTCCCATGATAGGGAAATAAAATTCTTCCTCTGATATTTTTCTGCAAACACCCAAAAGACTATAAACATACAATGTTACAATACAGAAAAATTTAAGCAATACAAACACACACACACACACATGTTGAAATCAATAATGCGTTTGTAATTGGCAGTTTCTTCAATATTTTTTAAGCACTCCTATCAAAAAGAAGTAAAATAATCAGTGTAACTTAGAAGCTTGGAATACTTTAATGAAAATGGCTCATGCAAACGGTATAGAGATTTTAAGGAGTAATGTCCCTAAGTCTACGTCTACCTACTCAGCTCCAACAAAAGAAACTGATGCTGATGTTATATTTTATGCTCGAAAATATCGAAAGCTTACATTTCTGTTGCATTGTTTAAAATTTCAGTATACTTCTTGAAACACTTGACTTTAGTATATTAATAGCACACGAATACTCATTTGGCCCATGATGTGTAGTTATATCAGGTTTTACTGTTACTACACTTAATTTTAGCCACATTTCCTTTATTGAACAATAGCTAATCTAGAACTAGATGCCAGGGGGGATTCAGGCGGGGGCGTGGCGGGCGTGCGTCCCCCCTAAAATTTGCAAAGCATTGGTTGTCCTCAGTTTAATAGAGAATATTTCGATGAAATTACCTCCAAAAAATTATCGCCTCGCTACGCTGGGCAAAGTTTGCGCCCCCTAACCTAAAATCCTGGATCCGCCCCTGGATGCCATTTCAGCCTTTCAACATGTGTCATTATTACAAGCAGATCAGACATCTGGGTGTGTGTGTTTGTTTGTTTGTTTGTTTGTTTGTGTGTGTGTCGTTTGATTGATTCGTCATTGACGTATACCTAATCACCTCATTTCATTCATTTACGATGATAGAAACTATGACACAGCTGTTGAGATTTAATTCTTCATGAAAAGATTATTTTTCAGTCTTTTCACGATCTAAGTTACTTCTCATAGGGTGATCCGGTTTATTTTTAAGAACCAAGGACGCTCAAGGTCAGAGAACACGCGACGAAGTGTCGGTTTTACAACATTCTCTCACAAGGCTAGATAATTTCGACCTCGTATTTAGACTTGCACAGTGGATATTCAGTAAGCAATTTTCTTCAAAATGACTATTATACATTTCTGTTTCATTATCGAGCTATTTTATTATATTTCCCGGGTCGATCTATGGTCAAGATAAATCTGATTATTTTATATTAAAATTTCTATCAAACATGATTTTGTTTTGTGGCATGCCAAGTATGAGTAATGACATTAAATGTACAGGAAAACAGTGTGAACATAAAATTTAATAAATTACCCAAGAGTATATCTACAGCGGAAGTCGATTAAATTTGCTACTTAAATCTGGCCTTTAACATCCGTAGTTTTCGTAAGTGTCATGTGTACAAGTTTAGTGATATTCATCTGAGGCCAAATAATATTTGTTTCGAGTTTCCTTGTTTAACATTTTGTTTTCATAAACGCCCACCCTCGGGATGATGTTTGGAGTTTCACCGTTTCATATTCATCAAAAAGAGAGAGTTTAAAAAGCTATTGAAAAATACCCCTACTGTCCTTTTAATAATAGCGACATATATACATTTTGTGTATGAAAACCCGAACAATACTTTTTCATGTGGTCTGATTATAAGTACTGCGACAAGTTTACTGAACATTGAATTTAGATACAGTTAGATTTGTTGAATGAGTTGTATTTCTCGATATCGACCAGTCATCCCCACAATTTCACATGAATAATCAACATTAATAAAAAAAATATCGTCATCAGAATATATACCGAAAAGAGACGTTCTGATCAAGTATATAATCGTTCTGCTTTGTTTTGTTCCGACTTTTATATTTTAAAATTAAAGTTACTTTGCCCTTGTACGAAGTTGAAGCAAGTAATGTTTATCATTATGGGAAAGAACCAAGAAGCCTCGATATGGTTGTTTCTGATTGTGCATTGAAGCCTGGATATGGAACAATATATGGTTGCTTCTGATTCACTTTGAAGCCTCGATAATGAACAGGATATATGTGCTTTTGATTAACATTGAAGTCCAACTAAAGAACAGGATATGGTTGCTTTTCAGTTGCATTGAAACCAGGGTAAAGAACAGGGCATGCTTTTGAATTACGTTGAGCCTAGTAACTTAAGAACAGGCTATGGATGCTTTTAATTTGCATTGAAGCCTGGGCCAAGAACGGGGTATAGCTGCTTTTGTTTTACGTTAAAGCCTAACTAAAGAACAGGAAATGGTTGCTTTTGATTTACGTTGAAACCTAACTAAAGAACAGAATACGGTTGCTCAAGATTTACATTGAAGCCTAACTTAAGAACGGAATATGGTTGCTTTTGATTTTACGGTGAAGCCTGGATATGGAACAGAATATGGTTGCTTAAGATTTACGTTGAAGCCTTGATATGGAACAGAATATGGTTGCTTTGAAACCTAACTAAAGAACAAAATATGGTTGCTCAAGATTTACGTTGAAGCCTAACTTAAGAACAGAATATGGTTGCTTTTGATTTTACGCTAAAGCCTGGATATGGAACAGAATATGGTTGCTTTAGATTTACGTTGATGCCTGGATATGGAACAGAATATGGTTGCTTTAGATTTACGTTGATGCCTGGATATGGAACAGAATATGGCTGCTTAAGATTAACGTTGAAGTCTGGATATAGAACAGGATATGGTTGCTTTAGATTTACGTTGAAGCCTGGATATGGAACAGGATATGGTTGCTTTAGATTTACGTTGAAGCCTGGATATGGAACAGAATATGGTTGCTTTAGATTTACGTTGAAGTCTGGATATGGAACAGAATATGGTTGCTTTAGATTTACGTTGAAGCCTGGATATGGAACAGAATATGGTTTCTTTAGATTTACGTTGAAGTCTGGATATGGAAAAGGGTATGGTTGCTTTAGATTTACGTTGAAGCCTGGATATGGAACAGGGTATGGTTGCTTTAGATTTACGTTGAAGTCTGGATATGGAACAGAATATGGTTGATTTAGATTTACGTTGAAGCCTGGATATGGAACAGAATATGGTTGCTTTAGATTTACGTTGAAGCCTGGATATGGAACAGGGTATTGTTGCTTTAGATTTACGTTGAAGCCTGGATATGGAACAGAATATGGTTGCTTTAGATTTACGTTGAAGCCTGGATATGGAACAGGGTATGGTTGCTTTAGATTTACGTTGAAGCCTGGATATGGAACAGAATATGGTTGCTTTAGATTTACGTTGAAGCCTGGATATGGAACAGGATATGGATGCTTTAGATTTACGTTGAAGCCTGGATATGGAACAGGGTATGGTCGCTTTAGATATACGTTGAAGCCTGCATGTGGAACATGATATGGATGTGTTTGATTTACGTTGAAGCCTGGATATGAAACAGGATAGGGATGTTTTTGATTTACGTTGATGTCTGCATTTGGAACCTCACTGAAACAACTTATAACAGTCTAGTTTTTCATTGTAGTTTTTGATCGAAACATATATTATCTGCTGGTACTTTTTAATAGTGCGCATGCGCATCCGCTTGGGTCTTGATTTATTTATGTTTGGGGAAAATATTTCAGTTTTGATTTGTCCTTAGGAATATTTGGTTATTTTTCCTTTCAACTCTGCCACAGGAATGAGGATGCGGCCTCAAATACTATAATATCGGCCTTTAGCTGCTTCTCCATTGAGCAAGTCAACTTTGAAAAAAGGCAGGACAGAAGTTTTGAGTAAAAAAAAATGCAGGATGAGCAACTTGGCAAAAAAAAAGGCAGGATGACAATTTATGTAAAAAAAAGGCAGGACCGAATAGAGAAAAAAATAAAAAGGCAGGACAGAGATTACAACTAAAACAAAATGCAGGACAAACTTTTTTATGCCAAGCGTATATTGGACTTTTAACCAAAGTTAATGTAATCGTTTCATATCAACTTGTTATCGCCCTGAATATACATGTAAAACTTCCAGCTAGATATTGAACATCAATCCATTCATGAGGGTCTGGATGGGGTTTACAGAATAGAGAATATTGGACAAAATCTGCAGAATAGGGGCAACAAATTAAAAAGAATAGTGAAAAAAAGCAAATGAAAGAATATGGAATAATAGGGAACTGAAATATAAAGAAAAGAGCATAATGGGCAAAATAGATAAAGAATAGAGAAAAAGTAAAAAAAAAAAATTTTTAATAGAAAAAAACTAAAAAAACGAAAGACCCCCATTCAGACCCTCATGCTTCCATTCTCGTAACACAGATGCTTCGATACTTCTGAAACATTCTCTAAGTACAATTAAATTTCATGTACATTACGATATTGAAATTATGCAGCATGACTGCCTCTCTGTCATAAAATCCAAGTAAGAGTACATACCCTATTAAACGCCATTAAACGAAGTATCCCTATCACTAGAACGACATTAAACGAAGTATCCCTATCGTCAGATCGTTTCTGTTAAATTTAATGAGAAGCTAACATCCTATATGACACGTATTAATACCTCATAATTCTCTATAGTAAATCAATATATCATATTTCATTGTTTAATCAATAGTTTTCTCTGAAAATGACAATGAAATTTCATTATAGGGGTTCTCCTCGTATGGCCAATAAATGGGGGTATGGAAGGGGGTCCTTCATTTCTGTATTCTTTTTTCGATCATTATTCTTTGTCTTTAAAAATAATGGCTAATCTGTAATTACTTGATAAGTGTATTCTGGACATTGTTCTTTTCTGTAATCAGTATATTTTAACCAATTCTTTAATTTTTGCAGTTATTCTATATATTTTAGCACCCCATTATTCTCTATTCTTTATTTTTATGCCCATTTTTCTGTATTCTTTATTGTTTTTGCCAGTTATTCTCTATTCTGTAAACCCTTTCCACACCCTCATAAATGTATTTCTGTAATCTCAAGAACAATATAAAAATAAGGAGATCATGAGGTATGATAGCCAATGAGACAAATACCCACCAAAGTTCAAATAAAGTGGATGTAAGCAATTATAGGCAACCGTACGGCCTTCAACAATGAGAAAAACCCATACCGTATAGTCGGCTATAAAAGTCGTCTTGAATTAAACTCGGTAGTGGAGTGGGTTGTAGTTCTTACTGATTCTGGTAAAAGAGTGACACATCATTTGCCATCATGTAGATAAAATAGTTTTACCTTTAAAATGAGATGAATGTGAAATTAAAAGATATTGGATTTGTGGAAAATGCTGAATGGAAAAGGAAATTAGTAAAAAAAAAAAATGGTGCGAGGTTGTAGAAGCCAAGACAGTTCATGCACGTGCGTTTTACTAAAAACAAACTGATAATAGGGGAGCCGCCTTGATTTTGGAATAGCTTAAAGGAACGCGTTATACGTGAACAGGATTAGAAAAAAATGAGCTTTAGTGAAAGAAACTCAATTAAAACCTCCAAACAGATTTATTGTTGTTAAATCAATTCCGGAACAAACTAAAACACACCTTCAGTTCGCAAGGAGGAACAACTGTTTAGCTCCAAGCAGTATGTTCTCAACTTAACTTTCCCGCACATGGCAAGTGCGATCGACCCCAATCTTAATTGACTAGGATTGTCAGTTTCCCTATCGAAGGTCGGTGGTCCTCTCCGTACACTCCGGCTTCCTGACCTCCACCAATAAAAACTGACCGCCACGAAATAGCACAATAGTGCTGAAAGTGGCGTCAAACACCAATCGATCAATCAACTTTACTTCTGTAGATATTTAATCATATGAATATTTCCAAAACAGTCTAGACTATATTTATATAGATTAGACCGTTGGTTTTTCCGTTTGAATGGTTTTACACTAGTAATTTTTTGCGGCCCTTTATAGCTTGCTGTTCGGTGTGAGCCAATGCTCCGTGTTGAAGGCCGTACCTTGACCTATAATGGTTTACTTTTATAAATTGTAACTTGGATGGAGAGTTGTCTCATTGGCACTCATACCACATCTTCCTATATCTATATATAACCAGATGGTTCCATTTTCAAAACACTATTATGTTATTCTGTGGTCATAAATTGCTTGTTTAGGGTTGTCCCAGTTTATGTCAAAGTTATTTCTGGCTTTATAAGGTGATTATGTACTATTAACTTTCGACATAAGGTACATGCAATTTTTGATTCATTTTTCACGTTCGTGACCGGTTAATCTAGTAGGTAATTATGCTTTAAACAATCAGACGAAAAAGTAAATGTGCATGCACTAGTATATATATATACATTTTGCTTTGACATATGTGACCCATATTATATGACTTCGCATTTTCAGTTCAATATTTTTTTCTTTATATGTATAGTTTATCACCATGCAGTGTAAACTAAAGTGAGGACTAATAAATGAGTAATTTTTTTTTTTCATCTTAAAACAAATTCAAATTCCATAGATTCAGATTAAACGTTCAAATGAAAGCCGAATCTCTAATAAAAATGGAAACGAACAAATACACGCCACGTTTTCATAAATACACCAAGAAAATGTTAAAATATTATGATTGCAAAATATGTTATTAATCTTCTGTATGTATTATTAAATATATGTATGTTAGTTTTGTTACAAATACAAATGTACATTTGTCAAGTACAAAAACAACGAATAGTTAATTTCATGCAATTAACATCCATCAAATTAAAGGTCATTTTCAATCCACTAGTAGAACCAAAACAAACGATTAAATAAGATATTTAAATTTTTAATTACTATTAAATGACTATCAAAATTGTTTCAATACTTACAAGTTTTTCAATAATTTCCTAATATATTCCTTATATCGCCATCTGGATGTGTCGTCTGCCCGCTGAAATTTCCCGTCCACGTCACGCACTAAAGCGCAGCTGCGCACTGGATTGAAACATAATGACATCCTTTTATGGAAAACTATTTTCATTCATAAAAGTAACTTAAAAGAGGAATTTTAGGTCAGTACATTCTTTCATTCGGATAATTTAATCGCCAATTACCATACAAAATGTAGTCATTGTTGTATTGTCAATTTTTTTTTTTTTGCAGAAACTAGCAATTTAACACAGATCAATAGTTGTTCACCACAAAGAGAACGATCTCGTTTGAAGAGAAATTGATACTTTCTCACCGATTTCGAAATGAATATCGGAAAGTGACCAAATTGACTGCATGATCTACCCAGTTGATGTCAAATATATTAAACACAAATGGGTATAATTGAGTCCTAACTTTTTGAAAAATCATATCATTGTAGAAATCGGAAGACAAAACATACACCATTCTTTTTTTTTTATTGATGGTTATATGCATATCGTCAAACAGCAAATATTACATATTAATGTTTATTGATTGATTTAGAGATAACTGTTTGTTAACGTCCAGTGGGAAATATAACAAGCATTATCAGAACGATAACACTTTACTGGCAGGAACGTATTCCGTTTGTACTAGACGAATACGCCTGCGCATTTTCGAATTTTTATCTTGCTAACTTACAAGGTAACAAATCGCAGGAAGATAAATCACCCTTACCGACTTCGCGGAGAGGCAGACAATATTATCATCTTGTCAAGCTTTTTATTTAATTTGACCCAGCTCCAATATCGAACCTATAAACGATATCCCGCAACCTATGCAAGATGCGGTCACTATCAAAAGACAGTCGAGGCCGTTGTTGTTAGTTTGTCACATGTTGAACAGGATCTGCTCAACCTTCCGGAGCACCTGAGATAACCCCAGCTTTTTGATGGGGTTCGTGTTGCTCAGTTTTAAGTTTGCTATGTACTGTCTATTTTGTGTACTTCTTTGTCTTTTCGGTTATTTTGCCATAACGTTGTCAGTTTCTCTTCGATAATGTTTTCAATATGGGTCTCATTTGGGTGTAAGCGTGATGCGGGATTGACCGATTTTTTGTAAGCGTGACACGTGAAAGTCAAATTATTTTGTTTGAAAACGGGAAACGAGGTCGGGTGGGAGACGTGAAATTACAAGCGCTATTATTACAATGATAAGCGGGATACGGGATTCTGACAAAACCATACTGAGCGGGATCCGGGATCAGACCCCCAATGAGACCCCCATCATTGTTCCCTTGGTATCTTCCGGTTTTTTTAATGCTTATGTTGACGATTTTTCTGAAGCGTCAAAATCAAAATAGTTAAATATTAATTAAATACATTGTACAACAAAATCCAGTACTATGAAAACGACACAAACTCAAGAAGTATTATAATAACAATCTCAAACTAGGTTTGTGAAACTTTAAGTACAGTGTTAAACCCTTGTTATCTTTATTAGCAATTCTTCTCTTTTTATAGGATAATTCGTTTACTTTCTTCTGACTGGTCTTTGGGCCATAAGTATATAATATAAAAATAAGAAGATGTGGTATGATTTCCAATGAGACAACTCTCCACAAGAGACCAAATGACAAATAGGCTTCTTTAAACAAGTGAAATGATAAGTTTGATAAAAATTTTAAAAAAATGCTATTTCAATCTGGCACCTTTGAATTCAGGCATAGAAAGATTTCAACGGAATAATTTGCAATCCAACTATTTTTTTTTTCAACAACTTTAAATCGTGTAAATAATTACACCAATAAGAAAGTCTTCTCTTCTCTATGCGTAAAGATAAATTGTTCATAATGTTCTTTGTAGTATTATGTAAACTATTGTTTGTTGTATTATTGCTTTCAAAAAAAAATACAAATCCAAATGATTACTAGATAATTGAGATTTCAAAGGTTATTTTCAACGCAGTATATATACAAATATTTCTATGTTTATCAACGAGTATAAGATTGATTGATTGTTGGTTGCTTAACGTCCAGTGACAAATATTACATGCATGTTCAGGGCTAGAACAAATTAACAACAAACACAATAGGTAGGTCCTGTAATAGATGCCGTCCGGTATGAAGGTCGGAGATATTTGGACTGCCACGGGAAAATGAGGGAATATTGGATAGGGACAGACATGTAGCCTTGCAACAGGCCACCTACGGACCCCTCAGAGAGTTGTTGCAAGGGTTCTTAACGTGCAAGTGTCCTGGAAGCAAATTAATTAAAGTTCCTTAAAACAGGGCTGAACGTTTTCTGTTTGCTGTTAGATAGGTGAAGGCAGAAGTGTATCAACTACACGACGGGTATCACATATGGCGCAGGATCAACTTTCTCTTCTAGAGCACATGAGATACAGCCCGTTTTTTTGGTGGGTTTCGTGTTGCTCAGTCTTTAGTTTTCTATGTTGTTTTTTATATGCTGTTGTTTGTCTTTTGGTCTTTTTTTCTTTTTTGCCATGGCGTTGTCAGTTTATTTTCAATTTATGAGTATGAATTTTCCTTTGGTATCTTTAGCCTTGTTATGCCCCCGCCGTCACCGAAGGTGACATACAGTGCTACCCTTATCCGTCCGTACGTCCGAAAATTGGTTTCCGTTTTCTAACTTTAGTTTGTCTCATCCAAATGTTATGAAACGTATACACAATGCTTATTACTACAAAACACAGATCAAGTTTGAATTTGGAGTTACAATATGCCCCTTAATATGTGGAAAAAGTGGTGAATTTTGCATTTCCGTTCTCTAACTTTAGTTTGCCTCCACCAAATGTTATGAAACTTATACAGAATGCTTATTACCACAAAACTCAAATCAAGTTCGAATTTGGGTGGTGTCACTTTTACTGTTCTCGAGTTATGCCTCTTTATAACGTTGTATGCAAGCAGGGGCATCATCTTTGTCCCATGGACACATTCTCCATTTATTTTTAATAACGTTTGTTTAAAAAAAAACAATATGCAATTTTTATGTTTCATTTTCTCAATGTTTCTAAAAAAAGAAATTTTAACCATATTACAATTTTTTCTGTTCTCTTTAAAAGTTTAAACTGCGTGACATTGTCCTGGATTTCTCCCAAGTATTCTTGGAAACCTGAATACATCACGTGACAGAACAAAAAATCGATTTACGAGAACATTATATTTAATTTTCAGCAGAATCAATGAACTTCATCTTAGCATTAGGAATTATTTCATCTCTATTACTTCTGCATTGGATAGTATTAATCCCAGTGGAGCCTCTTAATGTCAACAACACAGAAACGCAATTGTAGTCCCTCGGGGTGCCTCTTTATACAAAACAATTACGGAAGCACCGAGGAGACTCGTTTTGAAACGACAAATCTTTATTTGTATAATTAACTTTACCAATTAGGAGTATACTCTTAGGAAAGATTGGTAATTGACGTAATTAATGGGAACAAGTTAAATTCTGCAGACGTCAGCAAAAATATATCAATCTTCTACTGACTTCCGCTCTTATTTGGAATATGATGATTACAGACTTCATCATAGCAAGTGTACGAAGTATATATAAGAAAGAGATGTTGGTGGATGATGTTAACCGTCCAGTGGCAAGTTATATGCCTGGCCGGGACGAGATCATTTTGATGCGATATGAATATGGACCCTGCTTTGTACCTGGCCGACAAGCTGAGCCGAATTTTAACCTGATAGTTCACGAGGTAACAGTCGACCTGAAAGCATGTCACCCTTCCTACATACACATTATTCTGAATCCGTACTGTCCAGTCTTTGCTTTTACTCCTTAATGTCGCATGCTTAGCGGAGAAAGAGCAAATACCAATTTTAAGTCTTTGATTTGGACCGGTCGCGGATCGAACCCATGCATATGATCTTCCGCACTCGAGGCGATCGAGCCCGCTACTTTACTATCAGATATTTCATTTTATCAATATATTTATATTTCTTTTAAAAATGACTGATTGTCGACATAATTGCTTAATTGTCTTTATTGAGCATTGAAAGGCACCGTAATGTTCTCCTCAAAGAACTGCAGCATCAAAAGTTAGCAAGTAACAATTTCAAGCATCAGTTAGGTCTTCTTTCAAATGAGCAATTTGTGACATTGGTTTACGTTTGTCATTTCGGGGCCTTTTATAGCTTTGACGATTCAAAATTTAGAATTTAAAAAGTACACAAAAAGACTAACTTTTCTTAATTTTTTGCCAATACCAGTATGTAATTACTCAAATAGTTTTTATTAGGCAGTGATTATAGCGGAGGGTCTGGATGAGGGTGTCTTTATTTCTGTTTTTATTTTTAAATTTTCAAGGTCATCTTTGTCAATTATATTTTTTCGTTATTCTCTATTCTGAATATTTAGCACATATTTATTCCATATTCGTTTGAGCCTTTTTTTAAGTTGTGTACTATTGTTTGCCCATTAATACTGTTTCTTTTATTCTTAATATTTTAACACCCAATTATTCTTTATTCTTTTGGTCCATTTAAATCTATTCTGTAAACCACATTCAGTCACTTTCCATTTCACAAGAATAAACTAATTGTTCAATGATAAATCGAAGGACGTTTCATTGGTGCAGTGTGTTAGGTTTTCGGAACTGTTACAAGCTGTCGATAACTTCTGTAGACATCCGAAAGGTTTCTATCACCATCTATAACTATTTGTATGAAATGAAAGCCAGTACTGCACGAGGGACAATGAAAACGTCAATAATTTTGATAAACTGTTTCAATCAATAGAAAGAGACGAGACAAAATGGCGACATGAGACCTACAGAGGTTTGATATCGAATGATCAGAGTTTCATTGTATATTATGCAATATCGTATCATCATTCCAATAGACAATTTTTCTGCATTATTAGTATATTGATGAATTTGTCCATATTTGAGGGTCTGGATGGGGTTTGCAGAATAGGGAAAAATAGACAAAAGTGCAGAAAAAGGGCCAAAAAAGTCAGGAACCTGATGTTCAGTGATTGTCGTTTGTTGATGTGGTTCATAAGTGTTTCTCGTTTTTTATATAGATTAGACCATACTTTGACCTATAATGGTTTACTTTTACAAATTGTGACTTGGATGGAGAGTTGTCTCATTGGCAATCGTATACCACATCTTCTTATATCTATATAGAAAAAAACAGGCAAAAATAATTAAGATTATAGAGAATAATGGGGTGCTAAAATATAAAGAAAAGAGAAAAATGAGCAAAATAGATAAATGATAGAGAATCATGGTATAAAAGATAAAAGAATAGAGAAATGAAGGCCGTATGGTGACCCATAATTGTTTAAATTCATGTAATTTGGACTCTGTTGGATGGTTCTCTCATTTGCGATCATACCACATCTCCTTATTTTATAAAGACCTGACAGAAGTTATACCATTTAACTTTAAACTTTTATTGCTGAAGGCAACAACTGGATTACAAGCTCCTAATTTGTCTTGGGAACGAAACAACGCATGCGCATAATTGTGTACAGCTGACGCGCGTATCGCCTACAAAAGAGGGACGAAAGATACCAGAGGGACAGTCAAACTCATAGATCGAAAACAAACTGACAACGCCATTGCCAAAAATAAAAAGACAAACAGACAAATAATAGTACATATGACACAACATAGAAAACTAAAGACTAAGCAACACGAACCCCACCAAAAACTGGGGGTGATCCCAGGAGCTCCGGAAGGGTAAGCAGATCCTGATCCACCTTATGTTATTACAAATCCGGTAAATAGTCTAATTCGATAGGTCACATTCGTTAAAAGGGAAGGGCATTGTAGTTACGACATAAGGAACATAACCGATATCATCTGCATGTGAAACGGTTATTCCATAACGGTCAACCAACTCGTGATGGCGTCCGTAAAATTTACGAAGGGATGATTTCAACTTCACCATTTGGAACTCTTGGTTTAATAGCTTCCTTGTGAGCAGCAATCCTCTTTCAAGGAAATCATGATTGGAAATACAAGCCCGGGAATCATTCACCAATGACGCTCAAACTAAAAAAGTTAAAAAGCCCAATACAGTAGTTGGTGAGCTATGAGGACCAAAATTTCCGAAATATTTTGCCAAATACAGCTAAGGTTATCTATTCCTGGGGTAGAAAATCCTAAGTATTTCATGTAATTCAGAGTTTATATAACAGTCACTAGCATGCAATTGCTATAAAAATATTAAACTTTTTTTCTTTTCGATCAACTAGTTTGTTGAAATATTATTTTTTTCTTTAGGAAAGGGATATTTCTATTTTTGGGGGATATTTTCTTTGGGATACAGAATATCGAAGATGTTTGGGGTATACAGAATATCGAAGATTATTCCATGTAACACTTGATAATTGAAGGATTATCAGAAAATAATTTTAAATTTGGATGTAACACGTCTTCTGATTGGATAAATGATTTTTTTTTTTTTGTCTATAAGCTCATAGACATAATTTTGTCATGCGACCGTGACGTCGTCAACGTTTTTTCATGATTTACTCCTTAAAAATGGAATATAGAATTAAATTATAAGGAATGACTGTAATATTTTGTTCGGTCTATTCGAAATAACCTCAAAAATGTGGTGCACACTTTTAAAAAAGCCGCTACGCAGATTATTCAATGTGCACCACAATTTTGATGTTATTTCTGCATAGACAGAAAAAAATATTACAGTCATTCCTTAATAATTTAATTTTGGATGTAACGCGTCTTCTGATTAGCTGACGTTGTTTTGTTTATCAGCTCATAAACATAATTTTGTCATGTGACCGTGACGTCATCGACGTTTTTTCATGATTTACTCCGGTTTAAAATGGATTTTAGAATTAAATTATAAGAAATGACTGTAATATTTTTTCGAAATAACATAAAAAATGTTGTGCACACTTTTAAAAACCCGCTATGCGGGTTATTCAGTGTGCACCACATTTTTGATGTTATTTCTTCATAGACAGAAAAAATATTACAGTCATTTCTTAAATAAAAATACGTATTATGTATATGGGATAATTTGCGAATACTAGACAATGATAAGTGCCGAAGTATCATGCACTTCTATACTTTATCTTTGGTCAGGACCTTTTAACAGATTTTGGTCACGCTAAATCAACTTACAAATCCATTTTGTGTATTGATCTTAATATCAACGTTTGACAACTCCGTCTATCAACTGATTTATCACATACATTTATCCAATCATTGCAATTTCATTTTAACATTCAATCCTGGCGTAGCAATGTAATAAAAATACACCGCGTCCAAACATAACGTTGAATCATGGTGTAACAATCATTATTACAAATACACCGCGTCCAAACATAACGTTGAATCCTTGCGTAGCAATCATTATTAAAAATACACCGTGTTTGAAAATAACGTTCAATCCTGGCGAAGCAATTATCATTGAAAATACACCGCGTCCGAAAATAACATCGAAAGTTCTTCATACGACCTATATCATGATTAAAAACATTATATAATAAGTTTCGTGTATTTTTGTCACGAGATACTTACTTTAATATTTCTTTATTAATAATTTGTATTTAATAATCTGTATTGATTGGGTTTTTTTTTTCTAAATGCACATTTGTATGTACCCTGAAGGGTTGATGTGATTAATAATTCAACAAAAAAGAAAGCAAGAAAAACACAATGAAATATATACAGTATTCAGAAATATTAGATTAATTTTTCATATATAGAGCAATAAACAGCATTTCGTATTTCATCACTTCTCTATTTCATCTGGAGGGGGCCCTCTGTGGCCGAGTGGTCTAAGTAGTTCATATACTCTATCACTGGCCTGTCAACACTGAGGTTGTGAGTCGAATCCCGCACGTGGCAGGTGCGTTCGACTATAATCTTAACTACTATGCTTGCCTGTTTTTCTGCCGAAGGTCGGTGGTTTTCTATGGGCACACCTCCACCAATAAAAACTGCCCGCCACAAAATAGCCGATACTGCTGAAAGTGGCGTTAATCCCCAAAAATGAATCAATCAATTACTCAAGTTACATACATGTAGTTCTAGAAATTATTTCATTCTAATATTTTACCGTATTTTGATGGTATGGTTCCCAATGCGATCGCTAGTGGTCGTGGTTAAGATACCGACTGAGTCATACCAGAATTGAAAAAATAAATAAATTTACCGCTTTTTTGTCAAGCACGAGACATTTTGGAGTAAGAACTAAGGCTTGTCGGTATCAAATATTCTGCGTAGGGAGGCCCGTTTTCTTGCTGACTGTAACATTGTGAACAAGCACGTTTAAAGTCGGGGTTCATATTCATATCTCATTAAGTATGTACTTAGGTCAGGTTTAGGAATTTTTGTCTGATGTTCGGACTCCTTGGCTTTTTAACTTCAATACAGGGTAATATATTTTGCCCCATAACACCCATTTTTCTTTTCAAATAAGACTTAGATAACTCATAAAAGGTCATTTACCTAAATTTAAGCAGATTCTAGATTTCTTTTCATTCGATTTGAGACCCAAATAATACCAATGCAAATATAAGGTAAAAGTCCGAGTCAGCCTTTTCCCGCCATTTTAAAAAAATTAAATATCTCAAAAAGGAGCTCCATAACCTTTCAATATTTATAGCTTATTTTGTTTCTTAACTAATGCTCTTCTGACTTATAGTATCAGTTTTAAATTTTAGATTTTTTTAATTATACCTAAGTACATCCTAAAAATGTTCTATGATATGCATGTAATATTTGCCACTTGACGTTAAACTCCAAACCATCATCACCAAATTCCAGATTTAGTGTGAGACACGTGAAAAAGTTGTTGGCATCTTCTATTTCGTTATGGCAAATCGTGTTTTCTCCTCTTTCTTTTTCTGTCTTTCATATCTGATTATTTCGATTTCATGATGACGTTTGTTTCAATGATGAACTGCAAATGTATTCTTATAAGCGGTTTAGATGTTTGGTTTTTAATTATATTCCATTTATTGCGACTAATATTTGACATCATTTCAAATATCTGTCCCAGCTTTACTTAAGTGTACTATATGCACACGTTTTTGTGCAATGTATTTTTTTCCCATAGATAATCGTTGATAGTTAATGTTAGTCATAACTACTTTTGTGTGTATCTATGGTAACAGTTCCTATGTAAATTTCAGTTTTGCACGAAATAAGCAAATTCTGAAGTCTGGTATTCATTTTTATCACAATTTTCATCAGCTCCTAGGGGACGAGATGTTCTATCATAAAAACATGATGCCGTATTTTGATATTTAAGTAAGAAACTATGTTTATTTCCCCAAGTAAGACGATCATGTGTGACAATAGGGATAGCCATAATTATCAAAGATTTATCCGTTATATCGACCCAGATTTAACCGTTATATTGACCCAGATGAGGTACTTTAAGTTTCATGTATCCACTTATAATGGTGTGATATTTACCCAGTTTATACATTTCTCAGACGTTAATGGAAATAGGAGAATAAGTGATACTGGAATGTCGTTATAGACCTTCTGTTTCAAATCAACATCTTTCTTTTACCCTTTCTCAAACATGGCCGCCTAATCGAATATGACACGAATGACAACTATTTTGTTTAAAATAGGAGTCATTAAGAAGAATTATCGAGTAATTGTATTTGTAAATTAGCAAACTCTCCAAATAGCTGGTTAGAACCACATGAGGACTGTATAATTGTCAATATTATATAACATTTTTTTCCAGCTATGAATAAAGCGGCGAATCTGTGGGATATTTATAAGTGTCAAGCTTTTAATGATTTTGTAAACTCTAGGGTATTTTTAGGATCATAATCGGTCTTTTCTTGTACATTTAATTATTATGAATGAAAACGCCCATAAATGTATTTAAATGGATTGGTAAAACATCCTTTTCATGCAATGTGCAAAACCGTTTTGATGTCGTAATTAAAGACAAACTGTAGTTCTTCAATGAGGGTGGTAAAGGGTTATTTTCGTGCAATGTGTTTTGCCATTTTTATTTCACGTGCAGCCGTGAAAAAGGTTTGTTATTCACCGTGTTTCGTGAAATCGGTAAAAAGATCAACGTGCAAGAAATTTTTAATTGTTCGTTAATCGTGAAATGGAAATTTTATTTCGCGTTCTTCCGTGCAGATACACCCCCCCCCCCCCCCCTTTACGCCCCTCTTCAATCAAAAGGACCGTGGCAAATGTGCATCGTTCAAGCATTAACATTTTTCTTCAATCGTTGTGAAATCATTCTACTATATATCACTGTTTTGTTACCCCGTTTACGACCTTCACTTTTTTTCTTAAATTACAAGGATGATAGGATGACACGCTTTTTGGGATGTGGGATATAGGGGGTAAAAAAGTTGGATCTGAGAAAAAGAAGGGGGGGAATTGGGAAAATTACAGAAAAAAACGGTTTTTGGGAAACGAGCACCCTGTGTCACCCCCATCCCCTATCAACGATACGTCTCTGTAATTCGAAGACAAACGAACCCCTGATTCTGAATTTTACATACAACAAGAACAACAAAAACAAGAGGCTCTTAAGAGCCTGAATCGCTCACCTGTAATTTTTTGCTTAAATCTTTCATCAATGATTATTTTTGCTTTTCAATATATATTAATGAGTGGCTTAAAAATGCCATTTAAATGTTCTTTGTATCTGTCATATTTTCTTCAAAACCAAAAAAATGCATTTTACCCCTATGTTCCATTTTAGCCATAGTGGCTATGTTTCTTGACGTACAAGGAAAAAAATACAAAATTTATACTAGATACTCTGAAACTCATTCAGCCCAAGTTTGGCTGAAATTGATTCAGCAGTTTCAAAGGAGAAGATTTTTTAAAGTAAGCAAACTAGATGAACAAATTGTGAAAAATTGTCTTTAAAGGACAATAACGCCTTTAAGGGGTCAATTGACAATTTTGGTCATAAAAAACTTATTTGTAGATCTTACTTTGCCGAACATTTTTGCTGTCACAGTTTATCTTTATCTATAATAATATTCAAGATAATAACCGAAAACTTCAAAATTTCCTTAAAATCATCAATTCAGGGGCAATAACCTAAAAATCAGATACCGAATTTGGCTGATAATTTCAGGGCAGGTAGACCTTGACCTAATGAATACTTTAACTACTTGTCTGATTTGCTCTAAATGCTTTAGTTTTTAGATATAAGTCAAAAACTGCATTTTACCCTCTGTTTTATTTTTAGCCATGACAGCCATGTTTTCTGAGGAAACAGAAAATAAAACACACACTTTTTCTAGATAACCTAAGAATCATTCAGCTTAGGTTTGGTTTAATTTGGTTCTTTAGTTTCAGTGGAGAAGATTTTTTAAAGTTATTTTTTTTTAAAACAATGTGTTGTTAGATTCATCTGAAAATTTCAGGGCTGATAGAACTTGACCTAATGAACATTTTTACCCCTATAAGATTTGCTCTAAATGCTTTAGTTTTTGAGATATAAGCCAACACTGCATTTTATCCCTATGTTCTATTTTTTGCCATGGCGGCCATGTTTTTTGACGAAACAGAAAATAAAACACGAAGTTTATTCTAGATACCCTAAGGATCATTCACCTCAAGGTTGGTTGGATTTGGTTCAGTAGTTGCAGAGGAGAAGATGTTTGAAATAGTTTACGACGGACGACGACGGACGTCGACGGACGCCAAGTGATGGCAAAAGCTCACATTTCCTTTGGAAAGGTGAGCTAAGAACAACACCAATAAATTGGGTTTTTTTTTAAATGGCGGGAAAAGGCTGACTCGGGATTTTACCTTATATTTGCATTGGTATCATTTGGGTCTCAAATCGAAAGAAAAGAAATCTAAAATCTGCTTAAATTTTAGTAAATGACCTTTTATGAGCTATTGAAGTCTTATATGAAAAGAAAAATGGGTGTTATGGGGCAAAATATTTTCCCCTGTATCGTAGCAAAAAACCAAGGATTCCGAACATCTGACCTAAGTACATCCTTAATATTACTTTCTGCAACTCTTTCAATCAATTCGTATATATCTATGAATATAAGATAAGGATATGTGTAATGATTGCAATGAGACAACTATCTACCAGGAATAAAGATATGTGTAATGATTGCAATGAGACAACTATCTACCAGGAATAAGGATATATGTAATGATTGCAATGAGACAACTATCTACCAGGAATAAAGATATGTGTAATGATTGCAATGAGACAACTATCACCAGGAATAAGGATATGTGTAATGAGAAAATTATCCACCAGGAATAAGGATATGTGTAATGATTGCAATGAGACAACTATCCACCAGGAATAAAGATATGTGTAATGATTGCAATGAGATAATTATCCACCAGGAATAAGGATATGTGTAATGATTGCAATGAGACAACTATCCACCAGATTCCAAATGACGTGGATTAAACGAATATAGGTCACTTTCAACATTAAGCAAAACCTATACCGTTTAGTCAACTTCAAACGACCCCGATATGAAAAAAGTCAAACAATTAAAACGAAAAAAATCAACGGTTTTTGTAGTGTGGTAGTACTATAGTATAGTTAAGACGGCAAGATTAGAAACAGCAACAATAGCGATGCTCCTTTGGTGTTTTTTTTTTTATAAGATTGTTGTCTTAGATTTATCTATCCCATCTCTCTTTCAATTCTATAAGACAAAAGTAATTTCGCCCAAGGTGTTATAGAGCCTCGCACATAGCTTTCTTTTAAGTAAGAAACGTCATTCAGACTTGTATTCTTGCTATATTCCCATGACATAAACATTTTAGGAGAATATTAGAATTTGTGTTAAACCGCTTACAACATAAAGAAATGTTATAGAAAAAATCGACCAATAGCACTAGTCTATTGGGAATTAATAATGGTAAAACAAAATTTATCAGCAGACGACTTCTGTATATCTCACATCTTCCCCAATATTGGACAATTTTATAATTACAATAGGTTTGTTGCCATGGTAACGGTTGATTTTAGCTTTTCTTTTGTTTTCTAGCTATAGTAGGGTAAAGGATTGATTTTGTGTCAACGTCAGAGCACCGGTCGTTGTTTTACACCGAAACTACTTCAATAATTCAACATCTTTAATCTTTCCTATGTAGCTGACTCTTAATTTTCTTCTAAATCACCGATTTAGACTTTATAGTGCGTCAAGGTCGGAAGAAACATCGTTATTTTAGGTTGCACTTTTGATCTTTTAATATTACGGGACCCTAATATTTTAAATAAAAACTCTTAAATTCTAAAATTCTTAAATTGAAAAATTTTTTAAATCCTGATTTATATTTTACGACTGTGACTGCAATGCAATATTTAATTGAGTTAAAAAGAAATTATATGACTATATACATGTATATGAGTAGAAGGCAAGCCAATAAATCATAGCCCCATTGCTTTTTTATGTCAATGCTTTTTTAACTTAAGTTCAAATATAATGGTAGCAAGTTTGCGTCCGTTATGCCTTGTTGTGGCTTTTGCTGAAAAAAAATCAAAATCCCAGAACTTCGGAAGTTGCTTTAGTTCTGCGTTCTGAGAAACGGATACATTATGCCTTCCTATTTAAATTTCATTCAGTGTTTTTACAATTTTAAGTAACCATTCAAAATGTATCCTTCAATGATATAACGTTTTTCAGCTTTCATTTTATACCCTGAAAGTTACGCCTATGTGTAGGACCTATTTTGTCCTATACCAGTGTACTCTTTTGGCGGTTGTTAATTTTCATTTAAATTCAAAGACCTACAACTGCAACCACACGAATGTACGATTCAACTATACAGTTCTATTTATATAAAGCACCCTGAAGTTACCTTTTACGTTTTGTAAATTTTCATTTTGTTTTTTAATATTGCACTCGTAAACAAAATATAAGCATGTCCACAAAGTCCCAGTCGGCAATCGTCGGGTAAATCCGCCACTCTCCTTCTAGATGGATGAACGATATTGGCCGAGTTAAGACGAGTGAACGAAGTCCGTGAGCACGACACGTGGTTCTTGAAAAACCTTCTCAACTACGCTGAAACCAAATTTTTGGAGCGGGAAAAATATATAATAAATGAAAGGCTGAAGAATACAGCAAAAAAATGCTAAAGGGTCTTATTTTTACCAATGGTAGTTATTTCCTGCATTTTGTGGAGCAGAATACTAGTATTTTTTTCATCTTGTCTTTTGCAAGTTGGAATTATTTAGTTCTTACCAGGTCAGAATATTAATTGTAAAAACCCACCAGCCTCAGAATATCAAATGGTCCTTTAAACAAAATAAATGCGACACGAGATTTTCTATGTAGTGTTTTTTGACTTGTTCGTCTTTTCGTCATCTTTCGTTTTTATACGCCCGTTTACGGGACGTATTATGGTATACCGTTGTCAGTCCGTCCGTCCGTCCGTCGTCAACATGTTGGACAATAATTCAAAAACGCTTTAACTAATTTGCATAAATTTGGTGAATTGTTTATATCTATTGACATGAGCTCCCTTTCGTTTTTTATAAATTTTGGATTTTACGTTTCCGAGTTATGGAGTTTTATTCATTAAAAAGGGGGGATTTTCAAGTTTTCGGACAATAACTAAAAAATGCTTTAAGCAGTTTTCATGAAACTTTAATGAATTGTTTATATCTATTGACGCGAGCTCCCTTTTGATTTTTATGAATTTTAGACTTTACGTTTCCAAGTTATGGGGTTTTATTCATTAAAAAGGGGGATTTTCCAGTTTTCGGACAATATCTCAAAAATGCTTTGAGCAGTTTTCATGAAACTTTGGTGAATTGTTTATATCTATTGACGTGAGCTCCCTTTTGATTTTTTATAAATTTTAGATTTTACGTTTCTGAGTTATGGGATTTTATTCTAAAAAAAGGGGGGATCTTCCAGTTTTAGGACAATAACTCAAAAACGCTTCGAGCAGTTTTCATGAAACTTTGGTGACTGTTTATGTCTATTAAAATAACCTCCCTTTTTTTTTTTATAAATTTCTGATATGACATTGAGGAGTTATGGAACTTTATTCTTTGAAAAAGCGACGGGGTGGGTGATCGTTCCCATGGCTAAGATAACAACTGTATTTGTTTTTATTACTAGTACAACTGTTTGGTCGTCAACTTTTGCAATGCTGCAACAGCTTTCACAGGCAAAATACCTAGCTTAATCTTGTAGTAAATGTGATTTGTGTAAAGTGAATATGTCATTACCTTGATCAAATTTTTAACCTCGTTGTGAGAACTTACACTGATGGTTTGATCCAATTCGTCGTTTCAGAAGTTAATGCATTCTGGGTAATATTTTCAAAAGTGTACAGTAAAACCTCGTGATTGGTTAAAAATGTCGTAAACAATGGAAATTTAACCAATGACGTGACGTTATTTTCATTTTGGGTACGAACAATAAAATTACCCATAGTCTTTTAGATTCTGGACAGCCATAAAGTAGATAGGTGGTTTAGGTGTATAATAAAAATAAAAGCACGTTACGTGTGTGTAAAATATCTTTAATAAGAAAATATGTTTAAATCTTAAAGGGTCTCATATTATGACACATATGTACACATATAACTTAACTGTAACAATATATTACACAGATCTATGTAAATAACAAGTTTGATATACATTTTACACATAGTTTGAATCAAGCATAGAAAATAATCCTGTGGTATTCAATAATTCCGTATCCATAATTTTGATAACGAAATCCATCAAAGCAGTTCTAGTGAACTTAAAAAATTAAGACGATATTATTGTAACACTAGCATATTTTAAAAACTAGAAAACATTATATCGTGTGGATCGTTGCCTATGAAGTGACCGACAGTGTCTTGAGATGTCTTCAGATCATGATGTATTTTTTTCACATGTTTAGCGTGTAATATGACAGTAATAATATTTTTAAGTCATGTTTAAATCAAAAAATTTGTCTTAAAATATTGAAGATCATTTGCTGTCAATTGGCATATGAGCCATTGGACAAGGGGTTCATCGTCCTGAAAAAGGAAAAAAATAGGACGCTGACTAACACTATACAACAGTTTAAAAGTTGAATTTCTTTTTGCTTGTCACTTTTAGAAGTCCCCATGCACCCACCTACTTTTCAGTCTTCTGCGACGCCCCTGGCTGTTTCGTTGAATGTAAGAACTACATTTTTTTTTATAATTTCTTGAAAACGTTATGGACAATTTAAATGTGGATAGGCACTGCTTAATCCAGCTTAACAGAGCGAGATTATTAGCAGTAATTACAAGACAGCCCACCTAGTAATGAATTATCAACACAGAATTATATCTCTAGCTTCGTATGAACTAGTTTTACATTCTATATAGGACAGTTTACATATTTAATATCGAATATATTTAATGATGATGAAATGATTCGTTGTAAATGATGTTTGGCGTAAATATGTGGATATAAAACACTGTTAAACTATTTTGCCCAAGCTTTATGTGTCTTTATAAAACATATATATCCTCAAAATTGCATCATTCACATAGTAATCAAAATAACAGCTTAATAATACTAAAAGTAATATCATATCATACTATTTTTAAAGATATTTTCTTCTCATAAGAATGTACCCTGTATAATACTATTAGAAATTTCTAATTACCTACAACACGTTTGAAAATACCATTGACAGTACATTAATCTGATTGCAGATCGATAAGTTTGGTTGAACCCTTTGCTATTTGTTCAAAGGGTAGTTGAAGAGACTTGTATTTTTATAAAATATCCACGTAAAATCTATAGAAAAAAATAAAACAGTAAAAAAAGTGCCAATTATGTTTCTAAATTTCAAGATTCCCTAAACCTCCAGCTGCTATTATGTTACTGCAATGGATACATGACTAAAACAATAGATCTCAACGAAATCTCTAGCATAAATACATTTCGAGTTTATATGTCAGTTATTAGAAGGGATGCCAACTGGTCCCAATGTGTATTTAATTTTTACAGCGCTTTATTTTTTCTACTAAAAGAGTGTGTATCCGGTGTTCTCATTTGAGCATTTTCTGTAGATTAAGAAATTGCATATAAAAATCTTTTGAGATTTCTTTTTGCATACTAATACAAAGGAGTACAAAGTTTATCCGGAAATCTTTCCAAAGATGGCAGAAGATTACCCGGATATCTGGCCAGATATGGCGGAAGGTTCAGTTGTGTTTGAAAGAGTATGTACAAAGTTTATCCGGCAATCTTTCCAAAGATGGCCGGAACTCATGCCTGATATGGGCGGAAGGTTATGTCTCAAGCACCTAATATCAAATGGTTTATTGCGAAAAATTTGTAGACACTATTTTAATTGCTATCTCCAAAACTGAGTGACTATTCTTTTCATGTCACACCCACAAGTAACTACTGGCACGTGAGCCTAAATGAATGACATGTGTTGTGCTTGTACATTTCAGATGAAATTTGTTTTGAAGATAGCCATATAGCGGGAGAATGTTGTGCTGTCACGTGCTAGTATTGTCTGTTGTATCGATCATCACGCGCCATATGAGCCCGAGGTAACTGTCCATTCCTGTAAATATAAAATACAATAAAATTATTATGCTAATACATCAAATCGGACTACTTCCATTGACAAGAATTCATAGCTATAATCATTATTAACAAAAATCACATCATTAAAGTATAAAAGATTAAATGTTATCAATCATTATGATTTTGTTTTTTCATATATATTCAGCACATAAAGTTCTCATTTGACTCCGAGAACCGAAAGAAGATAAAGGCATGAGAAACGAAAGAAGATAAAGGCATGAGAAACGAAAGAAGATAAAGGCATGAGAAACGAAAGAAGATAAAGGCATGAGAAACGAAAGAAGATAAAGGCATGAGAAACGAAAGAAGATAAAGGCATGAGAACCGAAAGAAGATAAAGGCATGAGAAACGAAAGAAGATAAAGGCATGAGAAACGAAAGAAGATAAAGGCATGAGAACCGAAAGAAGATGAAGGCATGAGAACCGAAAGAAGATAAAGGCATCACCATGAAGGTTTATAAATGATAAATACAACCTTAAACATCTCAATACATGCAAATAAATACTATAGTTCATATTCGAACAACAAATAATCAAAACCTCCAACCAATACCACCTAAAACCCCCTTCCTCCCCTACCCAAAAAAAAAAACATAATCAAAAACAACGCCTAGTTTGATGCAAATCTTTATACAATAAGATCTCAACCTACAATTATTTTCAAATACTTGTATTAAATGGCACCCGAGACTTATCCGAAACTTTATCTATTGGTCCCAGAAAGCACAGAGCACGGTCAGCCAAAGAAAGGGGGGGGGGGGGGGGCACTTCAATACTTAATTGATAGGGGGTGCTGCTGGGGGTTCTGTTACCACCCTTTTCATATAATTTAGATTTTAAAAATGTAATGTATACCTTTTCACCTTTTCATATATCGCGTAGGTAAAAGTGTTACCTTTCCCCATATTGTTTGAGTTTCATGTGGTGTGTAATGTAAAGTGGAATACCAAAGTGCCAAAAAGAGAGAAAATTAGTTGATAAAAACACAGCCGGGAACACCAAGAAAGATGACAGACGAAGAAGTTATGGGAACTTTATTGACCTTATCATATATTTCTGATAGTTTTCCCGACCTATTCACATATTTTAAAGCTTGAATTGGTGACCTATTCCAGCGGCACGTCCTATCACCTTGTATATAGAAAGTGACCCCCCCCCCCTCGAGACCTCATCGACTGAAAGGTCAAAAGACATATATATGGCATTCAGTCTAAGACGAAAAATGCCAAATCAGTATGTCAAGATTGAAAGTGCCCCATTTTTTTACAGACACGTATAGATATTGGCCATCAAAGCCAAATTTTGTAAATAAAAAAAAACATTAATAAAGTTAGTTAAAAGCCACACAACTTGTGTTATATTGTGTTTATATTAGCTAATTTTAAGTTTAATTTGCTTGACCAATAATAGATACCAAATGCAATAAGTGATTATTATAACGTATTAAAACTAGTACATTCGTGTGAATAAAATTTTGACGTGTAAACGCAGTTATATCCCTTTTCTCATAAAGCTAAAATAGTTTTCTATATAAAGATTATTTCAGTCCATTTCACATGCCGACTTCTTTTCAATTTTATATTTTTGCATAGGTAGGACGAACTATGACCCCTGTCAATGCAAATAGTTTTTTTTTGTATAATTAAGCTGTTTTAGAATCCCATTTTTACCATAAATATGTGTCCGGTCTTAGAACACGATGCAGGTTCCATTTGCATTGTATAGACAGAGTAACAGTTTGTTCTACAAAAGAGCTATTTCCCTTTTGAAAACAATTCTAAAATTGGGAAAGTCGGTAATTTAAAAAATGGGCTTTTGAATAAGTACTTACCGTTTTACTAGTTCCTAATAAGTAAAATATCATGATCATTATGTCAAAACTAATCCTTGTGAAACTGTATATACCAGAGACTTAGGAGAAACTTTAAAAGAGCAGGGGATTGAGCAAATCTCAAAAGTGAAACAAAACTCTTAAAACATCGTCCAATTCCAAATTGCTGTTTACTATTTAGTTGTTGTCTACTGAACTTCCAGCGGTAAATATTCCATTCAAATTCAGGATGAAGCTCAAAATGAACTATATATATTTCATACAAAATAACTCCAAAAAAACGTTCCAAAATGAGACAATTGTAAACATTTAACCTTATATTTACGCGGTTCAAAATATAAAGTTTCGAGGTAATTTTGAAATGAGGGATTTACAGGTAAATGGATTTATTATTAAAATGTACATCCGACGGACCTTTATTTTTTTTCTGGATCAAAAGGAATAAAATAACACATCTTTAAAGAAAACCTATTACAAATGAATAACGGAAAGGGTTGAGATATGCCAATGAGACAGCAACAAAAATAACAAAAACACATCTAAAGGGCAAAATATTGCCTTCAACAACATACAATGTGTCAATATGGACGATAGAACCATGTATTATCTTAAGTTATTAACGAGTGGTTACATCTAGGCGTACTGGTCTGTAACTCAATTAGCAAGCATGCTATTTTTAATCGCAGTGTATTCATTTTAGCTATATACAAGCTGAACTTGTAAGAACATATAAACAAACCTAAACTGGTCTGGTACCGTTAACAACAGAATAAATGAAGTCCAAGCTTCAATACCAAATATACCTGGTTTTTGAAAAGGTAATAAATGTTTTACAATTATGGTATAATTGCGATCAGATATGTCACGTGTGAGACCAACAACTCAATAACTCACCGTCGAATGAACACTTCCCCACACGATGGAAAATAAAAGATATTATTAACCCCCTTTATCCCACATTCCCACTTTTTTACCTCCAATATCCAACATTTCCACTTTGTTACCCTCAATATCCCACACAGGGGCGGATCCAGGATTTTAGGTTAGGGGGCGCAAATTTAAATTTTTGCCGAGCGGAGCGAGGCAAACACTTTTTTGAGGTAAAATTATCGAAATATTCTTTATTAAGCTGAGGACAACCCATGCTTTGCAAATTTTAGGGGGGTGCACGCCCGCCACGCCCCTGCCTGAATCCGCCCCTGCCACATCACAAAAGAATGTCACCCCCTCATATGATGTATCAATTAATGACACATAATCTCTACATGTACATTAAAAGGGATAGAGCTTATATTACTGTTCTTCATTTTAAAGTAAGGGAAACACACAAGAGCATTTCAATGCTGGACTATTAGGAGTAAAAACAATGACCTGCTAGCTTGAAGACAGATTGTGTAAGCAGTGATTTTAAATGGATAACAGAGGCGGATTTAGGGGATTACATGTATGATTTCTGCATAGGTTTTTAACAAGTCCCACTCCTAACGTTGTCTTTTTAGGGACCCAACCTTTTTCAAATCCCTGGACCCGCATCTGCATAATACCCTTACCATCTATAATCCTCTCGTTTGCCTTGTTGGTAATTTGTACCCTGGTAACCAGTGTCTCGATATCCGGAACTTCTGTCGTAGTCGTTCCGTTCAAATGCTCTGTTATCATATTGGGATGATGGATTTTGTGGATTTTTACCAGAATAAAATTGATATCCGTCTGCGGGCTCTGGTCGTCCTGTTTCCCTGTAAAAAAGTAAACAAACAGCATGACTAGGGGTCTAGATGGGGGTTTACAGACATGAGAAAAATGGGCGAATAAATAAAGAAGAGAGAGCTGTTTGTGTTTTTTGCTGTGCATTTAATGATTTTGTGTCATGGATGGATGCCTCATATGCTTTCTTTTCTATTAGAATAAGCATGGACAAAAAAAAAATACAAAAAACGGCATTGAATATGAAATACAGAAATTAGCCTCCTAAATGGGTGATTGTCTTACCATAAAAGATTAAACCCAATTTCCAAAAAAGACGGTATTTTAAAATAGAAACAGTGTTCTATCGACAATAAATTCGAAAAATTCAAATGTTGGTCTTAAAGTTGTTCCTATGTTTCCTTTTTCCCATTTTAGACATTCTTATCGTAAAGAAAAAAGATAAAACAGCTTTCTCTAATTTTACAATAAAATATGAAATATCGGTGTATAATATTCTTTTATATCCGTTGTTGGACTCCATCCGTGTAAGGAGATATTGTTGAATAGGAGGTACACAAAAAATACAAACTGTAAATATACTTAAAATAAACACGCATAACACAACCTCTTCCCATATATGGCCGTTTCATAATATCTTGTTCTGCTAAAATTTGTAAAACACTATATAAAAATAAGGAGATGAGGTTTGACTGCCAAAGAGACAACTATCCACCAAAGTTCAAATGAAGTGCATGTAAGCAATTATAGGCAACCGTACGGCCTTCAACAATGAGAAAAACACATACCGTATAGTCGGCCTAATTTATAAAAAAAAAATTAACGAAAACAAATATGACACACACGAACCAACGACAACCACTGAACTACAGGCTCCTGACTTGGGACAGGCACATAAAGAATGTGGTGGGGTTAAACATGTTTGTGAGCGCTCAACCCTCCCTCTAACCTGGGACAGTGGTATAACATCACAACATAAGAACAAACTATAAAAGATCAGTTGAAAAAGGCTTAACTCATCAGATCGATACAAAGCAGAAAAACGTCAAACATTAACACAGACCAGACGTGGCAGGGTATACTTGTAGAATAACCTAACCTTGATATTCAATCACAATTTTACAGAAAACAAATTTCGTTGTAGTGACTAAATTCAAAACGACTTCAGTTTACTTAAATTTAGTAATTTTGTTTGTTTTTTGAGAAGTCAAAACTTTAAATAGCGTAATTAATGGGTTGGTGCGTTTCTTTCGTTATTTGGTATAAGCTACCGTGATGTTCATGATTCATATTATTGCTCTAAGAAAGATAACTCTAGCATTCTCTGACACAATACTAATTTCTAATGAGTTATCTCCCATGCTACGGACACATTCTAAATTTTAAAACAAACCTTGACGGATTAGGATTCGAACCGTGACCTGACCATAGAATGGGGTCACGCTTTGATGAATCATAACGAGGGTCCGTTCGGAAGTCATTACGTGGTTCTGATGTTATCTTTTTCTCGTAATTGCCACTTGGTCTGTAGCCACGAATGCCACCACCACCACCGCCTCCACCATTACCGTACTGTGCATAGCCAACTTTTTCATTGATAGCAGACGGCGGATAACTGTCAACGTCACTGTCTTTCTCTCGCCTGGAATGTGTATTAGTAAAAACATAACACCACATGCATTCTCCCTCACCAATAAAATTTACACTATATCAATTCCAGAAAACGTATCTGCTTTATATAGGAAGTCGGCTGTTTCCAATCTTTGCTTCCAATGATCTGACAACACTCCGTCCCAGTAGTTTACTTTTTGTTCTGGTAATTATTACACCAGCCTATGAAATTTCATCCTTCAAATTTTGGAAGGAGTATATTAATCCGACAAAACAAGAGGATTCCGAAAGATCTTTAAAACAAAAGTAAGACGGAGTGTTGTCAGATCCTTGTAAGCAAAGATTGGACAAAGGATCTGTATTTTAATCAGATTGGCAAAATTGTACTTCCATGTGTTTTTGTACCTTTTTCATATAATTTTTTTCAAAGCACATGCGTTAAATATCTTTTTTTTTTAAATACATATTTAACTCAACTAGTGTAGTAAAACATTTTCTGGAAACGTGTATTAACAAAACACCCGAATACAAAATCTTAAACTATCACTACGTTCAAAATTCAAATAGTAGGCTTAAGAAGGATAACTCTAACTGTCTCTGACACCAGTACCAATTTGCAATGAATTATCTCCCATGCAACGGAGAATCAACTAGCATTTATATTTCAAATCAAGGGTAGATGGGTGTGACCAAGGAGGTTATATCAGACTTTGGTGTGACTAAAGACATTCTTATAAGTTGAATGATATTGCTTGTAAAAATTTGAATATAGCAAAATACTTTTTTACTATTAGAGCAACATAGCGCATGCTCAAAGGCTTCGTGACACATTTTATAGATTGAAATAAACAATTAATTTCCCCATAGGCGACAATGATAGCCTTTTTCGAGATACAGACTTTAGAAAGCTGATTTTTTTAACGAAATCTTGCTAGAATTAAAGAAAAGTTATTAGGACAGTATTTTTTGGTCCAAAAAATATAGGTTCTCGTTGCTTTTCTTAGCGTAATTTGTACTTATCTCCCATGCCTATCAATTTTGCACTTAAAAATACGTGTCTCATCCTAGCGTTTAAAAGACATCTCAGTTCCGTTAGGGCTAAGGAAAATAATTTATTTGGCCTTTGGTATAATGCAGAATGCATAAAATCTAATGGTGTATTGTAACCTAAAAGGCACATACTGTTCATCATTGTGCACTGCATGTTTAATTTTTTTTTATATAAAAAAATTCTTGTAACAAAAATAATTTGTTAAAATTGAAAAAAATGAGCCGAAAAAAACATGGAACCCACCTCCGCCCCATAAAAGACGTAAAATCGTATATGAAAATGAAGAACTACATCAAATGCTGATATATATTATTCTCATAGCCTTAGACTTAAATTTTATGTACCTTCACCCAATACCTCCATTTCTCCAAATTGCTATTTCAGAATCTAATGCATGCTGTGTAATATTTTCAAAAGTGTACATCAAAAAGTTGAAATTAGCTAACAAAGTCCTAAGCGATGAAAATTTAACCAAAGGTGTGACGTTTTTTTTTTCCTTTTAGGGTACAAACAATGAAATTACCCATAGTCCTTTAGATTCGGAAACGGCGAATTAAGTGCAACACCACGCTGTATTTAAAAAAGTATCAAATACAACTACAAAAAAGTTTTTTTCGTAATCAAAATACAACAATACAACGAGATTTTTTTTCTCAAACAACAACACTTTATCAGTTCAAATTGACAATTAGACAAAATCTCACTGCATGCTGGCTGGCATTTAATATCCCCATACCCACATTGTTAGTATTATTTCATAGCCATCTCGACTCATATCTTACATTAACGATCTAATGCATGCACTTATCGATCGGACATATAAACTTGGTGTATTTACCCGTCTCGTCTGTATTTCAGGGCTAAGCAGCATATTAGCAGAAAACCAAATAACAACACTCCACCACCAGCTGAAGACAGACCAATTATCAACTTTTCGTAAGTAGTTAATTCTCCATTCCCTGCAATGATTATAATATTTGTGAAAAAACAAGTCGAGTATACTAGTACATTGCGTTTAAAAACATCATTGATAAAACATAATTTGATAACAGATCGCCGAGTTTGTACTTAATTTTCAGTTTCTTATGGTTTGGATTGGGATGAGGTCTTCATTTCTGTATCATAATTCTTTAACTTTTTAGGCCACTATTCTTAATTCTTTATATTTAGGCACACTTGTTTGTTTTATAATTCTTTTTTCTGTAAACCCCATCCAGACATCTTTTCATGAAATATTTGCCACTGAACGTTAAGTAAACAAAAAACCAATGAATCTACCGTAAGAAATAAATATGTCATGTCATAAACGCACATTGTAGAAAGTCATTAAATGTATGTGTACTACCTTTATAAACAGAAAAAAAATCCTTTTACGTTGAAAATCTTCAAATCGTATCAGGTCGTCCGTAATATTTCTAGGTATTTGAAAAAAATGAAAATAAAAACGATGGAATAGTGAAATCAAGAATGACTGAATATACTTTGGAAGTCGAATTTCTGACGAACATGGTTATCTAATGCTATATACATTCTTACATTCACATTTAAAAGTCGTTTGAGCAGGACTCCAAGCATTACTCGAACATGTCAACACTTTTGCTCCAGTAGTAAGTCTTTGTCCAAACTCCCGACATCCAACCTGCACCAGGATTCCTTCAGAAACACTATAATTTGATAATATGATTGTGTCATCGGTTACTGTTCTCAGTGTTGTACAAACTAAAATTGAAATATAAATAGTTATCCATAAATCGAATCTTAAATAAGAAAAATTATTTTCCATTAACAGAGTTTACACTGTGATCAAAAATACCAATGGCAGCTATTTATTCATTAAAAGTCGCCATAACTAGGATTATACTCTCTTTGTAAACATTACGCTCTTCATTGAAAGGTATTTAACGAAATGTGACTCGAACTCAAAGTCTAACTCGAACTATAACTCGAACAGCAAATCTTACTCTAACTCGAAATATAACTCGAACTGCAACTCTTACTCTAACTCGAACATCAAATCAAACCTAAACTCGAACTTAACTCGATGATTAGCCACACTCGTTTCTAATTGGCCTAAAAAAAGTTTTGAGCCACGAGAAGTAGACAGCAATTATTTAAACGGAAAGGCAGTTCAAAATTTGTTTTACCCGTTTCGACAATCAGAGTTAGATAACCGCTTATCTCTGTGAAAAAAATCGAAAATTTATAAGATTAAAATTTTCAACTTGGTTCATATTGAAGACGAAAATGTAGAAGATGATAGAATGGAGATCGGGTGATATTTGAGGGAAATAAGAGTAAATTATTTCCGTCGCGATTGACTAATAAAGGAATGAAGTAATACTATATATATGGGTCATTATTCGTAGGCAAGATGTCATTTGCAATTTCACTTATACTGTGCTAAGATACTGTCTGTGGGGGAGGGGGTAGGAGTGTCCGTAGTTGACCTGTCCCTACTCGGTGGTAGTAAAAAAAAATCCACACCCTTCATCTAGGTCGCTCCTTAATACCTGCTTATTTGTTGTATTGCTTAATTTGTTTTCTTCACTAATATGTATCAAATATGTGCCACTGGACGTTAAGCAAACAACAATCAATCAACAAATCGAGTGCGATTATAGGTGCCTCGGCATCAATCAGTCAACTACGAACAACAGAATATTGCTACATTGGTAAAATTACAGAAAGTCACGGTGAAATGAGACTAAAAACAACAAGTTTGAACATTCTACAAAAATACTTATAAACATAAACTTTGAAAAAAAATATATTTTGTATCGTCACAAAAAAAAGCGCAAAATTTTGAAATGGAAATTTACTTACATTCTTACTCTTATGAAAAAAGTAGTAATATCACAAATTATTTATAAGAGGAGACGATATTTAAAAAAAATCAAGAAATATAAACCGACTATGTTCATCATGTTATACAAAGAAGGATGAAACTAATAGTATCTTTAAACGCGTAGTAAAGTTATTTGAGACATTTAAAAATTAAATTAACTTTTATATTTCAAGTCATTAATCAAGCTAGCGTTATAATGTATCTGACGTGAAAAGTGGAATTTTGAGACGTTGAAATTGCTTGAATAGTTAATTTATAATTTGATGTACATACAAGATTTATTCAGATCTATGGAGCGATACAGGTCATTTCAAGTTTAAGAGGATCAAATGACTACACTTACTACTCAAGCAAAAATTACATAGAGAAATTTTCTGTATCAAAAGGTTTTGTCACCTTTACAGATAATGTGACGCTTAGCCTTTGGTCATTTCGGACACGTTTTCTTGACTATACACTTACTACTGAAGCAAAAATTACATAGAGAATAATTATGTATCAAAAGTGTTTATAGATATAAGAAGATGTGGTATGAGTGCCAATGAAGCAACTCTCCATCCAAGTCACAATTTGTAAAAGTAAACCATTATAGGTCATAGTACGGCCTTCAACACAGAGCCTTGAATCACACCGAACAGCAAGCTATAAAGGGCCCCCAAAATGACTAGTGTAAAACCATTCAAACAGGAAAACCAACGGTATAATCTATTTAAAAATCGAGAAACGAGAAACACTTATGAACCACATCAACAAACGACAACCACTGAACATCAGGTTCCTGACTTAGGACAGGTGCAAACAAATGCAGCGGGTTTAAATGTTTATGAACTTTATGGATGGTGTGACGCTTTGGTCATTTCGGACACAGTTTTCTTGACTATACACTTACTACTCAAGCAAACATTACATACACGTAGGGAAAATGTCTTTATCAAAAGGTTTTGTCACCTTTACAGATGCTGTGAAGCTTTATTCATTTTGGACACGTTGTCATTTTCATTTGAAATATTAAGAGCTGGTATCTTGTATTTTACAAGGAATGCATATATAAAATTACATCTTCTTATTTAAATGTACTCTGTCAAGCAGAAATTACATAGAGATCATTTCTGTATCAAAAGATTTTATCACTTTCACGAATGGTGTGACGCTCGGGTCATTTCGGACACGTTCTCGTTTTTATTTGAAAAATCAAAGAGTTATTATCCAAATATCACTTTTTAATTGTAGCAGACATGTTACATGGATCATGCCAAGTAGAAATTAAATGGAGATCATTTTCTGAACCAATAGGTATTGTCACCATCACGTATGTGGTGTGAAGCTAGGGTCCTTTAGGACAAGTTTGAAATATCAAGAGCTGGTATCTTGTGTTTGAACAATGCGTATACAAATTTACCTCTTTAGCGTTCAGTCATGTTACTGGGACCCTGTTTGACTGCACAAGCAGCCATAATTTTGAAAGAGGTCACAAAAGTGTCATCTCCATGTGGTTTCATAACCACTTTGCCCATAAAAGGACCTTTACCACATATTACCATTAGGGATACGGGGTTACCAAGTTGATAAAATCAGCAAAATTCGAAAACACTTTTAAGGCCCTCCTTTTTTCCTGTTGACTGAATAATCATAGATATATATATGAAAGGGTCCAAAAGAAGGTCTTACTCAACATTTGAAACAAAAAGGTGAGAGTATATATAATTCTAAAATTTCATTATTGTCAGGTTTTTTAGGTTCAATTTATTTTATCTTCTGCATATCAGTGGCGTAAGAGGATTCCCCCTCCCTCCACCCGGCTCTTTCGCCAGTGCCTAATTATTTAAAATCCATCACTCCAAAAATTTTACATATTTGGGAATATAATACAATATTGGATATTATAATTTTTCGAATTGTTTAAATCGCCTTCAGTGGGAAAGCTAAAATGAATTTGACACTTATCATACGGCATCTTGACACAGGATCTCACAGTGTGGCTTTATAATTGAGAATAACATCTATTCACACATCTTTAAAAGGCAGTTAAAGTAAAGTTGAAAAGGATTATATGAAAATAAAATTTCAGCTAGAAATTGTATAGTTAACAGAGAAAGGAGAAAATGTTTTAAATTTGTTGATTGAAAACTACATCGCCAGTCAGCGGTTGTTATTTGTACACGTTAGACTAATTGTCATCACTCTATTCAGTTATGAGGATGTAAGCAATATCAAGTACAAAGGCTCAAAGAATTCCTTTGCGGGAAAATGGAATGAATAATATTTCAACAATATGATGACCGAAAAGGAGTAAGGAAGAACTTTTCACCAATCCTACCCTAAACCTCCCTCCAATCCTATCTTACGCCTCCCCAATCCTGCCTTTCACATCCTTAAGTTATACCCCCCCCCCCTTCTCAAAAAAAAAAAGCTATCCTGAATATGCATGAAATATTTGCCACTGGACAATATTAATTTATCCAAATCTACCCTATACCATCCCTTTCCTTGAAACAACAGACCCGAGGGGTATTACTCAAAGTAACTATATGTTTCATTGAAGTCCTATATTAGGTGACGATTAGTATCAAACATTCCAGTTTGAGAAAATGGATCTAAATAATTTAAAAATAATCTCTAACTTCGTCATAATATAAAGGTATAGGTTTTCTTTCAATCAATAAACTATTTCATCTGTAAACTTTTTGTATACAGTTTGTATGTCCTCAAATTGATTATTTGTTGTCATTACATGTACTAGCAGTATAAATTTACCATTGATAGTGAGTTATTTGATCGTCTTCAATGTAAATAGGTTGTACCTGTAGCAAAGAAACTAGAAAAAGAATAAGATGGACGAAGTCGAACCGTTATAAATATTTCTTTTGATAATAATGAATTTTAATAGTCAATTTTTAAAATTTTTTGGCAAATTGCGAAAATGGCGACCGCCAGCAGAAACTCTGTAGTTATTCATTCTAGCAATAGGATTTGTGTTTCTGTTAATGTTCTTAATTGTTTAACAATTTGATTCAACTCAATTCGATATTGTATTGCCATTAACAATTTAATTCAATTCAGTTCAATATTTCACCCGACCCATACACAAAACGATCTGGTTTTCTCGCCAAGCCTCGTATCGCAAGTTACGAAATTACAAAAATCCAGAGTGGATAAAAATATAATTTTTGGGGCCTTATGATATTTATGATATTTATCCACTCTGCATTTTTGTAATTTCATTAATTGCGATACGAGGCTTGGCGAGAAAAACATCGTTTTGTGAAAGTCGAAAGGCTTCCGTGATGAAAAAATAAGGTATCAGATTTATTTGTATTTACATTTTCTTTACCGAGAGTCTATTGGGGGGACATTGTGTGTTTAAAGAAATAGAGAATAATTGACTGAAAAAATAAGAGTCAAATGGCCTCCAAATTTTTTTTTAAATATACAGAAATGAAGATCTGACCCCTTACCACCACCACCCACGCTTGCATATAAACATATCTAAACAGAACTTTAATTTTGGTGTCATTGTCCCCTCCCAGACATTGATGTTCTGGATCCGCCCCTGCTAAATAATAAAATTGTCTATATACATAAAAGCATACATGTCTCTGTCGCTACGAAATAAAACACACAGCGAAATACTGTTTCAGAAGATATTTTCATATTAAATCTAGAAGCCCTCCATCAGTTTTTGGTCTACAAATTTCTAAAGACACTATCAGTTATTCTATACATACTTTGTAACTAAATATATTTTTAAACAGATCTTCCGCATAGTTCTTATAAAGTTGGTTAGGTGTTATCTTTTTGTACATGAACATGTATATCTCTCGCATGCTTTGGTGAGATGGTTACTTACTTATCTGTTTATTGCAGTTGTATGTATAGAATAACTGATGGTATCTTTAGACATTTGTAGACCAAACACTGATGGAGTGCTTCTAGGTTTTTCCTTACACATTCCCGACATACCCTATTATAAGCTTTTTAATGAAAGAAAGATTAATATATGAAAATATCTTCTGAAACAGTATTTCGCACTGTATTTGGGGCACCATCACACCAAAATTTAACTTTTGTTTATATATGTATATTTGCAATCGTGGGTGGTGGTAGGGAGGGGCCAGGTCTTCATTTCTATATATTTTTTTTAATTTTTGGGAGCTATTTGACTCTATTCTTTAATTTTCTGCCGATTGTTCTATATTTCTTTTAACCGTTGCCCCCAAATTGCTGTGTACTAGACCGACACGATGAGATGAATTTTAACTTGACACTCCACCGGACTTATTATTCCGACTCCGAGCCGACAGGTCTTACTCCCTCACACACCAGAGACCAACAGAACGCTACCACGAAAATGAATACTTTAAACTTGTAGCTTTGAATTAAACTGGGTACATACATCCCAAAATTTACAATTTTTCATACATGTTCTTTTTTATTTTTTCTAGACTTCGTAATATCGAAGCCCCCCTTTCCCCTTATTTCCATTACATCTAACTATTGTAAGATCCATTACATCACAATGAAATACTTTATAAATACGAATATCTTTATACATATCTTCCGCATAGTTCTTTTAAAGTCGGTAAGGTGCTATCTTTTTGTACATGTATATGTACATGTTCCGCATGATTTGGTTACTTACATTCACGTCTTAGATATGCTTTAAAATTTGCCACTGGACGTTAAACAGCCATTTTCATCATCATCCTTTTTTCGAAACAAACATAACAACGGTTCTTTTCATTTTCTTGTAAATAATACTTAAAACACACAAACATTAAATCTCAAGTAAATCTTATTCAAGTATTCCTCAAACATGGATATAATCCAACTTTAAAAGGAAGATAAATAAGGATTATATATAATCTATGTATCTAGATAAAGATATCAAGTCTTGGTGCGTGTTATAAATATGTCAGAGCTGTAAAATACAACCTGTTCAATTTAACTATGTAAAATACAACCATTTAGATTTTACTATGGGAAATACAACCAGTTAGATTAAACTATTTAATAATTACTTGTTTCGGAATTGAAAAAAAAACACATTTAGTTCGAACAAGATAAAACATTGTAAGAAACCATCGGTTTCTTTCTCTGGTTATATGGATATTTTCATTCAGCTAGTATATATACATAGTAGTATTCTGTCGATTGCAAGGGACATTTTTATTACATGTTTAAAAATAGCTCTGTCAATTTGTGCTTTAAAAAATTTACTCCAATACTATCTTATGTGGGTTTGTGATTTTTGGAGGAGGTCGAGTAAGCGCGTGATGATTGATCATTTAATGGTAACCAAGAACTAACAGACTTTTTAACCATCGAAGTAAACAACGTCATTTGGTCTATGGTGGAGAGTTGTCTCATTGGCAATCATACCACATCTTCTCATTTTTATACAAAATACTGAATGATGAAGATGCATAGTATCATACTAGAGGGGTGGACATAGGAATAATGGCGCGGGAAGCGGGAGTAGTGGAGTAAAGAGAGAGTATGGTGAGGGAAGTGGGAGTTAGGGGAAGGGATTGGAAGTGGGAGTTAGGGGAAGGGAAGTGGGAGTTGGGATAGGGAAGTGGGAATCAGACAGGGAACCCACTGTCCACACACTCATACTACAGACTTTTATAGAGATAATGCTAGTGTTGGAAGTAAGTTATAGGCTTCGACAACAGCGTTAATTCAGCAAAACATCTCCAAAATGGCGATATAACATATGTGAAATGATAGAATACTTAAGATATCATTTACTTCTCCTTTCGGTTTTGATTCTCTTAAACTTTTATTTATTTGGTTTCCATACTTTTAGACTAGAACCTACGAGAAATTACGTATTGTCTACTCAAAAATCGGTTGCAAACTTTAAAACTATAGTAATAAAATACAAATGTTTTGTAAAATACAAATGTCAAATGATGACACAACTATCCACCTGAGATCAACGGACGTAAACAACTAGAGGACACTATACGGCCTTCAACAATGAGCATAATCCATATCATCATAGGTCCATGCATGACATTATGTTAAATAAAACAAAAGAGAAAAACAACGGCCTAATTTATCTAAATATAATAAACGAAAAGCAAATATGATATACAGCGACCAACGGCAACCACTGATTTACAGGCTGCTGAATTGAGACCGACACTCTGTCTTGCTAAGTTCCCGTTTTAAATACATTATATGATAAGAACTTTTACGATATTTTTAAGCGCGGTATGGCATACCCATTAAATAAATTGTATAAAATTTAAACTGCTTTTTGCTACCTTTATTTATGGAAACTCTGGACACTAGTGATACTGAAAATGAAAGTGTTCTTTACATGTGTAGAATACATTGAATATACACATCTGAATTCCGATCTTACAAATGTAGTAAATTTTTTAAAGATCTTTAACCTCGATATCTTAAAATCAACATTGAACTTCATCAGATAATGTGGTAACATTATTTATATTGCCTGGCAGTGGTTGACAATGAAAGTAGTGCCCTTGGCGGTGTGTAATAACACACATTAGAGATGTTTCAATGGTTTATAATTAAAAGGGTCGAATATTTTATGGCTTGAAAAGTAAGAGCTAACTTATACGAGTTACTTACTTTGTTCAATTTGTGTCATTAAAATATTTTGAAATTTTTGAATAAATTCGGGAAATCTTACACCAGCGTCAAATAGATTAAAATTGAGAAATCTAAGACCAACGCGTTTAAGACATAAATGATTTTTAGGTTTTGTGAATTCTAGAATTTCGGTGTTGATGGGTGATCATTTATCTTTCTGTTCAATTTAATCTAAAATATTTAGATTCAGTCAGACCGATTAACAACTTGACATGTCTGTTGTTGGGAGGGTAAATGTTGGACTCTGGATGTCTTTTGGTTATTTGTATCGTTAGGTTAATTGCAGTTTCATTGGCGTATACCCTTTTAACATTACGGAGAATTACATCCCCCCTTTTCTTCGAACCCTCAATCCGCCACTGAGTTGCGAGATTTCATAATTGCTTCTAACGTAAAGTATCAATAAATTCATAATAAAATGACTGCATTTACAGCTTTGATACAAATTACATAATATCGACGATTATTTGATGAATAGACAGATGAGCAAAAGGAAGGTGTTCAATTGAATCAATTTACTTCTCGTCATTTCTCGGAAGAAGTAAGATCCATGATTCAAGACACGAGATTCGAAAAAAAAATTTGAAAGTTAGTTAAATATTCCTCTGACACGGGTTATTTCATCTATTTCATGCTGCCAATACTCAAACTGTAGGTGTAAATGAATATTCTGTTTGTGCCTGTCCGGGTCGAGGGCCTGTGGTTCGGCGGTTGTCGTTTGTTGCTGTGTGTCATGTTTGTTGTTTTGTATATAAATCAGGCCGTTAGATTCTCGTTTGAATTGTTTCACATCTTTGTTTTTCATATCGGGACCTCTAACAGCTTGCTATGCGGTATGGCTTCTGCTCATTGTTGAAGGCGTATAGTGAGTGACCTATAGTCGCTTACTTCTACGTCATAGATCTCTGACAGATACTTGTCTCATTGGCAATCATACCACATTTAATTCTTATTTTTATACAAGAAAATAACTATCATATAAAATAGTGGAACATATGTTCCTTAATTAGATATCAATTAATTGATTGTATACGTCCTTAATAGCAGTGAAATAAACATCGTCAATCAATAAACACTATGATTAATTATTTACTAGAAAATTAACATCCTAATGAATTGTCGTAAACTCAATACGAGGTTTTTTATATGGTTGTATTATCGAAAGTAAAAAAATGGACCAAAACGATAAAGAAAATGAAGAATAATGGAAAAGGGGGGGAGGGGCTAAGATGCAAAGACTAGATAATAATTACCTAAGGGAGCTACCATTTGATTTTTAGGGGGGGCTAGGATGAAATTTGAAAAAAAGGCAGGACAAGAGTTCTGAGTAAAAAAAAAGGCAGGATGAGCAACTTGGCAAAAAAAAAAGTCAGGATGACAATTTATGTAAAAAAGGTCAGGATAAACTAATAAAAAAAGGCAGGACCGAATAGAGTGAACAATAAAAAGGCAGGACAGAGATTACAACTAAAAAAAATGCAGGACAAAATTTTTCATCCTAGCCCCCATAAAAATCAAATGGTAGCTCCCTAACAGCTTAAGATTTCAAGAATGTAAAAATGAAGCCTCCTCCCCATTACAGACCCCTTCATTGTTGTTCCTTTCTGACTAAACGGAGGTGATGTTATTTGTCATTGGACCCGAATCAATGCATGGATAAGAATAAAAGGAACAGGGTGTCTTTGAGACATATCCCCCTTTTCTTGTAAAATTTTCATGGTGTCCCGAATTTATAAGTGAATTTTTCGCCATTATTCAATTATGCCTTTTATTCATTTTATTCAGTATAGAAATTTATTTCATTTAGATGCTTTTGGCGATGACAATCAAATTTGAAAGTGTTTTAGATAATTCATCTTCATCGTATATTACATAAGTATTTAATTTGTATATTTTAATTTTATCTTTATGTATGTTATTTTATTGTAATTTCAGGGGCGTTGGCATAAGCAGTGCATATATACAAATGAACCAAACACGCTCATGTATGAACATTGTATGAACATTTATTTGAAATTAACACTCCTAGTAATAATAATTGTTTTCCCTTTTTGTTTATATTTCTATACTCTACAGTAATCAATTTCTAAATAATATCTCTTCTGTAAACTTTTAGAAACTTGAAATATCAATACTACAGTCTTCTTACTTTATAATTCGTCAACTGAACTATGAAACATTATTTACTTTAAACACCCACACTTAGATTTCTTTTCACGTACGAACATAACACTTAGAAGTATCATAATTTCGTGATTTATTTGACCTTTTAACCTTTTTTTGATTCGAGCGTCACTGATGAGTCTTTTGTAATCGAAACGCGCGTCTGGTGTACAAAATAAGCCTGGTGTCTTTTATGAGTTTTTTTCTTCATTATGAATTTAAAAAAAAATAACTTTCTCAATACTTCACAAGTGGCTAGACTAATTTTATTGAATTAATTGTGTAAAAATAATGACGGGAACTACATAATGTAGGATACTGTCTATCTTTCACCCTTCTCCCTTCTCTCATCCCTTTTCTTTTTTTGACAGCTTTCTATCTTTCCTCTCGCAGCTTCTCTCTATTATTATCGCATCTTTTAGACTACGTATGTACGTTGTCACATACATGGGTTGATTTGTAATACATATATAAGTAAGCAATGAATGTGGTTGTTAAATTTGATAGAGGCTTTTTGTGCTTCTTTGTTAAATGTTTGTTTGTTTTGAGATTGTGACACAGTGATGACTGCTGTATCCATATTTTGACAATGTTACCTACGCATCGTTGTAAATATAATAGAATTTGATGCGACTGTCATACAAGTGAGAGGTTTAGCGCTATAAAACCAGGTTCAATCCACCATTTTCTACATTTGAAAATGCCTGTACCAAGTCAGGAATATGACAGTTGTTGTCCATTCGTTTGATGTGTTTTATCATTTGATTTTGCCATTTGATTAGGGACTTTCCGTTTTGAATTTTCCTCGGAGTTCAGTATTTTTGTGATTTTACTTTATACAAATATACAACTTCGCAACAAACAAAAAAATTAAGTTAACGTTGAACGTAAGAAAGGAAATCGAGGATCAGGTTGAGACTGGAATTTTTCTCTTTTTTTGTCTTTCTTTTCTCACTTGTGTTTCGGGTGGCCTGTAATGTTATTTACTTTTATTCTTAAATAAGACTTTTTCAATCTTTACTTTTATGCTTTAGTTTTGGTGCAGTCTTCAATCTAATTTCTATCTTTTAAGAATAAAACATATCTTAATTCTACATTTTTTTGGTTTTTATGGTGTTTATTGTGTATCGTGGCCATTTTTTCTTCATTTTTCCTTTTCTCTATATTTTTTTTTAAATTCATTCATGAATCCCCCTCACAAATATGACTGCTCCATCGTATTTTAAATCTACACAGTACGTGGACTAATCTAATTACAAATAAAAAACTTGTTTTACAAACTATGGTCGTACGCCATTAATATGAAAATGTCAAAACTTACATGTACATGTAACGTCATATAATTACCGCTTATTTACATAACAATTAATGTGTCATGCCATTGTATTTATAATTTATGTAAATACACCTTTAATGTAAGTACAAATCTAGTTGTATTAAACTAACTCGAATAATTCAGCGCCCTCTTACGGTCAATGCCCTCCACACACTACAATACACAAAATAATCTCTCTCTCTCTCTCTCTCTCTCTCTCTGTCTCTCTCTCTCTCTCTCTCTCACAAGAAAATTCAACTGACTTTTGGAATACAACCCCACTTAAATTGTGTTTAAACTAATCTATTCTAATAAAATTTAACTGACTTTTGGAATAGAACCCCACTTAAATTGTGTTTATACTAATCTATATTCTATTATTTATTTATTTTTTTGCATTTATGGCTTTACATTGTGTTAACAGTAAAGTATGTCCTCTTTGAATACTAAGTTACTTATCACCTAAGATCTAATTAAAACATATTCGTGTGGCACATGTCAAGTTTGTTATAAAACAGGATACATGCACTTTTAGGGAAAACGGTAGTATTTATTCTTCCATAGGCGACAATACTAACATTTTCTAAATTTACCACTTTTTATAATAGAAACCTGGACAAAACAGTTATGTGTGATATTTTAGACTTTATTATTCTGTTTTAGAAATTGAAGTCAAATGGTATATGACCATCTTCCAACGGAGCTTGATTATGGTATCAATGCCCATCGTCATTTTACATCAAATTTATGAAAATTTGGAAGCCTTTTTCGAATAATTCTCAACAAAATATTTCAATGTGTTTCAAAATCTATATAGCAAATATACACACTGCAGTTATTCAAAAATAAATAAAAATTACATTGTACCCTTACATCCAATCACACCGCTCCTAAGTTGACTTCCTTAACCTGCCTTGTGTACACGAAAGGCCAACCTAAAGCCTGGAAAATGTAATACTACTATTTTCCCTGTATAATTTTTGCCTATAACACTAGTAGACACTCATTTTTTCGGATAGAGTCGGAGTGACAAAACCAATACGAACAATCTAGATTTGAAATATGACCAAGTTTATTATTCGTTGTTCTTACTATGAAAGAACTTGACAAATTAGTCATTTCTCAATTTTATCTGAACTTCCATGAAATGATTTGTCAGGCCAATGAAGTGTTATTAACAATTGTGTATACTTTTAGCTAATTTATTCTTTGTTCCTTATATATATGTGTTTTTCTCAGAATGGGTGGTAACTGATTTTTTATTTTATTTGAGCATAAAATTGATTGATAGTATAATAATGTTTGATTAATATCAGCAATCAATCACAGTTTAACTTCGTAAATTACATGTATTTAAAAAAAATATGGAGATCGCATTTTGTCTTTCTTTAACAGTGACAATTATGTAATGAATGGGTTGTATCACTTTCTCTGTATGAGTTGTATGGACATAACCCTGTTTAAAGTTAAACACCATCAATGTCAATGTCTCTTAAAATACAAAATGGCAAGCATTATCAAGCACAATGCTTATATTTTTTTTGTGGATTGTTACCTTGATAATTAGCATGCTAAAATTCCGACTCAGCGTGCCAGTCTTGCATTATATTGCACATTCATATCAAATTAACCTGTTCTCGTCCTCAATATGCATTTGATTTTCCACTTTAAAACAACTATCCATCCATCTATCCTATACTCAACAATTGAATCCATGCGTCAATCAAAGCTACTATTATATATATTAAAATCACACTGTATAGCTGACAAGAACCACTGGAGTTAAGGTCATCACCTTGTCCGAAATAAAGGCAATAGTAGTATACCGCTGTAAGTCAGTACCCTTATAAATGGTTGCTGTAGTCATATCTTAAGTTTTTTGTCATTTTGGGAATTGGTATTGGTGGCAGATCTTGGTGACTAAAAATGTTTACCTTGTCTCATTGACGTACCCGTATACTCCAAATCACCTTATTTTCATGGCTCACATAAAGTCAAAAATATATATACTTTATTTCATGTCCCTGAGCAGAAAAACATAGGGTAGATAGACAGCTAAAACAATTTCATTCCTTAAAGGAGCTACCATTTGATTTTTTTCAGGCAAAGTTGACTTTAGATGAATTTGGCTATTTATTTTAGGTATTTTTGTCATATAGCTCTTCAACGGTTTCGGTACTTATACATCCTCGGATTTCAAATGTTTGGCTTTGAGCGTTCCTGATGAAGGTAAATCCAGAAAAGCGCTTCGGACGCATGAAATCATTAAACGTGTTGTTTTCAATTTTTTGAAAGGGGGGGGGGGGCTAGGATGAAATTTGAAAAAAAGGCAGGACATGTGTTTTGAGTAAAAAAAAAAGGCAGGATGAGTAACTTGGCAAAAAAAAAGGCAGAATGACAATTTATGTAAAAAAAACGTCAGGATAAACTAATAAATAATGCAGGACAACATTTTTCATCCTAGCCCCCCCCCCCCCCATAAAAATCAAATGGTAGCTCCCTAAATATTTTACATATGGAAAGGTTCTAGACATTTAACAGTGCTTAACCAAAAATGTCCATTGTTAGGGTAGATATGTAAATTTAAGTAAATAGGGAGAGAGGAAATAGAACTATTTCTGTTTGAGCCTAAGCAGTGACCTCTAGATTTACTTTGACTTTTGTTTCGTAAGGTTTCATTGTCGTTCACCCACATCTTCTTACATCACAATGCTTTCAAAGACAGACATTTAAGTATCCCTTCTATTCACACATTGAATGACACCTTTGTAATTTAGGTTGTCGTGACATTTCATCATTGTTGTTTATATATAACTGTATAAGCCTGGCAAGGGATCATACAGGGTTGGAGGGAAGGGGCGTAGTTCTCTGCGTCGGTACAAATATGGGCGAGTGTTTTTTAGACGATTTTTAGCCAAAAAATAATCTTTTTTCTCCGATCAAACCACCCCCCCCCCCCTTTTTCCCCATATACATTTTGAATTTGCATAGAAAAGAAGTACATAAATTTTCCAAAGATACAACTGCGTCTGTAAATGTCCCATTATTCGCCTTTGCTTACTGAGGTGGGATCCACATCACAAAGGGTCTTCATCTAACAATTCCCTAATCTCAGTCGTATCCGTTCCATGTACTAAGACTTGTTTAGGGGTATAGAAATATGGGTTATTCGGATCTTTTTGTGTCTGTGGTACTCAACATACAGGAAATCTTCAACTTTTTGTGATTTCGATTGGTTGGTGATTAATTTTTGGCTGCCTAACGTCCAGTGGCAAATATTTCATGCACGTTTAGGACGATGCGAGATCGAATGTTGGAATGAATTATACTTCAGGGATATATGACCTGAAAAGTTCAGGGTCATATAATACAGGGTATCCCTTTTTACAGAACAATGATGTGTCTCTGAATGTGAACAGATCCCTACAGTTACAAAAGTAGAAGTCCCATATTGAGATTTTCTCCTTGACAAGTAAGTGTCTTGCCTTAACAATGCCGTTTTCTGCACAATGGTTATAAAAGTTTATTACATATTTGATCGTAAAGAAAAGTAATACATGTAATATACATACCCATGGCTACTGGTTATAAAATTATCCAATATTGGTATATTTATTTGTAGTTAGGGCGTAGGTTACAATTCACAGACACGTACGATCAAAATTTCTATTCCATACTTCATTTCACATGCCGGTATTCATACATTTCCACGTAGAAATGGACATCACAATGTCAATATCATTTCCCACTTCCGAAACAAGTTGTTTCTCGTTATGAGAATGTCTGAGGGTTACAATTTATAAACAAATCTTTTTACATATCAATGAAATATGTAATATTTAATTACTAGTCTGTTTATACGACGGATCGAAAGGTAATTTCCTCTTTTACCTGTAAAGTTACCTGTCTCACAGTTGTCACGCATCAGTAGTTATTCGACGAAGTATAACGGTACATAATGATTCTATCATAATTGAAATACCGGTTTTGAAAATATTTGATCTATTGACAGTACTGTTATTTAAAGTTCAAAAAGAAGTCCACTGGTTATTTTAATGTGTACCTGAACGAAGGAGTCGTTGTTTTTTTTTAATTTTCCTATGAATATAATTTATCTAAATATAGATATTCATTTTCTAGTGATTATAATAATTATTAATCTATTTATAGGTTGTTTTATTTCTTTGCTTTTCTCTTGATTATCATTTATCTGTGTTTTTTCTTTTTGTTAAAATATGTTTTGTGTTCATTCTTTTTAGTGAGAGGCGCAGAGAATAACAAAGGCATCCTTAAGTGAGGTACACTCTTTTGCTAGGAAGACTTGTTTCAGTATTTCTGAAATGTATCCGTATCTAAATAACATTTTTCATTTTTACTAATAAAAGCCCGTTTGTGCTTTGTTTGTGTTTGTGTTTGTGTTTGTTTTCGTTTTCAAATTATTTTTTTTGGGGGGGGGGGGGGGGGGGGGTGAGAATAACAAAGATACCCTATAGTGAGGTACACTCTTTTTCCAGAAAGAATTGTTCCGATTAGTATTTCTAAAATTTATAGAAATATTTTTCCTTCTAGGAATACCTAATGTACTTTTATACCTTTTTACACATTCATTGTTTACAAATAAGTCCGTTTGTGTTTGTGTAGGTTTCTTTCTTTTTAGGGGAGGGGGGGGGGCATATATAGTATTTATAAAATTTTTGAATAATTTTCCTTGCAGGGTATTCCGTACTTTTTGTTAATACCTTTTTACATTGTTTATTAAAGCCCGTTTGCATACACCTTCGATAATAAATTTTAAAAAAACAAGGTCCACCTTCAATGCAAACGTTTTGTGTAATCAGTTAGTGTGTAATCAGTCAAGTGTTCGACTCTAATCTGACTTAAATCGGGGCTCTCGGTCGTAAACCTTTATGATTGCCAATGGGACAACGATCCACTGAGTAAATATAAAGTGGATATAAGCAATTTTAGGCCATACGACCTTCAGCAACGAGAAAAACTGATACCGTATAGCCGGTTATAAAAGCACCGACATGAAAAATGTGAAACAATTCAAACGAGAAAACTAACGACATAAATTATAACAAAACAAATTACGAAAAACAAATATGACTAACATAAACCAACGACAACCACTGAACTACAGGCTCCTGACTTAGGACGGGAACATAAAGAATGTGGCGTGATTAAACATATTTGTGAGCGTCAAACCCGCCCCTAATATGGGACAGAGGTGTAACAGCACAACATACATGTACTAGGAACACACTGTAAACATCAGTTGCAATGGCTTAACTTAAAAGATTGGTACAAGACACAAAAACAACAAACATAAAACAATAGATACAAAGCACCGATAAAAGATTACTCGCAGTTACTGAAAGCTAGTTCAAGGCCAATTACAACTAATAAATAAGTCATGTTCTCCCAGACTAAAGTATCAATCAGTACACATCCAACGGATTTACTATGAAGACGTCATAAGCAATCTGAGAAACGCATGACTTTGTGCAATGACGAAATATAAGGAGACAGTAAAGACAGGTTGCAGGATCATGAATTCTCATTACTGTACATATATGAAAATTTATATTTTGTTATGTATTAAGGATGTTCGCTACTCTGTTTCAAAATAACAAGCTTTTAAAAAGATTGTTATAAATTGATAGTATATAAATAAAGGAACTAAAAAGGTAGAAAAAATGAAGGGTCCGTGTGCTTGTTTTCGAGATATAAGCCATTGAAAATTTGGCGGGAAATAATTATCTCTATACTTTTCATACATTTAACATTGGAACCCTTTTTCTTTAAAAAATTATGAAAAAATTACAAGGATTTTATAGCATTTTCTAATATGACTTTTTAAACTATATGTAATGAAAAGAAAAGTAGGGGTTAGCGGGGAAAATTTCAAGTTTAATGGCACTAAATGGATAAAACCAGAGGATTCCGAATATCTGGCAAAAATTCAAAACAAGAAGAGCGAACATCCTTAATTATGTTTGCAAAAACTCCTCTCCCTCCCAATCAACTCAGTAAAACCAAATGGTCATTTCCTAACGGAGTATCGTGAAAGATCAGATTGGTGCGACTCTAAAATTTGATATCATCATTTATAAACTTGCAATTTAATCAGATGTTTTCGTATTCGACAGAACAGATTATTACTTGATACATTGATAATTCATGTTTACTTTTATTCAGAACAATGGATAAAAAGAAACAATAAATAAATACAAATAAAACATATTTAAAACAATATAAAACAGTATATACACAGAAGTAACATATACACAGAAGCAACATGTACACAGAAGAAACACAATCGTCAGTATATACACAGAAAAAACATAAATCATTAGTATACACACTGTAGAAACATAAATCGTCAGTTCATACACAGAAGAAACATAATACGTCAGATCACTTTTTGTCTATGTTCATAAATCAAACTTCCATTGATGTGTTTAACCTATAAAAAGACAAACAAGAAAATTGATATATATTATAAATAAATGGTTTAATTCCTTAATTTATGAAAAGTCAAATTCAAAGTCAAAAGATTTTATTGATATAAAATCCAAAATCTGGATTGTCATCAACAAACAAACAAAGAACAAATATTAATCATTACAACCAATAATATATCAATACATAACAAAAAAATATATATATATATATAAAGAGATATATATAAAATCTTGTAATTTTTCGATCCCCCCCCCCCCTTTCTATCTATTTGACTGAGGAGGTACAGTTTTAGATACTAGTAATACAATTTATATAATATATAACATAGAATAAGTTAGTGAACGTCTGTACTTGTACATCTCATTAATACCTTTTATGCAACATTTACTGACATCACAATCATTACTTCGAAATGTGAAATAGAAATTTTCAATGTCCGAAAGATTATTGAAAGATGGTAAAATATCTGAAATATTCTGAAAAAAATTATTCCTCAAAATCATTGAGTTTGGTACATTTTATGGTAAAGTGTAATTTATCTTCAGTGAGAAGTGGGATATAAGCTTATACAGACAGCAACCAAACAACACACATAACGCAGACGTTCAATCTTTCAAATGACTTAAAAGTTACGTTATGATATGAGCTGAGTCGGATAGAAATCGACCTTATGCAAATTAATATCAATACATCTGTTAACCTATTTCGGGTTGAATAAATCTCTACGGAAAGTATGTAACTGTTAGCAAATTGAGTTGTGATAAGAACCCTACAAAACAGAACAACATTCATCTTTTATTTCGTATTTGAATGTTTGAAAATCAACCACAGCCTTATACATGCACATGTGTACATGTACGTGTACTTGCATAAGGTCGATTTCTATCCGATGCAGCTCATATTATGAAATTGTCTGTGAATGAAATGCTAATGTACTAAAGTTCTATTTCACGCAAACTTTGTCATGATATTACTGATTTTCAACTCTTTCAGTCTTGGACAAAAGAATAATCTAATTATCAATAGCATTGTTTGACGCTCAGTATTTTTCTTAATTACGTTGGCCTTTCGTACTGTCGACAAATCAAAATGACATTACTTAAACTTCATCTGGCAAAATTGACGACTTTGAATGACCACTTTCTAATTTTTTGCCACTATTAAGTCTTGTTAAAATATTTGTTACCGGCTGAGCTGGTTTTATTACGAGTAACACGGCGGGTGCCACTCCTGGGGAAGGAATCTTCTACACGATTGAAGCACATGCTAGCAGTTTCAAATAAGATTGATGTCTATGTCTTTCTATTTATAATTTTCTTAATTTCATACCCCGATTATTTTTGTGTTTTGTTTGTCTTTATGTCGTTTTTTTCTGAGCCCCTCACTCAATTCGTTACCTTCTTATTTATTCTTTTTTGATAAAAGAAAGTTCTTCGAACGCACAATTTTCAGTACACGGCTAACACGAATAATTCAGTCGTTATATTCCGCTGCCCTACGATCACTTGCAAGTAAGAGAGATCAAATACGGAGAGGACTGAATTATTAGGGTTAGTACACGGTAAATAAAACACGCCCATAATACCGGCTATAAGTATGGAAGATACATTAGGATCGGTGTTCTCGATTACCATTAAAATCAATTGTCTTGGCTATCGTATACAGTAGATTTTCGTCTGCCTTTCGATTACCATTACATATTGCATCTGCGTTACCGTAAGCCATCACACGGTGTGTAAAAATACCATTGATTTATCACTGAATTAGAGATCAGCATCAGGGTTTGATTTTTTTGCCATTCATTTTAAAAGTAATATTCATCGAGTTTCAACCGTCCTTCATACTTCGACAGGTGTTCTATCAAGTTGTATGACACGTGGGACACTTGTGAAACAATAACTCGATAAATATTTCCGACATTACAATGAGTATGTTTGGTCTTTGATCGGATAACTAACTTTCAAAGGTATAGTTATACTGTTTTTTTTGTTTGATTTTTATTGGAAAACTTACCAAAAATATTTGAATTACGCAAACATAAATGATGACAGTTCCAACTGGAACTGATGTCTTCATGGCCAACAACATCTTCATCATCATTTAACTCTTGTGAACTTTGGTCTGAACTTTCTAGACTGGAATCCGACCCTTCAGTTACAGACATATAATGTGTGGTACCAGATCGTGAACGTAAAATATCAGATAAGGTTGTTTTATGATTTGGTTTATTTGTGACCTCAATGTTTTCCTCATTGTTAATTTTGCTTCCCGTCTCCTTGCGTTTTTTTTCCGAGACTAAACTATCAGTTTCTATTCCCGCGGGAACTAGTTCCAATGACTTGCCCGATCGTCTCACTCTATGGAACAACGAGCTTGAATCCTGGTTGTTTAATTGACAACCATTTAAACAATTTATAAAGCTTTCCAAGCTTCGATCTTCATCTGAAAGAAAACAAAAGAACACTTAAGTATCATATGGTCAATTTAAAGCAAAATTCGTTTATAGTGTATAAATGCAGTATTACGATCCATATCAATCATACAAACAAAAATGATAATACGTAAACTGGAAGTCGTTATAAGAATAATTACATTACATGTATGTTTCATAAGAATCCGTACTTTCGATTGGCTGACAATAATCGCGAGGCATTCTAAATTTGAATTTCATTTCCCAATAAAAGATGCCACATTCATGACTGTTCGTGCTTCCAATGAATAGAAAAACAAACGGATAGTTTGATATAACTCGTAATGTTTTGTTTGTAGCATAAACATATTATGATTATAAGAAATGAATACATCTTTTTATAATTTTATAGGGTTGTAAAAGCGTTGATCATGCGCACATTTTTTCTATGAAATATGAATCGGTCAACGCTTTTACACCTTAATAAAATTACAAAAAGAAGCAATCATTTCTTTATTGAAGATCGATCTGTACGTGAAATGTAACTTCAATATGTTTTTCGACACGAGTTACAGTTGTTTGTAAATGGTATACATGTGACTAAACTATCGAACAGCTTGAATTGCTTTTCCATCGGTTTCATCAGTTAAAACGAGAGTCAAACAATTAACACTTTTTTACGAGCTGAAAAGTTGTATAATGGTTTTCATAATCCTACTCAAATTCAAACCCCCAATCCGATCCATTCCGGAAAAATCATGATATGAGCTGCATCGAATAGAAATCGACCTTATGCAAGTACACGTACATGTACACATGTGCATGTATAAGGCTGTGGTTGATTTTCAAACATTCAAATACGAAATAAAAGATGAATGTTGTTCTGTTTTGTAGGGTTCTTATTACAACTCAATTTGCTAACAGTTACATACTTTCCGTAGAGATTTGTTCAACCCGAAATAGGTTAACAGATGTATTGATATTAATTTGCATAAGGTCGATTTCTATCCGACTCAGCTCATATTACATAAAAATAATCCATTTGATTACCGAAACGTTTATTAGTGCGGATACAAAATTTAATTGTAAAACCAAAGGAGAAGGTCCGGTAAGGGCTAGTTTTGGCCTAATATTCGAAGTACATCTAATGAAAGATTTTTGACATTTTTTAAACACTTAAGTGTCTACTTCAGTCGATTCAATTAGTTTATGTAAACGATTTGGACTGATTTGGTCATTAAAGACGCTCAAATTCAAGCTTAAATATGCAAAATATATCAAATATGCCATAAAACGTCACTTTTCAGATGGTTTTTGTCTTAAATGTAAGTGGCCGCATTCGTGTTCAGTCTCAACCTTTATATATGTTATGTATTATCATCAAATACAACATATATTTAAATATTAAGACTGAACACAAATGCGGCCACTTCCATTTTAGACAAAAACCGTCTTAAAATTAGTACAAATGCTAAAATTTTGAAGATTTCAGTAATATTGCATGAATTTATGATGCTATTTCCTGATGCATGTGCAATTTTATTGTCCAAAACAGCCCATTTATGGAACAGAAGTATTTTACTTTCCAATAAATAGCTAAAAGTTTACATTTTAACACATTTGTAAAAATGCTATATTTTGGGGCAAAAAGGGGTCTTACCGGGCTTACTCCTTTTGTCATTAGAATTTTTGTTCGATTTCACGCCGAGGAAAGGGTAATTTGAATTAACTGATTGCGAAAAAGTAGATGTATCCCTTCCCTTCTTTGTGTCATCTATCTATAATAATAATTACCACGTTTTAATTTATCATTTTTATTATTGTCTTTGTTTTTCGTTGCAGGTCTAATATGGCTGGGTGGGTGATGAAGTCTTGAATCTCTATTATCTTAAAATATGTAAATATTATAAGCATCTTAATGAGAAGTTCATTAGAACGATATACGAGACTCTAAATAAAGGCAACAGTAGTATACCGCTGTTCGAAACTCATAAATCGATAGAGATAAAAACAAATCCGGGTTACAAACTAAAACTGAGGGAAACGCATCAAATATAAGAGAACAACGACACAACAAAAACACAACATTAAAATGTAACACACACAGAAACGAACTATAATATAACAATGGCCATTTTCCTGACTTGGTACAGGAAATTTTAAGAAAAAAATGGTGGGTTGAACCTGGTTTTGTGGCATGCCAAAACTCCCGCTTTTATGGCAACGTCAAACACAACACCAAAACGACAACATCACATGACAGGACCACAATACAAATAAATGGGAGAACATATAGGACAAAGAAACACACGAATAATAGCTAGCAGAAGGTACTAGGCGTAAAATTCAATACGCCAGACGTGCGTCTCGGCCACTCAAGACCAACCAGTGACGCTCAGATAAAAAAAGTTTGAAAGCCAAAACAAGTACAAAGCTGAAGAGCACCGAGGACCAAAACTTCCTAAAAGCACTTCTAAAACTTATTTATGACTTATAACTGCTGAGGTGAGACAAGCTTTTTTGAAAGCATCTTCTTGTACGAAAAAAGGAGAGGAATAATATATACACTTACGTGTTCCATGTTCATGAATTTTAAACCCATCTGCAAAAAAAAGAATATCAATATTAAAAGAATCCTAGTAGTTTTAAATACAATCAGTGAAAATATACAGCTGAAATTTCATCATTTGATTTTCAATAAAGATTTTAGAGTTTGAAACACAATTGCTTACAAATTGACAAGAATACGAAAAACGAGATATATTGTGGATTCATTTATATTCATGGATACCCATTTTTGTGGATTGAGGAAACATTGCATTTTCGTTGATATTTGATTTTGTGGTTTTGTCAAAATCTGCAAAAAAACTTATAAAGTTGAACATTTAAATTCGTCGTTTTACCTATGCCCCCGAAATCCACGAAAATTGGTATTACACGAATAATAATGAATCCACATCAGGAGAAATTTTCCAGGGGATTAGTAAAATTCAAGTTTGAAAATAATAGAAAATCTAAAATTTGCAAAACATTTCAAAATTATTTTTTTTGTAAAATATGTTACAATAAGATAATACTGATATGCAAAACATGTCCTATATCAAAATACAATATTCAAATGAATAAGCTAAAACCTAGTGTCTTTAAAGACAAATGTGCAACTAAAATGGGCGTGTGCAATATTTTTTTTTTTAATAATTTGGAAAGTTTCAAGATCTGTAAAGGATTTGATTGCAAAATATATGGTCTATTTTTTTATTGACTAAAATATGAAGATTTTTTTTCTATGTTAGGGGGAGGGATGAGAGAAAAAACCAAGTAAACCCCACTGCATATTAATCGGCCTGTTCAAAGTCCGAAAAATCGCCAGAGGTTGTCTGGTGTCATATCTTAACGTTTTTTTTTTGTTCTCTTCAATATGTGTGTAAAATAATTCTGTGAAGTTTTAAGATCAGAATTGGAGGAGTGCCAGATTCAGGTGGGGCGTATAGGAAGCCCTTTTTGATAAAAAAAATCATTTATTCACTAATTTAATTGTGTTTTAACCATGATTACGAAAAATTACCCCCCCCCCCCCCCCCCCCCCCCCCCTCCCCTTTTTAACTCATCGAATCGCCAATGTGTTATAGTGTTTTAAATATATATATATATATATATTAAAAAAAACTACTGACACCAAATTAGTACACAGTTTCCTCCACCTGACAGTTATCAGCCGAGTATGAAAGTATACTTCCCAGCCCAGGGAATTTGTTTGATTGGCACTATAAACGTTACCATATTTGATGTGTGAATAGACAACCCTGGAAAAAATAAAATTGCAAAATATTCTTTAAAATGCTATTTTCTAAAGAAAAGAAACCCTACTTACCTACAAGCATATAATCAAAACAAAGAAAGAACGAGAATCCGGACACAGTTAAATATGAGATATACATGATTAGATCTGACTTTTCGGTCTTTTGAAAATTTCGGGGTAGATTTCTGCTTTTTAATAGTGATAACATGCGTGACCTTGACCGTTAAAACCCGGTTTCTGGTCATAATATTGACTCATGTGATAATATATGATTGAATTATTGAGTTTAGGGGGTTACCAGGATAATTTGCAACAATAAATCAAAGGTTCTTGATATTGACCTCGGTTAAATTAACAGGGGTACTTGAGGGGTAAACAAAATGACCTATTATAAAGAACAATATCTGGGGCAATTATTTTCCTTATTTGCACAAACATTTTTCACAAAAAAAAAAGAAAAGTGAGGAAACAATAAACCTTTAAATAATAATTTATGAATTCGCATTGTTGAAAACGTAAAATGCTGTTTGTAGCCATTTATAGAGTTTTTTCAATCGTATTTTGTAAGATGCTGTTTGAAGCCATTTATAGATTTTTTTCACTCGTATTTTGTAAGATTTCCGTATAAGAGGAAGAACCGAGTTGCAATATATCAAGAAAGAATTGTTATACATAAATTTGCACTTATAGGTATTTCTGCATGATTTTTTTCATTTGTATCAGTTTCCATTTCAATCATTTTGCTACATTTTAGATTTTTAAAGGTCATATTGATACGTTTTACTTATCACGAAATAAAATTATATACTTATAAAATAAATGGTGGGTTAAACGAATTAGGGGAGGGGGGCAAAGTAATGATTTCCCTTTAAATTCGTAAAAATAAATGATAATTCTTATATTATAACTTTAATTTATGCTAACGCAATTAATATTCTAGTAAACCATCATTTATTTAGTTAACATGAATACCCAGGGGTTTTGGGTTTGTTGCTTGTAGCGAAACGTTGCTAGACGAAAACATTTTTGCGTATTTTGCAATGCAACGGTGACTGTCTTTTATTTCCTTCCCAAAAGTCAGGGGGGAGGGGGTGTTGTTGTTACATGCTCCCTTCACCTGCCCCTGATTAAAATTTTTTTAATAGAAAACCGCAAAGTCCTTATTAAAAATTCGATCTGAAAAAAAAAATGAATTTGGTCACAAGACTTTCCATAATGCATGACGAAGCAGTACAACGACCCTGAATCATGGTCACATGACAAGCCATAATTTTACATTTCAAGTGCCGTAGCAAAACGTGAATCAACAGTAAGTTTGAACCATATTTTCCTTCAATGCCAAAAATAAATTATGTTTTGGTGCCAGTTTCGAACCTGAGGCTCTTGTCACAAAAAATCGTACGACAAAAATATATCGTAAGTTATACTGAAATGTTCATGTCATACGAGTATTTTTTCTCTTAGATTTTTGATCGCTGTAATGAGTACGCACGTCTGGGTACTTTAATTATTGACATAGTTATGCTGAATGGTATGATTGCCAATGAGATAACTATCCAACAGAGACCAAAATGACGTGGATGTAAGCAACTAAAGGCCACCGTATGGTCTTCAACAATGAGCAAAATGAGAATAGCATAGAAAATATGCAAAGTAATAAAATCTTAGAATTAATTGGAAGATATTCTTTTCTTTATATCTCTGTTATTGATGACTCTAAGTAATATTTTCCTCCTGTAAATGGAATATAACGCACAGAAAATACCGAACTAGATTTTTTGTAATCGAACATTTACCGGAAGTTATTTTTCCATGCCGGAAGTTGAAATTCCCAAAACAAGTATATATGGTCGGAGACAAATTGGCGTTTTATTTTTATCTTTGTGATTTTCATTTTTAAAAAAGTCGGTGGTAAAATGAAGGTCGGGTAACGGGAAACATATTATTGTTTAAATTAAATCCAGATTTAAAATTTAAAATGTTGTCCAGCCTAATTCCGATTTTTTTTAGATCTTCATTTTTAGAAAAGAGCTACATCATTCTCCCTGTCTGATTCATAACATTTTCGTCATAAGTTTTAATAGTTTCACCATGAGACATTCATTTTAAATGGTGTTTTTTAAATGATAATTACAATCAATTTAAATACATTTTATTGCTATTAAATGTCTAACAAAATAAATATGATGACGAAATCCTTTAAAGTTTTATTTTTCAAACATAAGAAATACACCATTTTTAGCTTTATCAGATTACAAACCATGTTTTAATCACAACCAAAGTATTGTTTTTCCATATTAATATCCAAAATCATAATAAATAGTGAAAGTCTTGCATGGAGATTGTCTTTGTTAAGGAAAACAAATGTTTAGAAAAAATGAAACACATAATATTTTGAAAGAAAATACGAGAGCAAAATGTTCAATTGAATAATTTCAGAAACTAGAAAAAAAAACGACGTGTTTAGTTGATCGAAGCACGTTTTGCATGTTCATACTACAAATATGAGCACGGTCATCGCTTTTATACAACCATGGAAAACTACAAAAAGAAGCATCAAATTCTTATCATTACATATTAATGGTAAAACCAGAAAATCAAACTTTTCGTTTTTATTCCAATACATGCCATTTTTATAACGTTGTTATATGGAGAGCACGTGTACCATTGCTAATACACTTTATTGGGACATAAAACATCACTTTGGAACACCACGTGATTGTTGTCTACCAACAGAAATGCTAGAATAATTATAATACAGCAATGTAATGTAATTATATGCCCCGAAAAAGCATTTTTATGTTAAAGATTGCTACTTTTAATAAAAATATAGGCCTATAATTCAATTGATTGATTGTTCTCTGTCCATTGTCAAATATTCAAGTCATGCGAAGTAATTTCACTTTATATGGCGAAGTCAAAAATGAATCAATCAAAAAATATTCTGAATTTGGAAAAACCGTCCAACTAATATGATAACATCAGATTTTCTTCATAGATGAAAAGTCTTACACACGAATTACAATCCTCTCTCGCACATTTCATTAAAGATATAGACCGGTTGTAATCTGCTATTTCACAACCCAAAATAGCGGAAGACTCATATTTGCCTCAATTAAATTAGGTAGGTATTGCAAAGCTGGTCAGACGGATTAAAGGGTGAAAATTTGGAAAGCCACTTAAAAATGTTAGACAGGAGCGTGTCTTTTGCTTACAAAAGCTAACCCACGGCACCAAAACTAACCCACGGCACCTAAACTAACCCACGGTCCCTAAACTAACCCACGTTCCCTAAACTAACTCACTGTCGATAAACTTACTCACGGTCCCTAAACTAACCCACGGCCCCCTAATAGAGTTATTGCAAGGATGTTATAAGTGCAGAAAGTGTGAAGAGTTATTGCAAGGATTTTATTCAGTGCAGAAAGTGTGAAGAGTTATTGCAAAGAGTTTATTAAGTGCATAAAGTGTGAAGAGTTGCTGCAAGGATTTTATTAATTGCAGAAAGTGTGAATTGTTATTGCAAGGATTTTATTAAGTGAGGAAAGTGTGTTATTGCAAGGATTTTATTAAGTGAGGAAAGTGTGTTATTGCAAGGATTTTATTAAAAGCAGAAAGTGTGAATAGTTATAACAAGGATTTTATTAAGTGCAGAAAGTGTAAAGAGTTATTGCAAGGATTTTATTAAGTGCAGAAAGTGTGAAGAGTTATTGCAAGGATTTTATTAATTGCAGAAAGTGTGAAGAGTTATTGCCAGGATTTTATTAAGTGCAGAAAGTGTGTTATTGGAAGGATTTTATTAAAAGCAGAAAGTGTGAAGAGTTATTACAAGGATTCTGTTAAGTGCAGAAAGTGTGACACTCTAATAACACGGGACATCGGTGTTTATATATGCCCCGAATATCCAAACAGACGCTTCCTCAACACGGTTCTGATTGACTTACAAGAGAAGTCTGTATGGTCATATTTCTATACCCAAGTTAGTCCTTTGGTTTCCGATCATTCGAGGACCAAGATGGACGTCAAGACTAGCGTTGACCACGCTATAAAGAACTACTTTTGAGTGCATCTGTATCGTTGTAATAAAAAGGTCACGTTATGTTATCAAGATTATATCTGAAAATATTGATAACAGTGAAACCTTGACTTTCAATTTGTCCACTTTCCCCATATCAGTACATGTGTATTGATAAAAAGTCTGAAAAATCTAATGTTGGGATGCGGGGGAATAGTTAGCTTAATTTGTGGTGTCGTTGTTACGTGTTCCGTTGTAAAGTTTTACATCATCTGTAAATTTTGAAATACTACCCACTTGTTAAACGACTGAAGACGTTCACTTGTTCATTATCTTATAAATCTTCGTGAGCTTAAGTACTTTCAATGAAATTTACATCATGGAATGATTCTTTGATCGTAGGTACTTGAACAATTTGATAATGAAACGTATAAAATACAATATGACCATTACTGGGAAAGGAAAATGAATACTAATAGTACTTTAGGTACAAAGTCTCATCAAAATGCATCAGATACACCTGAAATGACCGAATTACGGTGTGCACAAATGTTTGGTTAAATGATACTAGGATCCTTTTACTTTTCTTGATCTTCAATTGAAATTAACATAATCATTTTCTTCATTATCTCAAGAAAAGATATTGAAATTGAGACACTAGATTCCACCCAAAATTTTATTTCACAATGCTGTAAAGTAAAGAGGATTTTGCAGCATCTTCATTCGGCACACTTCGGCAGATCCGGTACTCTGCATTCGACACGTCTCGGCAGATTCCGGAAACTCTAAGGTACTGAAATCTGCCGAGATGTGCCGAATGACGGTATCGTAACATTAAAACAATGACGCAGTATAGCAGTCTGCTTTCGATTTTATAATTAAGTGTTATATTTCCTAAGATAAAATTGAGAATGGAAATGGGGAATGTGTCAAAGAGACAACAACCCGACCAAAGAGCAGAAAACAGCCCATAAGAGTCGCGTTGTCCATCATTTTAAAATCAAAAGAGACATCTGGTATTGTTTTCACGAATAGTATAGTAACTAACCCAAGTCTAAGACAAAGTTTAAGTCAAATCAGAAAGTCATGTAAAAGTATCATTGTTAGCCGGACATCAATAGAGCTTGACCGGCATTTTGTATAGACATTTGTCAGTTGTTAAATTAACCGTATCAAGATGTATTTTGGGGTTTAGTGTTGTTGGATTGCTGTCTTATAGACGTTTATAACACATCTCATTTTATTCATATCCAGTCTGATATGATAGGTCGAAATCGTAACTTTTAAATTTCTCTCCTAAATCGATTTTTCTCAAGAAATTAGGAATCGAACAAAACAAATGCCCTTACAAAAATGAAATGAATGATCAGGGTCAATTTGTAGATCGATATTTATCCGATATATGAACAGTTGTAGACTTGATTTCGTCAAAATATTTAGTCATATTTGAATTACTGTCCACTTCACATTTAAAACAAATAAATTGTCACATAGCATCACTTTCAACACAATTACAATATATGATTTAGTTTTCTATTTAAAAGCAATCACTTTAGGTTTAACACTTCAATGAAAATTTAAGACTGACAGTGGTATATAAACTTCAGACAAAGTAACCAAAATGTGGCAAGGACAATATGACTCATATTTACAATCGTGGGAAAAGGCACAACAGTAAATTGTTTTAAGTACTAGAACTAAATGAGGTTAACTTCTACGTCATTTTGGTCTCTGGTAGAGAGGTGTCTCATTCGCAATCATACCATATCTTCTCATTTTTCATTATAGAAATATGGTCACCTGCATTTTCCATGATTGGACAGTGCAATACTCTCAACACGTAAAAACTGTCAGGACTTACCAAATATAACCTCTTTTTCAATGATACGCCCTGCATCCCTGTCGACTCTATAGAAGCGAATGATAGTTTATTTAGTGTTTTCATTCAGATGTGGCATGAAATATTTGCCACTGAACATTAAGCGTCAATTCGGTGCCTTATAGTGTCCCTTACCGTATATATGCAGCAAATTAAATGTGGTCGTATAACACTGACAAATAAGGACTTTTGATTACGCTGATACAACGTCTATAAAAACACAAGAATCATACCAATCTCTGTCAATGCCAAACAAAAGAAATGGAATACCCGTACCTTGGTCCAACTGAAATTAAAATCGGACATAGTATAAGAAAAATATTATATAGTATGGTCAATAACCGTGGTCACTACAGTATCTGTGACTTTTCTGTCACTGGGTCAATAGGTTATAAGATTGGGCAGTATACCACTGAAGAGTGACTTGAGGGGGATCCTCAATTCATTTCAATATTCTTTAAATATTTAGGTATTTTTTCTCTATTCAATGTTCTTTATAATCTAGCCTCCCAATACTCTGTATTCTTAACATTTTTGGTATTTTTGTCTCTTTTTTTGTCCTTTATTCTGTAATTTTTGTCTATTATTCTCTTATCTGTAAACCCCATCAAGATCCCCTTATTAAACGATCAAAGGGCCATATAAATCAAAATGTGTTGCACAATTCAATTTGAATCAGTGTTTAATGTCTGAGAACTGTGTGATAGATAAAGGTTCAAAACTTTACCTTTATAGTAAACTTAGAATGAAATTAAATAAGAAGATTACTTGCACATCTAACAAATTTTAATACTCGTTAACTTTAAACAAAATTTCGTATAAGTGACCATAACTTGGAAATTGAAATAGGTCGATATAAGAAAATTCCAAGAATACCAAGAGTGTGTAAAGTTTGTAAAATTTGAGAAGATGAGGAACACTTTTTCTTTCAGTGCCAAATCAGCAGTAATATTAGAAATACCCTTACTAATGCAATTAAAAACCCATTATCCTAACTTTAACCAGCTTGACTCACTTGTGACCTCTAAATATTTTAGATCCCAATAGAGATATTTTGTCCAGTGTTGTGGGCTATATAAAGCAATCCATGGAGTTGCAAAAATGAGGTCCACATTGATCAATTATCTATATACTTATATATCATTGATATTAACTTGACTTGTTTAGAACTTTTTTCATGTGTTGTATGTTTCTTATGTACATGTAATGTTTCCATTTTAACCTGTCGGGGTTTGACTTTTAGTCTCTGAAATACACAGAAGAGACAAAAGTATGTTGTCTAATAGTATGTGGTATAAGGGGTGTTTCACTGTAGACATAATCCATAATGTACAGGGATACAATTGTAGGTTGGTGCTGAAGACATAATCCATAATGTACAGGGATACAATTGTAGGTTGGTGCTGAAGACATAATCCATAATGTACAGGGATACAATTGTAGGTTGGTGCTGAAGACATAATCCATAATGTACAGGGATACAATTGTAGGTTGGTGCTGAAGACATAATCCATAATGTACAAGGATACAATTGTAGGTTGGTGCTCGGTTGACAGAATGAGTCCCTGAAATACCCATGAGACAATAGTGTGTTGAAAAACATTCTACACAAGGTTTAAAAAAAACTTTCACTTTGTAGAATCATGATATTTTTTTACATCGTTGGAGGTACACGATCTTTGGAATATACATTGAATTGAGAATAGTACATTCAGTACTATATACTTCTGAATTGATATTAACATGCCAGATAAAATATTACTTTGTAAATGTAGCCGTCTGTTGGTCCATTTTGACATCGATGGAGGTTCACAATCTCCTGAATAAACATTGAATTAAAACTGGCGGATTAAGGGGCGTGGAGGGAATACGCTCCCTTTAGATTGGAAAATGTATCATTTCTAAACGAGCACAAAAATTATTACGGTCATATAAAACGCTATGACAATGTCGTCGTCGTCCGTGGATATTTGGTTTCCAGACAATGATTTGAGTATAATTGAATTGATCTCTTTCAAATTGTACCACAAGGTTCCATACCACAAAAGGAAGGTCGGAATTGATTTTGGGGGTTATTGTCCTAATTGGTTAGGAATTAGGGACAACGAAGGGACCAAAAACGAGTATTTTTCTTGTTTCAGGACAATAACTTGTGTATAAGTGTATGGATCTCTAGTAAATTGAAACAAAAGGTTCCACTCCTCAAAAGGAAGGTTGGGATTGAATTTGGGGGTAACGGCCCAAATCGTTTAGGAATTAGGGACCAAAAGGGGGAAAAAACAAGAATTTTCTGATTTCCGGACAATAACTTGATAATAACTCTATGGATCTTAATGAACAGTACCAAAAGGTTCCATACCGAAAAAGGAAGGTTGGGATTGATTTTGGGGGTTATGGCCCTAACAGTTTAGGACAAGGGGCCCTTTGTATATATTGCTTATTTCAAAACCAATTTCAATGGAGTTTAATTAAAAGTCTCGAATTCTTGGTGTTCTTTAATATGCTGAATCTAGTAACCTTGTATTCAGATTTTGCATTTTTTGGGCCCGTTATGATTTGGTCCACATTGAGGTCCAATGGGTCCAAAATTAAACTTACTTGTATGATTTCAACAAAATTGAACTCTAGGGGTTCGTTGATATGCCGAATCTAACCGTGTATTCAGATTTGGCATTTTGGGCCCCGCTATAAATTGGTCCACATTGATGGCCAAAGGGTCCAAAATTAAACTTGGTTTGAATTCAACAAAATTGAATTCTTCTTTGGGTTCTTTGATATGCCAAATCGAACCGTGTATTTAGATTTTGGATGTTGAGCCCCGTTATCAAATGGGTCCACATTGAGAACCAAAGGGTCCAAAATGAAACTGTGTTTGATTTAATCAAAAATTGAATTCTTTGGGTTCTTTGATATGCTGAATCTAACTATGTATTTGGATTTTGGATATTGGAACATAAAAGGTAAATGTCCAATTCAATATTTTAGGTTCTTAGACCACATTCATTCTGTGTCAGAAACCTATAATGTGTCAAATATTTAACCACAACCCAAATTCAAAGCTATATCAAGCTTGAATGTTGTGTCCATACTTGCCCCAACTGTTCAGGGTTCGACCTATGCGGTCGTATCAAGCTGCGCCCTGCGAACCATTTTATTTTGAATAAAATCGTCCAAAATGTTTTTTCGCATCACTCCGCTATACATAACCTTTATGGAATTACGCCCCCCCTCCTTTTCAAAAATTCTGGATCTACAACAGTATGATGTATTACACTTCTGAATTGGGAGTCATATTATACATACCAGATAACCACATGTATATATTCACTAGATTTGGACAGATTCTTTTTATCGGTTAATGATTACAAGGCCAAGACTGTAGGTCTTCACTAGGTCAGTCTGATAACGTTGGTTATATATCTATATAATTTTTTGAAGACCTTGAAATTGATTTATTTCCTGATAATATGAAGACGTAAGTTCGATATGAGCTAGGGTTGGATTGGGGGGGGGGGGGGGGTCTTCATTTCTATTTTATATAATTTGTAAGCATTTTTTTCTTTATTCTTTATTTTTTCGATCCATTATTCACAATTCTTTATATCTCAACACCCCATTATTCTCTCTTCCTTATTTGTAAGTCCCATTTTTCTCTATTTTCCTTTTATGCCTATTGTTCTCTATTCTGTAAACCCCACTCATGCACTCTTAGATGATCTAGATGGGGGGTCCTTCATTGCTGTATTCTTTAATATTCTAACCAATTTTTCTCTATCCTTTTAATTTTTTGCCCATTATTCTCAATGCTTTAATATTTTAGCACTCCATTATTCTCTATTCTTTATTCCTCTTTATTCTGCACATTTTGTCAATTATTCTCTAGTCTTATTCTGTAAACCCCATCCAGACCCTCTTGCATAGGCTTAGCTGGCATGATATCGATCCGATATCTGTCTTGATATAGGAACATACTGAGTAACGAGGACAGGAATTACGATCAAGTTTACTATAGTAAATCAATTTGTAAGCTCTTACCGATATTACCAAGAAGGACATGTGTACTGTAAACTTTAGAAGTAGTCCGTCAAAATAATATTACAAAAGTTTAGTTACAGTTCGAATGTCCAATGCTATAGTATACAGATTGTTTCGAGTATAGCTCAATACAGTGAATGTCTTATTATGACACAGAATTTCTCACACAAGTGGAAGATGTCTCATCGGTATAAATGACTTTCTCCCATTTCCGAAAAATCACGATGATGAGTATATTCAGAAGTGGCGTTAAACACCAACCGATCAATAAATGCATCAACAATTATATGTGATATTTGATTGAGCAAGTATCCTGTAACAGTTATATTACGTTTTTTTTTTATCCGCCTATATTGGCACATTGGAGGCCTGTAGCCAGAATGTCTCCGGTGTTTGATTTTGGAATAATGAGGCTCTAACTTCTATATATTCAAGCTCTAATCGTCAGTAGCAACAGAAGCACATTCTCGACTTTAACTAGTATATTCTGAGATCGAACCTGCCTGGTTATAGATCTGAAGGAACAAGTTCATTTGCCTATCCCGATATAAGCAATTCCGGTATGCCTGATCATGCATTTGCAATGAAAGCTTCAGGTTTTGTGTGTTTTTTTTCGTACGAGCATGTTTTAATTGGTCTGTTCTCGTTGCTTTTGATTTGTCTATTTTGAGAATTCGTGAACTGTCCTGAACTTTCATTGTCTTACTGCCTTTAAATAAATATCGACATACTAAAGATGCATATATTTTATATTCTTGGTTACTCGTTGTCAAGGAAAGACCACCGAGTTTTTGTTGTCTGAAATTGATTTTTAATATATTCCACGTGAAATCGAGTTCGTTTGCATACATGTATTTATCCATTGAAAACTAGAACTCGTTCAAAATCATATTGGCATTATTAAGCGAACAAGTACAACTGTCTGAATCTGCAATTAGAATAAACTTGCAATGGTAGTTTTAGACTCGTTGTAACATACTTAAAACAAACGTCACTGCCAGAAGTCAAAGTTCGGTTTCGATTGGCGTTTTGGACAACTGTTTATTTGTTTGTGCTTCGTGTCACTCTGACGAGTCAAACAATTTCCAACTGATTTTTACTGCTTGTTCTTATGTTGTGTTATTACACCAGTCCAAGATTAAGGGTGGGGGTTAGCACTTGAAAACATGTTTAACCTCGCCACATTATGTGTGTGTCTGTACCAAGTAAGGAGCCTGTTATTCAGTGGTTGTCGTTGATTGCTGTCAGCCATATTTGTTTTTCTTTTCTTTTTTGGTCATATAAATCAGGCCGTTGATTTTCTTATTTGAATTGTTTTTCATTGTGTGATATCGGGGCCTTGTATAATAGCTTACTATACGGTATGGGTTTGGTTTCGATCATTTTTGAAGGGTTTACGGTGACATAGTTAAATGGTCGTTCCCTTATTTGTACATCTTGTTCTGTTGATTATTTTTGCTTTAACTTGTTTCTATCTATCTACTATCGTTTCGAAAAAAAAACCCTTAACTAGTTTAAAACCATTTTTCAAACTCCAAAAAGAAGTCGTCTGCTGATTTCGGCCATGTTACTCTTATTTGTAGATATTGTCCTGCTGATCACTTTTTTCTTTCTTTTTACGACAGTTACCCTATCCAGACCCTCGTATTTGAGAAACATACCAAGAGACAAAAAACGTATCCAACGTGACAAGCAAACCACGAAAACCAGGCCAAGGTCAGATATACAAGTGCACCTTACAATCATATTCCATCTACCAAATAGTGTTGACCTACTGCTTATAATATCTAAGAAACAGACCTTATCACTTCACTTTCACCTTGATCACTGATCCATGTAATGAGGTCAAGGTCAGGTGAACCTTGTGACAGTGTATGATGGACATGTAGACTTTGCAAGTATCCCATACAAGGGGCGGATCCAGGATTTTGGAAAGGGGGGCGTAGTATTAAAGTTCGCCGAGCGGAGCGAGGCGATTAATTTTTTGGACCTTTTTTTGGCTAAAAAACATAAAATAAGTGTAAAATGCATTTTATAGTTAAAGTGTAGGGGTTGGACATTTTTGGTGCCGTATTCTCTCCATTAATTGTCTATTATAAAATGATTGGATGGATCCAAAGCTATGTACTAATTAATATATTTGATGTGGGATTCGTCAGTAAAAAATGGACATGGAAAATTCTCGTTTGTTGTATGGTTAGTAAGCATAACCTTACAGATTTCTTGTTGTAAACAAGATATACGGCTATTCAATGAAATTTACAATACGACCGACACGAAGAAAGACAAACAAGCAATTTTTATCCAAATGTTTGGCTGAAATGTTTCAACCAACAAGGAAAGTGAGGGGTTCCAAATCAACCAAATGCTACGAATGAGTCGGAAATGACAATGAAGTTGTGAATGACGGTCGACACATGGAGACATATAGGGGCCTTGAAAAAAGTATTCAGTATATCAGTTCGGCGAAACAGACACTCCGGTCAGATATGGGATTCACATGCAACCCCCCCAAAAAAATTACGCCCGTTTTTTATTCATCATGTTCATTTAATGCTAAATAATTTTGTTGAAAATATTTTTTTCTAATAGCAATGAGGTGGACAAGGTTATTGTTTACAATCCAGATACGGCCAGAATTTTTGTTTAAGGCAAAAATCAGGGTAAGAATTTTTTCTCTAAAATATCTCAGACTGCCCCATCAAATCAAATGGTCCGTACCTTAGACTAAATCTATATCTAGAGCTTACTGACTGGGGATCACTATTCAGCAATGGTATTAATGGGTTGGGGCGTGTTGGGTTAAATATGTTTTCGTAGGTAAATAATATTGCTGTGGCACTTTTTTTTCTTTAGAGTGTAATAGAGTATTACTTTCTATTGGGTGGAATTGTGAAATAGAAGTCAATACGTTCTTGCTCAATACTTTGTCGCTTTGAAGGCGTCATGCTTGTCATCCTCAGCCTAAGCAATGTGTTACTGTAATTTGAATTTCAAAATGACTGAGTGACGTTTTTTTTCGACGTACTGGTCAACTCCACCGTAGCGAATCACATAACTTTGACATAATCAATAATATATTACAGTAAATACTGAGACTTCTATAACAGTTATAGTAGTCTCAGAGTAAATACGAGCGAGAAATATCTTTATAAGTAAAGAATTGTCGCATAAAAATTAAATACACGGGAAATGGCAAAGTTCGCGAAGTCTAGTCTGATTAAGCATTTTACAAAAAAAAAAAGTGCAAGCAAAAAGGGGGGGGGGGGTACGCCCTCTACGCCCCCCTCTGGATCCGCCACTGGATACACCAAATATAAGTATCCTATTACTTTTAATAAGTATTTCACTTGACAAATAAAACGTTTTTTTTTTCAAGCAGTCAATGAACCACAAAAATGAGGTCAAGGACAATAGACATAAATTGCTTCGCCGAGCGAAGCTGGATACGACCGCAGAGGTCCGACCCTGAACAGTTGGGGCAAAAATGGACACAAAATTCGCGCTTGATACAGGTCTGAATTTGGATTGTAATTAAATATTTGACATTACATGTTTCTGACACAGAATAGCTGTAGTCTAAGAACTTAGAATTGGTTATATGATTTGAATTTATATTAATTTTTTTGCTTTTGTGCAATACACTTTGCTGTTGCGAATTGACCCCCCCTTCTCCTCCCCCACAATAAAAAGAAATTACCCCCCCTTTTTTTTTTGCTTTTGTTATCCTCCCCCCCACCCCACACTTTTTTTTGCAAAAAAAATAATATTTGAAGAATTTTTCTTTTTAATTTCTGAAATCTGAAATGAGAAAAAAATGACCCCCACCATATATGTTTACCCCCCCCCCCCCAATTTTTTTCACCTTCCCCCCTTTTTCTCCCCAACAAAAATCTTTCCCTCAAGATATGGTCATAATCTCAATTTAAATTTCCAATGGAGTTTGCAACCACAATTGCCCATCTAAATACATCATAAAAGTCTTAAAATAGAAAATGACATACATAATCATGTCTAAAATTAATATTCCTTAATAGTAACTTCTAAAAATAAATTGACAGCTAATCATCTCAAGACAATACAACATTTCTTTATACATAATTTAAAAGCAGTGTAAGGGAGGTAATCAAAACGTTGTGTTTGGATTACCTCCCTTACATTGCTTTTAAATTGTCTTAAGTAATTGTCCATTAACCAGGAAACCCTTGTTTTTCCCCCTTTTTTGCCCCTAATTCCTAAACGATTTGAGCCATAACCCCCCAAAAGCCAATCATAACCATCCCTTTGTGGTATGGAAACTTGTAGTATAAATTCAGAGAGATCCATACACCGTTCCACAAGTTATTGTCTGGAAACTAGAAAAATGCTTATTTGGGGACCTTTTTTGTCCCTTTTTCCTAAACTGTTGGGATCATAACCCCCAAAATCAATCCCAACCTTCCTTTAGTGGTTATAAACCTTGAGTTTAAATTTCATAGATTTCTATTTAATTATACTAAAGTTATTGTCCGGAAACCAACTGTCTTTGGACAACGCCGCCACCTACGACGACAAAAATGAGATACCAATATACGACCGCAAAATGTTTTGCGGTCATATAATAATTATGACAGCAGATGGAAAACTTGTAGCATAAGGTATCTGTACACAAGGTATGAAGCATCCAGTTCTTCTACCTTCTGAAATATAAAGCTTAATACAAATAGTTTATGATGTCGCCGCCACAGATTGTAATCCCTAGGTCTAGCAGGAGAGACAAAAATGAGGTTAAAGACAATGGACATTTGAAAGACTGAAACTTTCTAACACAAGTTATCAATATACAAGATATGAAGCCTCAAGGAGGTCTTCAACATTCTAAAATATAAATCTGCTGCCTAATAAGTATCTGAATGTCTCACATCAGTGGCGGATCCAGGGGGGAGGGTTCTGGGGTTGGAACCCCCCTTTTTTTGGACGATCAATGCATTTGAATGGGGACATAAAGTTGGAACCCCCCTTTTAAAAATGGCTGGATCTGCCTCTGCACATTTTGTGACTTTCTTCACAAACAAGACAAAAACACACTGCCTATCAAACAAATAGAATATCTGCAACGTTCATTGCAGGCAAAAAAAAAACCATGACACCTATACTGTTACAAATCATAAGAATGACTGTTTTGATTTTTAATGAAAAAAACTGCCATTTTCCTGTCTTAGTTCAATATGCTTTTTTTCATAATAAATAGTAAATAAATATTAACATCATTACAATGTGCCAGTCACATCACAAACAGCTCGTAATGGGTAATTTATGCCTAAAATTTAATAGAATAAATATAAAAAATGTGAATCCACCGAATCCAAAAGGATACCACTTAATCAATAAATTTGACTTTAATTGACATTTTACATGTTTTTTGTTAAATAAAATATATGCCTTACCCAAAGATATTTTAGTCATAAAATTTTTGAATAAAACACTTCTTTGTATCTCATATCTTAATTTTGCCCTCTAACCCCTACTTTTCCTTTTATAATTTTATTACATACAGTTTAATAAGTCATTTTTAAAAATCTTATAAAATCCTTGTTATTTTTTCATAGTTTTTAAAAAGAAAAAAGGTGCCAATTTTAAATGAATGAAAAATCTAGAGAGAATCATTTCCCACAAATTTTCAATTGAATATAACTCAAAAACAAGTACACTGACGCATCATTTTTTTCTACTTTTAAATTTCCCTTATTTATATACTATTAATTTATAACAGACTTTTAAAAAATCTTGTTATTTATAAATAGAGGAGCAAACATCCTTAATGTGACTGAGGAATCTGACAGTAAACAATTTTTATAAATATAGTCCCCCTCAAATGGAAGATTTTGAAAGCCAAAAGCAAATGTGTAAGATAAAGTTCTCTAATATTTCAATACTGTTATTTGACAGAATTCCGTGTTTTGAACATCTGGAAGAAGTTTATTTAGAGATTTATCATATTCAATTTCAAGGGGCCAAAAAGGACATTTGCATACAGTCTCCTTTGCAAACATAACTATTGATGCAAGACTAACAATCTGCGAACTGGGACTAGACCAATTTCAGACAATAAAATGTGACCTTACTTTGTGAAGCCAAGAATGCAATGTTTAATAATTTGAATTTTTTAACCAAAACAATTAAATTTCAGTTGTTCTTTTTAATAGAAAAGTCATTTATTCATGTTTTTTTCTAATCTCCACAGTATTTTAGGTATATTTACAACTGTCACTGTTGAAAGAAAATAATTTCTATCTAAAAAATCTTTCCTTAATATGATTAAAAACCAAAGAACTTTAAAATACCAATTAATAGTTGTCTCAATTTGATTTTTTTTCCTCTTGCCTGAAATTTAAATGAGGGTCTGGATGGGGGTTACAAAATAGAGAATAATGGGTTCATATTGCAAAATAAAGAGCCAAAAATATAAAGAATAGAGAAAAATGGGCCAAAAAATAAGGTATAGAGAATAATAGGGTGCTGAAATATAAAGAATAGAGAATAAGGGTAAAAAGGAATAGAGAAAAATGTTCTAAAAAGTTAAAAATAAAGAAATGAAGGACTCCCTATCCAGACCCTCTTAAATGTAATGACCTGTCATAATATATTCTAATACTAAATCAACATGATTGTTTCATTCAAAACCCTAGTAACCAGTCACCATGGTAACACATTAGAAACTATTCTACAATCTCATTTGCTCAATGAATGGTAGTGTTCTGAGTGAATTCCTAACTTGACTGTATTGTATAAATCTTGCACAAGAAAAACTTGCATCTAACCATGATTCATCACTATCAAATTCATCATCAGATTCATTTATAGAATGTTCTGAATTTTCAATCTCTGCTGTTGGCATAATAGTTAATGAACCTGATTCTAATTGGTTACTTCTGTCAATACTTAAATCTGATTGGCTAACTTTGGCAACACTGAATTCTAATTGGTTGATTTTTCCAATACTTGATTCTAATTGGTTACTTTTGTCATCACAAGATTCTGAATGGTTACTTCTTTTTACACAAGGTTCTAATTGGTTATTTTTGTCAACACAAGATTCTGATTGGTTAATTATTTCAACACAAGGTTCTGTCTGGTTTCTTTCGTCATTAACACTTAATTCTACATTGTTATTATTTTCTGTAGTTTCACTGTGAACAAATGACAAAAAATATGGAATTTGAGAGATATTCTCAGAATTATGTATGTTTTGAGTCTCAATCAGTTCTGTACAAGTCTTTTGAGAATTCAGCACGAATGTTTTATCTTTGCAAGATTCAGGTTCAGTACATTTATCTTGGCTCCTGTTGCCTCTGCTATATTCTGATTGGTTACTTTTACCAGCAATACTAGATTCTGATTGGCTAATTTCTTTAACATTACTAGACACTGATTGATTTCTTTTGTCAAAATTAGATTCTAATTGGTTATTCTTATCAACAGCACTAGTACTAGTTCCTGATTGGCTACTTTCTTCAACAATACTAGATACTGATTGGTTTCTCTGGTCAACACTAAATTCTGATTGGTTGTTTTTGCTATGAACAATAGATTCTATATGTTTATTCTCATTTGCCTGGCTGTGGAATAATGCTTTCCAGCGTTTTTTTGGGGTCATTTTTTCAGCACTTTGTACACAAACATTAGATGATTCTTTTAAATCTAACACTTTTTCAGGTGTCTTAAAACAAGGGACTTTATTTGGAGGAAAATCCTGAACACATTTTACAGGACTTATCTTCAGTTTCTTACTAGACTTATTTGCAAGTAATTCCACTCTTTCATTTTTGCCCCTATCACTTTTCTGTTTAGGTAAGGAGAAATTGGTTTTTGACCTATCCAACAAATCACTTTCACAAGTATTCTTACAGCCCCTGAGTTTGTGACCATTATTTCTATTTTTAGTAGCAAGTGGGAGGTATGAATTATTAACATCAGTTTTTCTTCCTGACTTTGTCACTCTTGCCATTCTTTCCTTCCCTGACATATTACTAAACAATTTTATTTTTAACTTATCTTTCTCTGTTTTTCCTTTACATTTAACCTGACTTTCAATTTTTTCATTATTTTCTCCTTTCTTCTCATTTTCTTTTATTTCTTTCCTTGAGTTTTTAACACTCTCATTTTTTCCTTTTGCATTAATTGTCATTTTTGTTTGCTTTTTACCAGCAAAGTTTTTTGTTTGTAGTTTTTCTCCCTTTTCATTACATTTGTCAAAACTTGACTTCTTCTGAAGACTATCTGACTTGCTAACATTGAGATTTAGTTTTTTATCTCTGTTAACTGAACTACAGCAGTCCATAACACAATTGTATTTGCATTTCAACTTTCTAGGACTTTTTCTTGGGATGATCTCATCTTTAGACAAACAGATGACTTCTGAATGACTAACTGTTTTCCTAGGACTCTTTCTTGGGATGATTTCATCTTTAGACAAACAGATGACTTCTGAATGACTAACTGTTTTCCTAGGACCCCTTCTTGGGATGATTTCATCTTTAGACATACAGATGACTTCTGAACAACTGACTGTTTTCCTAGGACTCTTCCTAGGGATAATTTCATCTTTAGACAAACAGATGACTTCTGAAGGACTAACAGTTTTCCTAGGACCATTTTTGAGGCTGATTTCCTCTTCAGACAAACAAATTACTTTTAAAGAACTTCCAGTTTTTCTAGGACTTTTTCGTAAAATTTTTCCTCCAGTTTCTGTCAAAATCAATTTTGCTGGACTTTTTCTTGGACTTTTACGTAAGCTCCTTACACAGCTATCAGATGGTTCTGTAGTAGATAATTTTGACGGTCTTTGTTTTTGAGAAGCCTTCTTTTGACTCATAACACAGTTTATTCTTTCCTTACGTTGATTTAGATTTTCAGTTTTATCAGGACTTTTTACAAAGCGTTTTCTTGGACTTTTCCTCAAATTTATATTGTTATCTAGTTCCAATTCTTTCTTCCTGTTATTCACAGTACTGCATTTCTCATTAATGTTTTTGTTACTGGTCTTTAATTTATCGTCCGTACTTGCCAATTTTCCGCTGTTTAGTTTGCTGTCTTCTTTCCTCTGCTCTTCATTATCCTGCCTAATATCATCTCTTTTACTATTGCAAACTTTCCTACATTTTCCAACTGAGTTTCCATCATGGAGATCGCGTAGCTCCACTTTTCTTTTCCTGCTATTTTGAGATTGTAAAGTATCACGATCTTTAATCAATCTATCACTATTTCGCTCCTTCTTTTTTGTATCTTTTGAAACATTTTTAAAATTTTTACCCTTGTTCGTGTTTTTATCAAATGCCTCAGACTTGTGAGCACTGCTCTCATTACTTTTCAATTTTTTAGATTTTTTCTGAGTCTTCAACACTTTGTCTTTTACACTACATTTGAGAAGTCTTTTTTGGCACTTCATACGTTCCATATTTTCAAGATATGAACAAAGTCTAGAACACTTCAACAACAAAGATTTGTGATCAGTTGTCTTTCTATGAAGGAGTTCTCCTTGATCAGACGCATCAGAATCATCGGTACTTGTAGTTTCGTAACAAACTTCATACTGATCTTTATTTTTTGGTAACTTCATAATTTCCGCATAGACATTACAATCAGTATCTGATCCTGAACTTCTTTTTTTGCAAAAGTTTTTAAATAAATTCTTTGCTATAGATGATCTGTTTTGTGTGTTTTTGTTATAATCAGCAAACGTCAATTCCTGATTATCTCCCTTTTTCTGATTTTGTAAACATTCAAAAATATCTCCCTTTTCATCAATCAATGTGATTTGTTCAAGATCATTATTAACTGTCTGCATAGCAACCAGACTAGTTTCATCTTCAAATATTTTTCTTTTGAACAATTGTTGATTTCTTATTTTCCCTGAAGAACTGAAATTTGACAAACTTGCATCATGATCCAATATTTCATTATTTTCATCTCTTAAAATGCTGTCGTCATAATGCAATTGTCTATATCTTAGAAAAGCCTCCTTGTGACTTGGATCTACAATCTGTGTCATCCTGGGGCTTTGTTCAATGCTTCCATCAGTGAAAATGTCAGTTTCTGTATGATAGCAAATTTCATCGTTCTCAAAAACATTACAATTATCTTCTTGCACGTTTTCAAGCTCACACAAATCTGCTAAAGGTCTTTCAAAATTTTGTGTAACTGTTGCATTTACTTCATTCATATTTTTAAGCTCATAGCATCCTGTTAAATTTTGTGCAATATTCCTATTTTCTTGCATCTTACCGTCAAGCTCAGAACATTCTGCTGTCGGAAAGTTTGGTGTGTCAGAATTGTGTGCAATTTTACCATCTTCTTTGAGCCTATTTGAGTTATTTTTACGCACACAAAATCCTGCTGTTAATTTCTCTGAATTTTTGTCTTCATTATCTAAAATGTGAGCCTCATCACCCGATTTGCATGAGTTTTGAATAACTTCATCAGAATCATGATTATTGTTCAAAATAACAGACTGATCATCAAAATCACAAACATGATTATTGTTTAAAATCACAGCTCGATCTTCCAAATCACAAACATGATTTCTATGATTAGAATTTAATTTTTCTGAATCAACAGACTGATTCTTCCAGCTTTTGTATCGCTTCATGTTGTCATAGTAACTAGATGTTCTTGAGCAAAAAGAATCATTTAAAATATAATCTTGGTGGTTCTGAATAGTTTCAATTCCTTCATTTTGTTGGTCATTGTTTAACGAAATTCCACAGTATTTTGTTGTGTTTCTGAATGATAAATCATCCAAATATGGCGGACTCGAAAAAACTGAGGACTCTCCATTTCTATCAGAAATCATAACCTCACTTTCGTTTTGACTTTGTTTACCTTCCAGATCATTTATTCCTAAGCAATGTTTATTTTTGCAGATTTGTTCTATTTGTTTGACAAATTCCACCATTCTAGTACAAGGAGACCCGTTTGTTTCAGTTTGATTGCACAAAGTTCTGACATTATCTCCCCTATTTGTACTCTTTTCAGTCACTGGAAAACTTATCTCCCTTTGTTCAGCATTATAACTTGACTGATCCCCATTACAATGGTCTTTCTGCACAGACCTAACAAGCATTCTTCTCTTGCATGGAGTTCTATTGGATAAAGAGTTACTTCCCTTCATTAGACTTGTCTGTGCTGATAACGAGTTAACCCTCTTCATTGGACTTGCCTGTGCTGACAAACAGTTACTTCCCTTCATTGGACTTGCAGCCTGTGCTGATAAAGAGTTACTGCCCTTCTTTGGACTTCCCATAGTTTGACTTGTCTGTGCTGATAATGAGTTAACCTCCTTCATTGGACTTGCCTGTGCTGATAAACAGTTACCTTCCTCTACTGGACTTGCAGCCTGTGCTGATAAAGAGTTACTTCCTTTCATTGGACTTGCCAGTGCTGATGGGGAGTAAATTCCCTTCCTTGGACTTGTCTGTGCTGATAATTTCTTCAATGCCATTAATGCACCTTTCTCAAGTTCTTGTATACTTGGCATATATTCTGAATGAGCAGATTTTTCTTGTTCTGTTTCAGTTTCACTAGCATTTTCAATTCCCTGACACGATTCACCATTGAAAGTTTTTACCTCATTATTAGATATTCTCCAATTACAAGCATTATCAAATGCTGGAGCATGAATTTCCGCTGTTAGCGTAAAAGTGTTCTGACAAAAAGAAGAGCTTTTGGAAGAACTTTTCATATTTATATTTGTATTCATATTTCTATGTGTATTACACTGTGTTCTTACTGTATCGTTTGTTTTGTCAACAAAAGATTCTGATTGGTTAATTTCTTCAACACAAGGTTCTGATTGGTTACTATTTGAATCATTGTAAACATTCTCACTCCTGTCCTCCACCATTTTACTTTCGGATTCGGCATTACCATTGCTCAGATTTTCTATCTTGCTTTTACGTTTTGTGATCTTCTGTCGAACGTTTTCAGTATTGCTAAAATTGGAATTTACGCTACCACTGAATTCTCTTTTACTGTTAATGGATTTAGAGCTTTCATAAATATTTGAGGTAATGTGTTTATTGCCTTTAGTACAAACAGACTCATCAGATACTATCAAATGGGCATCTGTTTCTGACAAATTTTTATCTGAAAGAACAATATCTGTAATTGTTATCGGCTGAGAATTTTCGCTTCTGTCTGAATTAGAATTTGTGCTATTGTTTTTGTCCTGTTGTACAAAGTTCTGCAAAATATTTGAAAGAATTGCTCCATTTTTAGGATCAGAGAAGGTATTCACAAGGTTTTCATTAATTGATACACAAGTTGTTTTTCCATTGGTTAAAACTATCGGCATGGCGACTGATGATGAAATGTCTTGAGGACATTGTCCTACAGTTTTTGTTGAAAGTTGTCCTTTTTTATTACCATCTTTATTAGACATATCCCCACCATGACTGTTAATTCTATTTGCAAAATTTTCTGGAATTAAATAAGGGTAACACAATGTCTTCTTTGGTGAATATCTTCTACCGTTGTTTATACATCTTCTATGCACCCGAGAGTGTTGTTTTAACCTTAAACTGTTCTCAAATTTCACCCCGCAAATAGCACATTCCACTTTTTGATTTTTAACACAGTTACCCTCATTCAACTGAACAGTTTCAACTTCCTGTAAAACAGTTTCAATTTCAAAAGGTAATGTTTGTGATATGGGTACCTTACTATCTTCCAAATCATTTGTCTTTGGTTCCTTTTTTCTACTTTGTCTTTGTTTTGGTTTTGGGTTTCCAACTAAACCCCTGAATGTTTCTTGATCAATCGTAACTATTGATGAGTTTGTTTCACCGGGAATGTACAGTAAAGGAACGCTGCTCACTTTTCTTTTCGGTTTCAACTTTTTATTCAAATGCTGAAGCATCATTTTATCCAAAGCGTGGTTGTGACCTGGTTTCCTCAAGTTTTCGACTAAATCGTCCTTCTTATTTTTATTTCTATTGGTTACCAGCACATCAAACTGTTGGAAAATACTCGGAATGTCTTCACTGTTTTCACTAAAACTAGTAACTTCTTCCAGTCCATGAAACATGTCGGCCATTTTACTTCTACTGGTACCTATAAAAATTCAAGACACTGCATTTATGAATGTTTTAACATCAATTCAAAAACTCCAAACACTTTAGAATTTCGCAACTTTTTCCTAGTTTTAAAAAAAAATCTAATTCAAAGACAGAAGTATGTGCATTCATTTTTGTTTCAGCAGTCCCAATTTTCATGAATTCAGGAACAGTTGAAAACCTGGGGAGTCTTGATTTCATGGATTTTACAAATTGTTATACAAGCTTATGCCTACAGGAAATTTGTATTTCACTGAATATTTAAATTTGCAGTTGACCTATACCCTCCAAATCCACCAAAATTAGTACTGTGGATTCATTATTATTTGTTGGATACCTTTTTTGGTGGATTTCAAGGGTAAAGGTAAATCACAAATCTAAATGTTTAACGAAATGAAAAATTTTTATTGCCATTTTTCAGATTAGGAAAACCATAAAATCAAATATCCAAGATTGTCCCTCAATCCATGAAAATTGGTCTCCACGAATATAACCGATTGATTGGTGTTTGCTTTACGCTGCCTTTGCGCAAAAAGGCTATATCACGGCGAAAGCTAATTCAAAAATACAACTGAATCCACAGTATCCCACTTATAATAAGGCATCAACAGTAGTTACTTCCCTTTAAGGGTTTACGGTCATTAAACTTTCAAGTAGGATAATCTTACTGAAACACATAAATCGACCAATCAAAATACTGGATTTTGTGTTTCGAGCATAAATTTTGTACTCCAACTACCGAGTAAAGTTTTATGACCAAGGACCCAGGCAAGTATAATTTGCATTTTCAGTGAAATTAAGGAAACAATTATTTATAATATGCAGAGTTCTCTTTCTTTTAGCATGGTGGTCATTAGGATCACAGACTACAAACTGGTGGTCACAGTGAAAATATTGTGGTCCTGTACATGTATTTGCAGTCAATGTTTTGCTATCAATTATTTCCATAAGTGTAAATCATACAAGGCCAATTTGCACAAAATTATGGTTCCATATGAAATTGAAATATTGATATGCCCGGTACATTGTGATCAGGAGCTATACTAAATACCAAAAAGCCTAAAAAAATAATTGGACATCAGGACCGTCACTACACTAAAATTGGAAGACATACCTGGTTTTAGTAATCAGAATAACAAATCAAATTTTATAGTCGACGCCCGGCGAATAAGCTTCAATAGACTATTTTCATATTACTGAGTTTATATTTTTTCGACAGGTTACATACTCTTTAGTAGGACATCCTGGTACTTTGTCAAGTAAGAGCAATTTAAAAGAGTAAAATCAAGCTTTCAATCGGTACAATTTGGGAAGGAAATTTTCTGTTTTATGTTTTCTATACACAACAAAATCATCTGAAAAACAGTAAACTTTTCCCCCAAATTGCACCGATTATATGTTTGATTTTAGTTCATTTGGTTGCTCTTACTTGACCGAGTACCAGGATGTCCTAACACAGATTAGGTTACCTGTCGTAAAATCATATAATCCAGAGTCAAAAGATGGTAATATGAAATAATCTATTACTTATGAAGGATTGCTGGAAACTGAAAGAAGAAGGACTGATAGGACTGTCAGTTTTGAAGAACACTGAATATGATTGTTTATATTTCCACAGAAGGAGTGCTCACAGAATTGGCCAAACTTCTGTCCATCCTACCTTCCCTTTTGGATGGACATGCCTTTTCTATTGTTAAATCATAATAATTTCACTTACAATATCTTTGAAAACCTTTTTTCAATATATTTACAAAATCTGAAATTAATAAGCAGATATGTACAGGACATGCTATCAACGTTTTTTTTTTTTTCTTCTTGTAATAATGTAAACATATAATTAGTGATAATTTTTACAAATTATCTTACTGTACATTTTTATGATTAGAAAGATGAACTATTTTCACAAATACAGTTGAATTTTTTTAACTAGGAAAAATTTGCTTGCAATGCCAAGATTTATTTCTTACCATGCTATAAATAGAAAAGAAAGGTCAACACCTTATGTGACCTATGTTAAATCATCATAATTAACTTTAATATTTAATATTCATAATCAGTATTTGTTTTTGTAATATCTTACTTGATCTACAACTTTAAAGGTCCAAGGGAGATAACTAGAACTATTTATTATTCATGCAGATCAAAGATATTTCTGATTTTGAGGAACTGCACTTTTAATGTTGTTTTTCAACTCAAATTCAAAATTTAGTCTTCATTCTTTGTCAAAGGCGGATTTAGGGGGTGCTTGGGGTGCGCGCCCATCCCCCCCCCCCCCCCTTATGGAGCTTCAGTTATGGTTAATCAAGACTTTTTACCGGTTCCACTACAAATTTTTTCTAGTTTCAGGGCCTATGGGGCCCCCCTTTTTCAAAATCCTGGATCCGCATCTGCTTGTCCTAGTCAAGAGCCTGTAATTCAGTTGTTGTCATTCTTTGGTGTCTGCCATATTCATTTATTATCTTTAGCATAAATCAGGCATTTGGTATTCTCTTTTGAATTGATTCACATTTTGTCATGCCAGGGGCCTTTGATACATCATGGTTTTAATACTATATGATATTGGATTTGCCCATTGTTGGAAGCAGCATAGTGACTTAGTTGTTTACATCTGTCTGTTGGTCTTTGGTAAATAGCTGACTCATTTGAAATCCCCCCCAAGGGTGACTGGGGAATAGAAGTATGGTCACCATTGGTCTTCCTCCGACCGGCAGTAAAACCCGTGCTAAAGTGGGGCGTCCGTTTGGCTGTGCGGGATGTACAAATTTGCAGCCACGTCCGGTCAGAATGGGGACGTTAAATCCGATGCCTCGTGTAAAGAGAGTGCCACGCTCTTTGCACGTTAAGAACCCTTGCAACAACTCTTTGAGGGGTCCGTAGGTGACCTGTTGCAAGGCTAAATTTCTGTCCCTATCCAATATACCCTCATTTCCCGTGGCAGTCTAAATTTCTCCGACCTTAATCCCTTAATCTATTACAGAACCTACCTATTGTATTTATTGTGAACTTGTTCTCGTCCTGAATATGCATGAAATATTTGCCACTGGACGTTAAGCAACCAACAATCAATCAATCAATCATTTGAAATCACACCACATCTTATTTTTATATTCAACAGGGAGCAAAGTTCTAAAGAGTCCCTTGTACTCGTATGAGCAGAATTTATTTGCTAGATATTTATATATTATGTACATATGTGCAATGAAGTTATCTGAAGGGTATAACATTTTTATCATTAGATAAATATACAATATTAGGTCAATGTCAGAAAAATATAAACTTTTTTGTATGAGGCTAAGAAACTGTGGAAGGTCAAGGTTATACCGAGCCCTTGCCCAGTTTTGAGCCGAATACAAAAAAGTTTATATTTTTCTGATATTGATCTAATATTGTTTTTATACTGCAATTTAAATTAATAGATTGATATATAGCTATCTAATTTGTAACACAAATTTCCAACATATTTTCATCCCTAAATGAACCCCTGATTGTGGAAAAAGTGATCCATGATGAAATTGACATTGCACAAAATATAGATGTGTTACTATATTTGGGAAATAAACACAACTAGTTGCAGTATAATGTGTTTTATCCTAGCGTAGGGGTATGTGTACATGTACATGTGTGACATTAATCTATATTTTAATCAGATTGCTGTTACTAGATTTTCCGAAATTGTTCTAATCAAAACAACAAAATACCTTTGACCACTTTAGTTACTTATTCCAAGCACATGAATAATCTTCAGACTTTCATCCATTTCTATAAAATAAAATAAAATGAAAAAAAAATGTTTGAGAAGTCAGTTTGTATACATGTACAATGTATATTTAAGAAATTGTGAGACATTATCCACAAAAAGTGGAATTCAGAAATATCTCTGTGAAATAAATATAGAACAAGAATGTGCCCATAGTACACGGATGCCCCACTCACACTATCATTTTTTATGTTCAGTGGACCATGAAATTTGAGTCAAAACTCTAATTTGGCATTAAAATTAGAAAGATCATATCATAGGGAACATGTGTACTAAGTTTCAAGTTGATTGGACTTCAACTTCATCAAAAACTACCTTGACCAAAAACTTTAACGAGGCTGAAGCGGGACAGACGGACTAACAGACGAATGGACAGATGAACGAATGGACACACAGACCAGAAAACATAATGCCCCTACTACTATCGTAGGTGGGGCATAAAAACTACATATTATATCTCTAAATATAAAATTAATTTGTTCAAGAGGTAAGAAACAGGTTAAATGTGTGGCTTTGCTGTTTTGAGATGAGTACAAATGGAATATTTATTTTAAGACAATGAATTGTTGTTTTCTTTATACTACAACTCTTACAGCGGCTCCAAATGAAACATTTTGGGTAGAAAAAAAAACAATTTTGAATTTAAAGCAGACAGGGTAAAACATGTGAACCTGCATTCTTTCATGACGTCATAGATAAAACTCTATAGAAACATGTTATCAAGGTCATAAACAAGGCTTTATATGGTCAGTGACTGCATAAAGCCAACGATTATATATATGTTCAATGCTTTTTGACTGATCAAATTTCACGGTTGCACCATATACCAGCAGTATAGAGTTTTAGAAGACTCCCCCCCCCCCCCCCCCAATAAAATTGAGAATGGAAATGGGGAATGTGTCAAAGAGACAACAACCCGACCACAGAACCCCAATGTATATATGTGGTGCACCTATCATGGCTGTTGTGTTTTATTTTCAGGACTATTCTATTCAAAATTAAATGGGACCCAGGGGAGGCAATTTCAATTGGCCACTATGGTCGGATGTGAAATTTGTTGTAAATATAAGTTAAAAATGTATGCAGGCATCGTAAATTGCTTTTACTGGTGGCGACACTATGTTCAAAGTGCTTTCCCTAGGTACATGTACCATGTATGTTTCAATGGGACAGCCATCAGATGCCTTAAGGTGGTACCAAACACCTTGACTAAAATTAATTAGCTCGTTTAATTTTCATAAATTTTTGACAAAATATTTACTTTGACCCTTTGACAAAAATATAAAAATTTCAAAAAACTTGAACCACACACTTTATGGGAAAAATTTCATTGGATAGACATGTATATAGCAGTTTGACAAACACTAATTTTGATCATTGAGAAGCTTAATATTTCCTTAACAATAGAACGTGATTAAAACGTTGAGCTGATTTTTACAGAGTTATCTCCCTGTAGTGTTATGTACCATCTTAAAAAAGCTTAATTTGGATTACTGTCACTGTGACACAATTACTATTACACAATAATTGTGACACAATTACGATGATACAATAACTGCAGGGGTGTGGAAATATTTGTTGTGACCACTTGTCCGCGGGCAAGTGAAATTGTATTAAAAACCCAACTTTAAACTAAAGAATCTAGAGGCAAATTTTGAATTATTTTTCAATGCTAGCTCACATGAACCTGGCAGATTATATCTTGACTAATATTTTCTTCACTGTGAGCCTGTGCGATGTTTTAAAGTTAATGAAGAGATGAAAACCAAATAAATGATAAATTATTGAACTGTTGTTTGCCTCCCCCCCCCTCCCCCAACCCATTTTCCTCCCAAAAAATCTTATGGTAGGCCAATTGTAAATTTGAGATTAGTTTTAGATAAATAAGCGAAATCAAAACATTATAGAACTTTAAAATCCCCTTTTCTGTTTATTTTCAAGCTATTTGTCCTTTACCGCTTTTGACTTCCGTATCTTGTCAGAACCAAGTTATTGGATAAACAATTTTATTTGTAATGAGGCACCTCTTCTCCGTTGGTCAACTTCCCAGCAATGACCTATCTAAAGATGCTTATCCAACTCGACCGGTCATTTAGTTTTCATTCTTGAGAAATCAGAGCTCAAAATTAATAATGACCATCATGACCATTTGGAATTTGTCCAGAAATTGGAAAAGTTGACAGACATGAGATGCTCACATTTTCAACCTGTTGAAAAACATGAAAAAAATCCTTCAAATAACTAAATAATTAAATACATGTACCCTTCATTTACAACCTTACCCATAATTATAGACATCAAACATTGGTATCTTTTGTTTTATTATTTCTCCATGATCACAATCTATTTTTAGCTGTTTAATCTATAAATAAACATAACAAATACATGAAATATATTTATATGTATATAAACATGATAAACAAAAAAGTAAGACAAACATTGTTTTTCGTTCATTGTTTTGTACATGTATAAATCAGGATGTTTGTTTTCTCATTTGAATTGTTTTACATTTCTTATTTCAGGACCTTTTATAGCAGACTATGCTGTATGTTTTTTTGCTCATTATTGAAGGCTGTATGGTGACCTATAGTTGTTAACTTCTATATCATTTGGTCTCTGGTGGAGAGTTGTCTCATTGGCAATCATACCACATCTTCTTATTTATGGTACTTAGGGAAAGCACTTTTTCAATTGACACAAATTGAGCAAGTATTACATTTTTGTACCTTCCTTTTGTCTCCATGTTGGAGGTCTAAGTGCACAAATTCCTTCATAAATCAGCCAAATTCAACTTGTTACACTGACCACTAGACTTTACTTAAAGGGATTTTCTAAGCAATTCTTGTTTCTTAAAGCATTGCTAAATTCATCACTTCAATCTAGTACACTTTTAAAATTTGTGTATCCCATGTTTCAATTTGGTTAGTCAAATAAGAAATCAACCATTTACCCCTCAAAAATGGTAGACAAGGGAAGTAACTCAACCTCAAATTATGCCATTCGAAACCTATCTATCTCTAGTGCACAGCCTAATTGGTTGGAAGTTCTTCCTTGGTAGCCGTCAGAAATAGCGCTTGTTCTATTTAAAGCATTGTGAGTGGAGGGGAGTTATAGTAGTGATCAGGTGGATGGCTAGATGGGAGAACCATTAATCCTAGTGCAGTAGCTACAAAATGTACAGGGAGGGGGAATAGGGATCTAATACATTTTGATTTTGTTTTCTGTTCTTTATTTTAACTTGCATTAATTTTATTGTTGTTGGTTTTACTCAGGGGTGGAATTCAACCATAATTTGAACTACTTTCAGCATTTTACAATAAGGTATTTTTAAAATTTTAATGTATTCTGAAAGGCTGATGTGTCTGATAATCAATTCCTACATGTACCTGCTTAGGGTGTAAGGAATTGTATCATAGGTGTACAAGGCGCCAGTTTGAGGTGAGTTAGACAGCAAAAAAAATCCCCAATAGACTTAATAGAGCTTGATAAGGGATTTTGAGGCTGCCAAATCAGAAAATTGCTTTTGACTCAGAATCCCTTTTATTATATAAATTAAAATATCAATGTCTGCAGAAGTATATAAAAACCTTTTTGAATTACCAGATATATGATATATTTTTTTTTAAAATAGGGCGGAAGAACTTAGGGTGAACATGTAAAATTATAACTTATAAGGGCATACAAAACAGATATGCTAACATAACTTTATAAGTTCCCCTAGCCCCTGTGATTAAAAACAATGTCCCAATTAAAAGAAAATTTGAAATTTGAAAAGAGGAGGAACATCCAGAAAAATTTATATCACCATTAGGAAAAATGTATCAACAAACAGAAGACATGAGAGACACAGAATTGGTTGATATAAACAAGATCGAACCTCAGTATGAATACCAAGGTCTGGTATCAATTATCAGAGCCCCTGACTACTGGCATAATATAGGCAGCTCAAAATCCAGAACAACAGCCCAAATAGAGGAAGGAAAACAAATTATCTCTGAACAACTCAAATCTCAAACTCCAAACATAGCAGTCGCATTTACAGATGGGTCATGTTTGGGAAATCCAGGCCCATGCGGTGCTGGAGCTATAATTTACATCAATGATCAAGAAGAAAAATTAAAAAGACCTGTCTCTAACAAAGGATCAATCTTGTTAGCTGAACTGAGAGCAATAAAAATTGTACTTGATTACATAGAATCTTTTTCAAAAACACAAATTGAAACTTTAACTATATTTTCTGACAGTCAAACCGCATTAGGAATCTTAACTCTAAATTGGAAAAGTGACAACTATCATCAAACCATTAACGAAATAAAAGGAAAAATAAAAAATTTAAATGAACATGGAATTTTAATCAACTTAAACTGGACACCAGGCCATGCCAACATAAAAGGAAATGATGAGGCAGACACCTTGGCAAAAGAAGCTGCTAAAGAAGTTGAAATACTAGCAGTTGATCATGATGACATAGTATTTACAAAACAAGATGTAAAAAAGGCAGCTAGAAATTCCGTTACAAAAAATGGCAACGCAGATGGGAAAACAGCAATGCTGGACGTCATTATTTCAGATTTCATCCTGAAGTTAAAAATAAAGTAAAAAAAGACTTCCCGTCAAAAAAATTTGTACAACATAATCAACAGTTTACAAACAGGTTATTCCAAATTAAATGCATACCAATTTATAATAAACCAGCATATTAACTCTGAAACCTGTACGATCACTGCAAACAAAAAGAAAATGTACAACACTACCTTTTTGAATGTGATCTGTATTCAGATGCTAGATACAAATTATTTCATCAAATATACTTCATAACAGGACATATTCCAACCGATATAGACAATTTATTAACAATCAATTTGCCAAATTCAGAAAATATCACTCAACTATTAGCGGAGTACATAGAGAAACAAACCGTTTTAGTGGATAATTTAATACAATTTTTTTAATTTTTCATGTCATTTCAATTATCTGATTAACCAATTTTTTTTTTTTAGTACATTTTTTTTTTAATATTTTTTAAAAAAGCGCCACCTACAATATCTAAGTACAAAGGAGAAACTACATTAGTGATTAAAATTTTACAAGAGAGGATAATTTACAAGAGAGATTACCCTGTCATCACGACAAAGATTGAAGATTGAAGAAACAATGCTCTTAAACCCTTTTGGAATTCTGTGTCAGGAAGGGTTTTGTAATCTTGCCACCTGGGAGGAATTACATAAGCTCCTATATCTGTATATATATTTAGATATTTCCTGAAATAAATGAAGCTCTTTTCTATACTGTCATGACTGTGTCAAGTTCTCAGGTCAAGTTTTTTACCTAATTGTTTTATGGCTATGCTGTTGCTTTTTGTTTTATATACAGGAACATCGACTTAAAACTTGATGTGTTGTTTTATGTTCATTCAGCTTGAGGTGTGATAAGCATATAAATTTTTAAATTTGTCTTGACAAACCAAATCATTGTTGATGCTTTTTTTCTTCTGGTCCTTGAAGTATAATAACTGGGATCCAGTTTAAAAAAAAATACAATTTAAATCAAGTCAGGTATTAACCACAAAAAATACGGATTTCTTCTGTACCTCCCATTTCTTTGATAAAACTATAGCTATGTCTAATATAACAATGATAAAACCAAGTGTTTTTAAAGAAAAATTCTTGATTGAACAGACTTGCCAAAATTTTAATAAATTGATAGAATAATTCATATTAAAACAACTAATAAATGAATGATTTTTTTGTGTGAAAAAAAAAAAAAATGCAAAAGAGATTGCACTGCAAAGTCAGGCTGCTGATCACGTGGTGAAAGCGCGCGCCGAATGAATGAAGTTGACATTTATGGTAAACAAAGACACGTTTTTTTGTTCATTTACTATCTTTTGTTTGTAAACGTATTTTTCATCATCATTATATTTAACTTTGTTTTTCTTTCATTAACAGATGCAATATATTGAAAAAGCAACACTGGTAAAAAAGTTCGGTACACCACATGCGACATGAACCTGTCATTGTCAAGCTGCTGATGCTGCATGCTGGAACGTTGATTTCATCATTATATGAATTTTAGAAAGTTTGAAGGATGTAAGTTGTCGGATGCACCTTAAACACACCATCTTCATTATGAAAAAGACACAAAAGTGACTAAAACCACAACAAAAATTGCAAATCTTAACGACAAAAAGGTGCCAAAAAAACCTCAATTAAAAATAGTGTAACAGGAGGGGTCGGTGACGACACCGACCCGGGACGTGTAGTGGCCTGTACTTCGTCCCTATTCGACCATCTGGATACCTGATATCAGATTATGGCTGAACAACAGACAATAAATCAAATGAAACTATTTATTCACAAATGTACAATAATTGCAAGTCGGATTAAACAGAAGTATAAAACTTTCTAAAATGAAGTTCAAAAATAAAGTAATTCAAATGTAAAATGAAAAGTAAAGTATTTCCAGAGTTAGTCTTAGGTAAAGAAAATTTGCTTCGCGTTGTGTTCAAAACATGGAATTACTTGCACCAAAAAGGGGTGACTAACTCTGGCGAACTGCATCGAAGTGGTGGCTAACTCTAGCCTCAAGTGGATTGATACATTCCGGAGAGTATTTGGAGGCCTGTGCAAGGCCGACCCCGACTGACTATAAATTAAAATCCTAAACTTGTCATTAATCAGGATAACTTTAACAGAAAAGGTATGAAAGAAAAGTTGAATAAATGAATATTCTTAAAAATGCTAGAAACATCGAAGTTAAATAATAAAATAGTAAAATTAACAATCCTTACTTTTATCTTACTATGTTTAAAACAAATTAAACTTAAAATAAACATTTAAATACTAAATAATTAATCTGTAGAAATTAACGGGAATTAACCTAGGCACATCTATTACATTCCTCCCCCCTTAGGACAAATATTAAAGAAATTAATATTTGGCAAAAGAAATATTAAAAAATAGATGTGCTGAAAACATTAAACAATAACATAAATCAATGCAAATAAAATGTCAATAAATGTCATAAAAATGTCATATAAGCACACGGTCCAACCATCAGAAAAGTTCCACACGGTATAAACGTCCAGGAATAGGCGGTTAACACATTTCATGAAGTACGGTCCAAAGAATATATATCATGACAGTAAACGGACACAGTTATATACAGCATTCAATAAAACACAGTTCTTCAAACGGAAACAAAATCTAAATAACGGTTAATCTGCATGGTTCAAGTTGTACCAGGTAATGTCCACCAATTGTTGTTCTTACGAAATCACTTTTAACGTGTGTTTTCGGGTTCTTATAAGTCCATCGTTGTACCAGGTTTAGTCCACCATTGTAGATCTCACAGAATCACTTTAAACTTGTGATTCCGGGTTCAAGATGATCAAACATTGTAAAAAGTAAGAAAAGGTGTTCTCGATTCAAGAACGGCTTACTTTATCAGCTGGTTGTGTTCACTAAAACTTACTGCCACTCAATAGATTTCTGTCATGACTTATAAAAGTCACAAAAGGAATACCATAACCAAACTAAACAAAGTTATAACAACAAAATTTGTTCAGAAAGGTTAAAAAATCCAAATAAATGAGCAAACTCATAAATAAACCTATTCAAACAAGAAACTTAGCAACAAACAAAACAAACCAACATCTAAAGAAAAAACACAATCTAATTAAACAACGTTTTTGAGGGTGGTTTCGATGGCAAAACCGGCTCAAAAACGTGACCAAGAAAAACAACAATTCCAAACAAAACTTTGAAACCATACCTACTAAACAATATAAACTGACAAAATAAGTAAAATACTAAATATACAAACTAAAACTCATAAAACATTCTATATCAAAACTTTAACTGGCTTATCCTTCAAACAAGAAAACTCAACCAGGCTAGAAATCAAATAATCAGATAAACAGCTATGCAAATCAGATGGAAAATTAAACTTTGAACTCTTTTGACAACTTTGCATGATTTTTTTGACAGCCTTATTAACTGAAGAAGAAACTGGTTTTGCTGGTTCAACAACTGGTTCAACAACATGCACAGAATTGACACTTTTACAAATCTTATTGGGACAATTAGCTCTGATATGTCCAACTACTGAACAATTAAAACATTGTTTAACTTTAAACTTCCTATAAACCAGCTTTTTAAGAACTTTGACAATTTGATTAAAACCAGACTTCAAACAACTAAAATCTAAACTTTCTTTACTTTCCTTTATTTCACATTCAACAGGTTCAATTGTCAAATTAAAAGACTCACACTCTGTAGCCAAGAAAATAACATCATCAAAAGTTTCAGGATGCTTAAAATGAACAAACTTTCCCATTTCCTTATCTAATTTGCCAATAAAAAGGTCCATAAAATACAATTGCATACTGTGAAAGTGATCTGGATATGCACGATGACATAAAAGTTTGAATCTATGTCCAAAATCGAACACCGATTCTTCTGGCAAAATTGTACAACTTTTCAGTTGAAATTTATAAAAAGCTTGTTTCCTTAGGATTAAAACGTTGCAATAATACACTTTTCAAAAAATCGTAGCTTTGCAACTGAGTAGGAGTAAGAAGACATAAAAATAGTTCGTGCTTCTTCTCTTAAATTTATTACTAACTGAAGAGCCTTTTCAGATAAATTCCAGTTATTCCATAGACTAACTGCTTCAAATTGAATAAAATAATCTTGTACATCAGCGCTAACACCGTCAAAAGTACAAGGTTTCTGTTCAAAATTTATCATTTTGAAAATCAAAAATTAAAGTCAAATAAAAAATAACTATAAGCAGAAAATGATCAAACCATAACTGAGTGATCAGATATCCTGGTCACGGCACAATTTGTAACAGGAGGGGTTGGTGACGACACCTCCCGGGACGTGTAGTGGCCAGTACTTCGTCCCTATTCGACCATCTGGATACCTGATATCAGATTATGGCTGAACAACAGACAATAAATCAAATGAAACTATATTTATTCACAAATGTACAATAATTGCAAGTCGGATTAAACAGGAGTATAAAACTTTCTAAAATGAAGTTCAAAAATAAAGTAATTCAAATGTAAAATGAAAAGTAAAGTATTTCCAGAGTTAGTCGTTAGGTAAAGAAAATTTGCTTCGCGTTGTGTTCAAAACATGGAATTACTTGCACCAAAAAGGGGTGACTAACTCTGGCGAATTGCACCGAAGTGGTGGCTAACTCTAGCCTCAAGTGGAATGATACATTCCGGAGAGTATTGGGAGGCCTGTGCAAGGCCGACCCCGACTGACTATAAATTAAAATCCTAAACTTGTCATTAATCAGGATAACTTGAACAGAAAAGGTATGAAAGAAAAGTTGAATAAATGAATATTCTTAAAAATTCTAGAAACATCAAAGTTAAATAATAAAATAGTAAAATTAACAATCCTTACTTTTATCTTACTATGTTTAAAACAAATTAAACTTAAAATAAACATTTAAATACTAAATAATTAATCAGTAGATATTAAGGGGAATTAACCTAGGCACATCTATTACAATAGCAAATGGAAATTAAGAGCATAAGATAGTGATGATAAATGAACAGATCCAAATTGATCTTTGCCATGTTTGCAGAGTTGATATTTATCGAATGAATATGAAAATAGTTGAAAACGAAAACAACCATGCTTTTTGTCGAGCCTGCGACAATTTTATGTCGCGAAAGCAAGACATAGAGATCCTAGATTCCTTCGTCGGTGTCGGCGGCATCAACATTTAGGTTCAGTCTGTGTTTTTATGCCCCACTAAGGGGCATTATGTTTTATGGTCTGTGCGTCTGTCCGTCCGTCTGTCCCGCTTCAGGTTAAAGTTTTTGATGAAGTTGAAGTCCAATCATCTTGAAACTTAATACACATGTTCCCTATGATATGATCTTCTAATTTTAATGCCAAATTGGAGTTTTTACCCCAATTATATGGTTCACTGAACATAAAAAAATGATAGTGCAAGTGGGGCATCTGTGTACTATGGACACATTCTTGTTTAGACATCAATAACTTTGTCAAACCTTCATGGAATTTTATGAAATTTGGACAGAAGCATGTTTATGACAAAAATTACAGTATCCAGAGCAAAATTTGGAAATATTTATTTTAATTTTTCTGTATTTTACTGGTAAATGGACTTAGTTTTTTTACAGTTAACATTTAGATTCAGTCCAGTCATCAATAACTTTGTCAAACCTTCATGGAATCTTATGAAATTTGGACAGAAGCATGTTTATGACAAAAATTACAGTATCAAGAGCAAAATTTTGAAATATTTATTTTCATTTTCCCTATTTTACTGATAAATGGACTTAGTTTTTTTTACAGTTAACATTTAGATTGAGTCCAGTCATCAATAACTTTGTCAAACCTTCATGGAATCTTATGAAATTTGGACAGAAGCATGTTTATGACAAAAATTACAGTATCCAGAGCAAAATTTTGAAATATTTATTTTAATTTTTCTGTATTTTACTGGTAAATGGACTTAGTTTTTTTACAGTTAACAAGTATCTAATAATCGACAGTGATTTGGATAATATGATGTACAGCAGTCCTGATTCATTGTTAATTTGTTCCCCCTTGAAATGTATGAATTATTTGCTGCTGGAAATGCTGGACATCAAATAAACAACAGTTCACGAATAGTCCCTAATTTTGTATGGACAGTATATAACTTGCAAATTTTTCATACGCTTTCCAAATTTATTTCAGGCTCGGATTCCGATTTTGAAAAAAAGGGCTCCAACCCGGAACACCATGAAACATTAACATAAAAAAAATTTAAATGGGGAAGGTTTCCAACCCACGGAACACCCCCTGGATCTGCCAATGTATGTATACTATTAAATGAGAAGATATCATTTTGTGTGTCGCTTCTCTTCCTTCCAAAATAAATTAATCATCATGCCTCTGTGTCCTATACATTGTAGGTACCATGCATAGTCGCATTTGTCATCCTCACTTATGATTATTTCGTTTGGGGTATTTTGGGAGGAAAAAGAAAATAAAGGCGTCTAAATATTGTTTCCGTCATCATCAGACAGACTTTTAAGTCATAGACAAGACTTCCGTTTAGGACTGTTTAAAATTACACAGAATTTTGGTAAATTTACAAACAGACCTTAATTCCTAACTTGATTACATACAATGTTTTGGGTACCTGAGCTACAGGAACCGGTATCAAACATTCCTTTGGTCACTGGAAACGATAAAAATCCGATTTCTTGGGACCCTGGAACCAGTATATAATCATGTTTTATTTAAGAAATAATTCACGCAAGCCATAGATTTTGAAAATTTTCACATGGCTTGGGTCGATATATTGGAATTTCATCCGGAGCTTAAGCAAGGGATAGAATTAACGAATATAACGACCCAGGCCGTGTGAAAATGAAAACAAATCTATGGATATAGTAAAGTTTCCCACTGAAAACTCTGACTCCATTTCAGTAAAATAAGTTTTTTTTGTGCACAAATCGCCTTGTGACGTCGTCGATTTATAGTGGTTGTGGTTTATTGAGTATTTTATTATGGCTCTACGAGCGTTACTTGGTTACATACATGTTTTGGGTACATGAGCTACAGGAACCAGTATCAAACATTCCTTCGGTCCCTGGAAGCGATAAAAATACAATGTCTTGGGATCCTGGAACTGATATATAATCGTGTTTTATTTAAGAAATAATTCATGCAAGCCATAGATTTTGAAAATTTTCACATGGCCTGGGTCGTTATATTGGAATTTTAATGTTTTGGGTACCTTAGCTACAGGAACCAGTATCAAACCTTCCTTCGGTCCCGGGAAGCGAAGAAAATCAGATTTCTTGGGACCCCTGGAACCGGTATATAATCATGTTTTATTTAAGAAATAATTCATGCAAGCCATTAAGATTTGTTTACAATTTTCACATGGCCTGGGTCGTTATATTGGAATTTTATACCTAGCTTAAGCAAGGGATAAAATTAACGAATATAATGACCCAGACCATGTGAAAATATAAACAAATCTATGGAATGCATGAATTATTTTGATTCTAATATGTTAAAGTTTTCCACTGAAAAGTCTGTTGCCATTTCAGTAAAATATGGCGTTTTTGTGCACAAATCGCATTGTGACGTCGTCAATTTATAGTGGTTGTGGTTTATTGGGTATTTTATCATGACTCTATTCATATGAAGTAATAAGCACCCCATATTAGAATTAAATTGCTTTCTTAAAAGTCAACACCTTTTTATACGCCTGTTTACGGGACGTATTATGGTATACCGTTGACCGTCTGTCTGTCCGTCCGTCCGTCCTTCCATCGTCAACATGTCTGACATTAACTCAAAAAAGCTTTAACCAATATGCATGAAACTTTGGTGAATTGTTTATATCTATTGACGTGAGCTCCCTTTCGTTTTTTATTGTCGAGCCTGCGACTTTTGTCGCAGAAAGCTCGACATAGGGATAGTGATCCGGCGGCGGCGGCGGCGGCGTTAGCTAACTTCGTAAAAGCTTTATATTTTAGAAGGTGGAAGGTCTGGATACTTCATACTTTGTATATGGATGCCTCATGATACGAAGTTTCCGTCAGTCACATGTCCAATGTCCTTGACCTCATTTTCATGGTTCAGTGACTACTTGAAAAAAAAGTTAAGATTTTTTGTAATGTTAGATTCTCTCTTATTATAAGTAATAGGATAACTATATTTGGTATGTGCGTACCTTGCAAGGTCCTCATGCCCGTCAGACAGTTTTCACTTGACCTCGACCTCATTTCATGGATCAGTGAACAAGGTTAAGTTTTGGTGGTCAAGTCCATATCTCAGATACTATAAGCAATAGGTCTAGTATATTCGGTGTATGGAAGGACTGTAAGGTGTACATGTCCAACTGGCAGGTGTCATCTGACCTTGACCTCATTTTCATGGTTCAGTGGTTATAGTTAAGTTTTTGTGTTTTGGTCTGTTTTTCCTATACTGTATGCCATAGGTCCACTTTATTTGGTGTATGGAATGATTGTAAGGTGTACATGTCTAGCGGGCAGGTGTCATCTGACCTTGACCTCATTTTCATGGTTCAGTGGTCAAAGTTAAGTTTTTTGAGTTTTGGTCTTTTTTTCTAATACTATATATGCAATAGTTCAACTATATTTGGTGTATGGAAATATTTTATGATTTATTTGGCAGTCACGCAGGTTTTATTTGACCTTGACCTAATTTTTCAAGGTTCATTGCTCAGTGTTAAGTTTTTGTGTTTTGGTCTGTTTTTCTTAAACTATAAGCAATAGGTCAACTATATTTGTTGTATGGAAGAATTTTTAGCTGTACATGCCTGCCTAGCATGGTTCATCTGACCTTGACCTCATTTTCATGGTTCATTGGTCAATGTTTAGTTTACTTGGTTAATGTTAAGTTTATGTGACAGTTGTAATAAAGCTTTATATTTAGGACAATCAACATAATATCAATGATTAGTAAAGAAGGCGAGACATTTCAGCGTGTGCACTCTTGTAAATTTCAGATTTACCGTTTCCGAGTTTTGTGGTTTTAGTCGAGCCTTTGACTTTAGTCGAAAAAGCGAGACATAGCGATCCTACATTCCGTCGGCGGCGTCCACAAATATTCACTCTGTGGTTAAAGTTTTTGAAATTTTAATAATTTTCTTAAACTATCCTGGATTTCTACCAAACTTGGACAGAAGCTTGTTTATGATCGTAAGATAGTATCCAGAAGTAAATTTTTTCCGTATTTTACTTATAAATGGACTACCACATCTTTTTATATCTATTAGTTTTTCTGTCGGGAAATATTACATTCACTCTGTGGTTAAAGTTTTTAAAATTTTAATAACTTTCTTAAACTATCCTGGGTTTCTACCAAACTTGGAAAGAAGCTTGTTTATGATCAAAAGATAGTATCCAGAAGTAAATTTTGTAAAAAAATAAATCCATTTTTTCCGTATTTTACTTTTAAATGGACTTAGATTTTCTGCCAGGAAACAACACATTCACTCTGTGGTTAAAGTTTTTAAAATTTTAATAACTTTCTTATACTATTTTGGATTTGTACCAAACTTGGACAGAAGCTTGTTTATGATCAAAAGCTTGTATCTAGAAGTAAATTTTGTAAAAAAATAAATCCATTTTTTCCGTATTTTACTTTTACAGAAGCTTGTTTATGATCAAATGCTAGTATCTAGAAGGAAATTTGTTTTCTTCCAGTTAACATTACATTCAGTCTGCAGTTAAAGTTTTTAAACATTTATTAGATTCATAAACTATTCTGGAGTTTTACCAAACTTGGACAGAAGCTTCTTACAATCAAAAGATAGTATCAAGAGGAATATTTTTATTGATTTACTTCCTCATTTTTGTTGAGCCTGCGATTAACAGAAAAAGTAGGCGAGACACTGGGTTCCGCGGAACCCTTACAAATTTTATTCATTAAATAAGGGGGGATTTTCCAGTTTTCCGACAATAACTCGAGAATGCTTTCACCAACTTGAAAGAAATTTTGGTGGATTGTTTATATCTATTGACTTGAGCTCCCTTTTGGATTTTTATAAATTTTAGATTTAATGTTTCCGAGTTACATGTACAGGGTTTTATTCATAAAAAAAGGGGGATTTTCCAGTTTTTGGACAATAACTAAAAAATGCTTTCAGCAGTTCTCATGAAACTTTGGTGAATTGTTTATATCTGTTGATGGAAGCTCCCTTTAGAATTTTATAAATTTTAGATTTTACATTTCTGAGTTATGGGGTTTTATTCATTAAAAAAGGGGGGATTTTCCAGTTTTTGGACAATCTCTCAAAATTGCTTTCAGCAGTTCTCATGAAACTTTGGTGAATTAATTATAGCTGTTGATGTAATCTCCCTATTGATTTTCATAAATTTCATATATGACATTGAGAAGAAATTGAACTTTATTTGTTATAGTCTGACAACAGATTTACTAAGTATTGCGCAACAGCACAGTGTATTACACAACAGCAAGAAATCTTTAATTGAATATAAATTCATTTCATATAACCAATTTCAAGTTCTTTGACTACATCTATTTAGAAACCCATAATATGTCAAATATTTAATTACAATCCAAATTCAGACCTGTATCAAGCTTGAATATTGTGTCCATTTTTGCCCCAACTGTTCAGGGTTGGACCTCTGCTGGCGTATATCTAGCTGCGCTCAGCAAAGCAGTTTATTAAGTCTGACGCCATTTCCTGATTTCAGTAAAATATGATGGTTTTGTGCACAGATCAGATTGTTTATTGAGTATTTTATTATGGCTCTATTCATAATTCCAATCTTATTTGCAAATATCACATAATAATCTGATTTCATTAGTGGAATCGGTGACTGAAATTAAAAAGGTTAACATATCGATTATTCTGTTTTCTGCACAATGAAACAAAAAGCATGGTGACAAAGCAACTCGCCTCCTAAAAATTGTTGGTTCATGTTACATGTACTACAAATAGTTGACCTTTGCGTTGACATTCTTTAGATTTACATCCAATATTTTGAACTGGTGAAAAATTCAAAATGTTATATTGACATCAGTTCATGTTTAAGATACTTTTGATACCTTTCCTGAAATTCTCCAGTCATAAAATCTTTTACAAAAATTCATCCTACAACAATTTACTGTCAACCACGCTCTAAATGCCCAAAATTTCGCGGGTGTGTTCTAGTTTATTTATATTTTTTCAGAATAAATATATATATACATGTATAGACAAACAAAATATTTGCTTGTTTCCTGACTCCTAACCGACCCTAAGTTTGATCATGAGAAAAAGTGTTGTCTTCTTATTTGATTTGATTTGATTTGATTTTTGGTGTTTTAATGCCACTTTTAAGCACCGCTTTTGGGCTATTTTGTGGCGGCCAGTTTTAATTGGTGGAGGAAGCCAGAGTGCCCGGAGAAAACCACTGACCTTCGATAGGAAAACTGACAATCCTAGTCAATTAAGATTAGAGTCGAGTGCACCCGCACGAGCGGGGTTCGAACTCGCAACCTCAGTGTTGACTGGCTAGTGATTACAGTAGTAACTACTTAGACCACTCGGCCACCGAGGCCCCTCTCTTCTTATTTGACTATGTATCCAATTTCTGCTGGATTATTTACTAAGATTTGTAATAAGATTGATGCATATTGATTGTAGAACTTGTCAAACCATTGAACATGATAAACGTATGGATGCATTAGTGTATAACAGGATGAAACTTAGAGAAAACATGTAATTTTTTGGATTTTGTAAACATGCCAAAAAAAAAACCAAAAAAAAAATCGACCAAACAACCCTATTTTATAATGGTCCGAGGCAGAAAACAGACACATATTTTTTGGCTTTCAGCTTGAAATAGTAAGACGGGGGATGACATAACATGTCTAAAAATTTGGGGTCATGATTTCAGACACTTCAGCTGAATAATCAGATACCGATTTTGTTTATTTTGTGTATTCATCAAATTTGCTATAAAATGTGTGTAATTTTGGAATGTTTTGAAATACAGTATTGCTCTGACAAATCTTGTAAAATATTTTTGATGCCCCCATCTTAAGTATTTAAAAATTAGATACCCTCTTATCAATACCCAAAAATTTCCAAGCTGAAAAAGTCCAGACATTTTAAAGATTCAACTTGAGCTGGGTTTTGTTCAGAGGTTTAGTTTAGACAGCCTGACAGGTTTAAATGACAAAATTCACATGTATATATATATGTGGCATGCACGGTCAAATCCAATCTGCATCCTTGGGATGCTTTGTGGGCAACCTTGAGACTTGATGTCTCATTTAAAAGGACATTTGACCATTTAAAAAATGTTCAAAACCAAAATCAGATTAGTTAAGAACTGTATATATATAGTTTGCTTTAAAGTATATGTGACCTGGTGACCTGATGCTACATGTGTTTTTAAACCTGACCTTGTAACCTAACTTAAGGGAGTACCTTACTGGAGCCCTATATCACGTATATAGTTTGAGGTCAAAGTTGAACTGGCTGAAATGCACTACTGCACCCAAGTGAATTTTGTCATTTCTACTTGTGCATATACATGTACTGTATATCAGTTAAATCAATGAACAACATGTAACTCTATAGTCTTGGAAAACACCAGGTTCATATGGTTACTATCAAGTTGATGTTATTATCAGATGCTAAAGTTATTATATACGGTAAGTTTTCTTTATATATGAGAACTGTTTCATATAACCAATCACTTATATGTTAATTGTTCTTGGGTGTTTTACACCTTGTTGTAAATATTTTTATATTTATATATATGTCAAGGGAATATATATTTGCCTCTCCAATATAACATGGTCACATTGGTGGCAGCGGTTTTAGTCATCATAGTAACACCGGACAATTCTGTGATAAATCCTATAGTAGTGCAATACATGACTGAAATTATGGCAACATTGCAAGCTGCCTCTCCAGAAATCTTTGAATTTTGTAATCCAGAAATATGGAACAAATGGATCCAAAGGTTTAATGGATTTTAGATCTGCTTCAGGGCTAGAGGAAAAAAAGGAACTACACAGGTCAACTCTTTAATCCACATTACAAGTGCAAGTGTTCTGGACTTAAACTGTGGTAAACCAAACATATCTCTTCTTTAATGGTGCCATTTTTTAGGGACATGTGAGTGAGGGACTAAGAGGGGGTGCACCTTACCCCCCCCCCCCCCCCCCAACCCCCCAACCCCCACCTAAAATTAAAAAAATAAAAATTGATTGGTACAGACAATTTTTGGTCAAAATATGGTCCTTCAACGTCTTTTAACTCCTAAATCTCAAGAGCACCCTTACCCCTCCTAACATCAAATCCCGGATCTGTGCCTGCATGTCATTTCTTTTTCCAATCATAAGACCTTGTATCAGGGAGGTCTATGGTTAGAGGAAAGAGGGGGTATATTATTGGTAAAAACACAGAAAAAAATTTTGATTATTTTTTCTATCAGAGAGGCATACACCTTTTACGCTTCCCCTGAATCCGCCACTGTAATTAACATGTGCATTGAAAACTAATTGAGCTTTTGCATTCAATGTATATTTATCACTGTTTGAATCAGACCTGAGTAAGCTGTCCATAGTGGACATGTTGAATTACACAATCCAAATATGCTGTTGTGTTACTTTTGTCATTCTATTATTTTTTTTCTTTCTAGGATTGGAGGAGCTTTAGGTGGACTGGCAAACTGGTCACGGTTGACTGGATCAGCAGACGACGACTGGATAGATAGAATCAACCATATATGGAGTGTTGTCCTGCTGACAGCTTTTACTATTATTGTCAGCTCAGCACAATTTGTTGGTGATCCTATCCATTGTTGGATGCCGGGGGAGTTTTCGTTTGCACGAGTAGCGTACGCCAAATCTACCTGCTGGATTTCGAATACCTATTACATTCCAATGGATGATGCCATTCCAGAACATATTGAGATGAGACAGAACAAAGAGATAACTTACTATCAGTGGATACCCATAATCCTCTTGTTCATGGCCTTCCTGTTTAAAGTACCAAATATTGCATGGCGTCTGCTAAACGGTTATTCTGGCATTGATATGGATAAGATTGTCAGTCTGTCTAATGCTTCTTTATTATCTTCCCCTGACGATCGGACAAAAAACATTTCTCATATTGCGAAATACCTTCACCGATGGATCGAATGCCAGCAAGATTACCATAGCAACATTCTTGTTCGTATGCGACATAGATTTTCAAATATCTTTTGTTTTTGTTATGGTAAACGTGACGGAACATTTTTAACTGGGTACTACCTTTTCATTAAACTGATGTATTGTGCCAATGTGGTCGGTCAATTCTTCATACTCAATGCCTTCATGTCGATGGATTATAATGTTTTCGGGTTTGAAATTTTAGATTATTTGTTGCATAACGGTGAATGGAAAGAATCGCCAAGATTTCCAAGGATAACTTTATGTGACCTCCAGATTCGCCAGTTAAACAATGTCCAAAGGTGGACAATTCAATGTGTTTTGCCGATTAATCTTTTCAACGAGAAGATTTTCATCTTTATATGGTTTTGGTTGTTTTTGGTTTCCATTTTGACATTTATCAACTATTTTTCGTGGGTTTTCTATTGCACCTTTAAAGAAAAAAAGTTACACTATGTTATAAAGTATTTGAAAATGGAACATGAAATTAGAACTGGTATGGACAAAAAACTAGCTAGGAAATTCGTGGAGACCTATTTACGTAATGATGGCGTTTTTATTTTACGAGTCGTTGGGAAAAATTCTTCGGACATGGTATTAACAGATCTTGTGGTGAATTTATGGAAAATATTCAAAGATTCTTACGTTCCAAGCCAGAAAAGTAACAGGTCACCAGGAAGCGAGGATACAGATTATTTCCGGTTGAATGGCGACACAACTAAAGAGAATTATGTCTAATATAAAGATATATTTGTTTGTCCAAATATTAGAATATTTCTGTAAGCTTTAAATAGCATGAATTGCTTGGTTTTTCTCCAAAAAATAAAATTATGAAGATTACCAAAATATAAAAAAAAATCTCGCTTAACCAGTATTATTTTGAAGTTAAAGTATTGAACATGTTGAAGGATCAAAATTTTTACAAATTATTTTGATTTTTGAAATTGTGGATTTGACAGTTATTTCTTTAAGAGACTTAAAAGATTCAGTGAACATTTTCAAAGATATTTTGGGGTTTTAGCTTTTAAGCTGTTACAGAGTCTACTATCATAACTGGTGTACATAGGGAATATGTGGCAATTTTTTTTATTAACTTTCTTTGATTTGTAAAAAAAAAAAAAGCTGTTTTCAAAAATGCAAACACTTTCATTAAAAATCCCTTTCCAATGTTTCAACTCACTCAATTTTGAAGCCATGACACTGTAGTACATGTTGAGTCAGTCTATGAGGCATACATCATCCATGTATGCAGAAAACTTAAAAGCTTTAAAACCATTTGTACATGTTCCCAGTTAGTGCTACATTTACAATGTTCAAGGCCCAAGGCAGCAGAAAAAGTATTTAAGTTACAATGCTGATTCACCTTTAATTTAAGTGATGGCAGAAAGAAAATATTTAAATTGTCGCTAAGCTGTGAAATCTAGTCAGACATTTAAGTTAGAAATCCGGACTTATTTTGAATTGTCTATAATTAAGTTACAATATGTTGTGATTTTATCTTTTGTATTGTGAGAAGTTTAGACATGTTAGAGGTCAAAGACCAAGATATTGACTCCTGTAAATGTACATAATAAGTTACAATATGTTGTGATTTTTCTTTTGTGTTGTGAGAAGTTCAGAGGTCAAAGGTTAGCTCCTGTAAATGTAGATAATTGTTTCACTTTGATTGTTTGTTTTGCATGTTTTTGTTGGTTTTTTTTATTCAGGAAGAATATTTTTAAAATTTTTATTTTTTTATTTTTATGATCTCATTTACTGTTATATAATGTTCATGCAACTACAAAAATGTACAAGTGGTATAAATACACCATTGGATGCAAGATCAAGACTGGACATATTTTTTAAAAAGTGGTACATGTGTGTCATATATATGTATACATGTAAAAACATACACCCTGACAGAGCTGTATATTACAGAAAACTATACTGGCAATTAAAATGTATATGTATCTTTTTCCTCTGTTCCTATTTTGATATAAGGCCAAAAAATATGTACTTGTTTCCTGTCTCCCGACCGTCCCTCTCAGACCTTCCTACTGTTATTTTTTGGTGCTTTGCTGAATTTGCAGAAAAGTTGTCTGAATCCCTCCGAAAAAATAAAGAATAAAGCATATCTCAAACATATGATTTATCTCTGGACATGTTTATTTTCAACAGTTCTACTTGATCAGCTACCAGAATAAGTTTCATTTTTGTTTTCATTTTGTTTATACCAGTTTACTATATGAAATATATTATTTAAAAGCGTTTGAATGGTTTTACACTAGTAATTTTTGGGGACCTTTATCATGTTTATAGCTTGCTGTTCGGTGTCAGCCAAGGCTCTGTGTTGAAGACCGTACTTTGACCTATACATGCTATAATGGTTTACTTTTATAAATTTTGACTTGGATGGAGAGTTGTCTCATTGGCACTCATACCACATCTTCTTATATCTATATAAATATTATAATTATACAACTGCACCTAAATTGGCATGTCCAGGTGTTTTAACAATATTGAAACACATTTGGAGATGTGGGCTAAACAGAAAATGATGTAAATAGCTTTCTGCTATCCTAAAATGTTCAGTAATGTTCATTTGGTATTGATTTTGAGTATTCTCTGCTCTGAAATTAACCTGTATCTCAGTAAAAAAGAAATAAAATAAAAATAAAATAATTTCCCTTCCTTCCCTATTTTTTTCAATTTGGGGGCAGGAAACAAGCATGTATTTTTTTTTGCCTGATGAAATTCTATGTTAGGGCTATTCCATTAAAATGTATGTGGGAGGGTAGGAAGGGAAGTTTAATTATTGAAAGTGGGTCATGGGTCTTTTTCCAGTATGCATCTATTATGCAAAATTATCTAAAAATGGTTCTTGTTTCACGTTGTAGGGATATTTTGAAAGTCCCTTCCTATCCTCCCACATACATTTTAATGGAATAGCCCTTAACATGATTAAAGATGGCTTAAAAGAAATTTACAATGTAGTGAACAAATCCTGGACTGTTGACATTTATGTGTAGTTGAGATTTCATACTGGTCAACTTTTAACATGTTTAACATTGTTTAATCATATGAATTTATTTCAATGGTATATTTATACTGCTTGTTACATTATACCGTTTATCAATAGACACATTCCAATTATATTTTTTTATGGCCATTATTGAATAGGCATTACATTCTGCAATTTCACATGATGTAATGGTTTCCGTCCATCCATCTGTCTGTTCACACTTCAATCAATTAATAAGTTCAGAAATGTTTGCGATGTTTTTATTAATTTTGAAAATTGTGACGGTATACGTTTTGCAATACTAAGTGCTATTCCATTAAAATGTATGTAGTATGTGGGAGGGTAGGAAGGGACTTTCAAAATATCCCTACAACCAAGAACCATTTTTAGATAATTTTGCATAATGGTAATAGATGCATACTGAAAAAAGACCCATGACCCACATTCAATAATTAAACTTCCCTTCCTACCCTCCCACATACATTTTAATGGAATAGCCCTAGAAATAATTAATTATGTCATTATTTGTATTCAACATTTTCGAAAATCACAATAATTTATCTCACAATTTTGTCTTGTTCAACAATGGCATAAATGATCATGATGATATAAATGCACACAACAATTTCTGAATTTACAGTAAGCCAATTTTCCTTTGATGAAATTTTATGGAATTTTAATATAAAAAGTGTAAAGATTGATGAAAGAAAGCTCAACCAATCTTGTTAACTCTCTACTTTTTTCATTTTGATGGTTTTTTGGTTCCTTTTTCTAAAATTATAGGGCTTAAATTGTAAAAAATCAGATAAATCAGGCTGCCTTTTCACACTGTGCAATAACTCACATAGGTCACACATGCAAGAGCAGCAAGACATACATGTACATGTATATCTCTGTTTTAATGGTTTATTAGTTGTATGACCGTGATTAATGATTTTTACATAAATGTACCTCATGTGTTTCAGAATTTCAAATGTACTCAAGTGTTCTTTTCTAATACATGTACTGTACATTGTATATTTTAAAAGTGATAATTCCCATACCTACATGTAATCATGGTAATAGGTTTCATTATTTCAATTGTACCACACATGTTGTATTCTAATATTTATTAGAAATGATCAGTTTTCATGCATGTACCTAATGTGTTCAAAATTTCAATTGTACCACAAGCATGACAAGTGCTGTTTTCTAACATTTATTATTAATGATCATTTTTTTTTACATGTAAACCTAATGTGTTTCAGAATTTCAATCAGACAATTGTGCCACATGTGTTCTTTTCTCATGTATTATATTGTATTACATACCTGATGTGTTCCTTAATTCATATAAGTGCCTTCATGAGGGGTGGACAGGGGTAAGGGAACATACAGGTAATCTGCAGTGGTAAATATTTGTTATGTTTAAGATTAAATTACTTGAAAGATGTCATTAACAATGGAAATTCTCCTAAATTTATTACATTTCTCCATTAAATTTGCTTTATTTCAATACAAATCTTTACTGATCATCCAAGATTGCGAAAGACACCCATATAGTCAGATAGTATTTATTGAGTGATATATTTAGCAGTACTCTTATGAATAATTTACAAATTGAAATGTGTATGTATATTAAGGGGTTTTGTGTGAAATTTGGTTTACAATGAAGAAAAATTTATTATAGTGCTTTTATTTTTTTGTTTGTTTTGTTGTTTATAATGTTGTTGTTGTTTTTGTTCATTTTAATTACATAACGTTATTTTACTTTTATAATGATTAAAAAGATCTAAAATAAAATTCAAAACTACTCATTGGTTTTGTTTATTTTTCTTGCCCATTCATCAAAATTTTGGTAAGTGCATATGCCAGTGATTTTACATTTTATAGGGTTGAAAATTGTTTATTTGGTGTACATGGTATAGATTTTGTGGTATAATATTTATGGCCCTGTGGCTCGTAATATTAAACCAAAAATCCCTGACCAAAAGTGATGGTATTTAAATTATATACTGAAAAGAATAGAAATCACCAGGGGCGGATCCAGGATTTTAGGTTAGGGGGGGCGCAAAGTTAAATTTTTTTTAGGTAAAATTATCGAAATATTCTTTATTAAGCTAAGAACAACCCATGCTTTGCAAATTTTAGGGGGGTGCACACCCCCGCCCTAATGTGCCCCTGATCACCAATGGGGAACTCGCCTATAGTTGCTAGCTTCTACGTCATTTGGTCTCTGGTGGAGGGTTGTCTTATTGGCAATCATACCATATCTACTTATTTTTGTATCTTAAACTCTAACTTTATAAAATAAAAAAACAACAATACAATGGGTAAAAGTAAAATGACGAGAGACAAAAACAAGTGCAAAAACCAACGCAAAGAAGACTTGATTGAGCAACACTATCTCCAATGAAAGCTGGGATGAATTCATGTACTCTTGAAGGATGGGCAGTTCCTGCTGTAAATGTCATGTGCTCTGGAAGGGTCACAGTTCCTGCTGTAAATGGCATGTGCTCTGGAAGGGTCAACAAATCCTGCTGTAAATGTCATGTGCTCTGGAAGGGTCATCAGTTCCTGCTGTAAATGCCATGTGCTCTGGAAGGGTCACAGTTCCTGCTGTAGATGTTTCTGAACTTTATAAAATAAAAAAACAACAATACAATGGGTAAAAGTAAAAAGACGAGAGACAAAAACAAGTGCAAAAACCAACGCAAAGAAGACTTGATTGAGCAACACTATCTCCAATGAAAGCTGGGATGAATTCATGTACTCTTGAAGGATGGGCAGTTCTTACTGTTAATGTCATGTGCTCTTGAAGTGTCAACATTTCCTGTTTAAAATGTCTTGTGTTCTAAATGTCATGTGCTCTGGAAGGGTCTGCAGTTCCTGATATAAATGTCATGTGCTCTGGAAGGGCCAACATATCCTGCTGTAAATGTCATGTGCTCTGGAAGGGTCATCAGTTCCTGCTGTAAATGTCATGTGCTCTGGAAGGGTCAACAAATCCTGCTGTAAATGTCATGTGCTCTGGAAGGGTCATCAGTTCCTGCTGTAAATGCCATGTGCTCTGGAAGGGTCACAGTTCCTGCTGTAGATGTCATGTGCTCTGGAAGGGTCATCAGTTCCTGCTGTAAATGTCATGTGCTCTGGAAGGGTCAATAGTTCCTGCTGTAATTGTTGGTCTTGACTGGTCAGTTGTTTCTGCTGTAAATGTCGTGTGCTCTTGAAGGGTCACAGTTCCTGCTGTAAATGTCATGTGCTCTGGAAAGGCCAACATATCCTGCTGTAAATGTCATGTGCTCTGGAAGGGTCAACAGATCCTGCTGTAAATGTCATGTGCTCTGGAAGGGCCAACATATCCTGCTGTAAATGTTATGTGCTCTGGAAGGGTCATCAGTTCCTGCTGTAAATGTCATGTGCTCTGGAAGGGTCAACAGATCCTGCTGTAAATGTCATGTGCTCTGGAAGGGTCATCAGTTCCTGCTGTAAATGCCATGTGCTCTGGAAGGGTCACAGTTCCTGCTGTAGATGTCATGTGCTCTGGAAGGGTCATCAGTTCCTGCTGTAAATGTCATGTGCTCTGGAAGGGTCATTAGTTCCTGCTGAAATTGTTGGTCTTGACTGGTCAGTTGTTTCTGCTGTAAATGTCGTGTGCTCTGGAAGGGTCACAGTTCCTGCTGTAAATATCATGTGCTCTGGAAAGGCCAACATATCCTGCTGTAAATGTCATGTGCTCTGGAGGGTCAACAGATCCTGCTGTAAATGTCATGTGTCTCTGGAAGGGTTATCAGTTCCTGCTGTAAATGTCATGTGCTCTGGAAGGGTCTTCAGTTCCTGATGTAAATGACTTGTGCTCTGGAAGGGTCTTCAGTTCCTGCTGTAAATGTCATGTGCTCTGGAAGGGTCACAGTTCCTGCTGTAAATGGCATGTGCTCTGGAAGGGTCAACAGATCCTGCTGTAAATGTCATGTGCTCTGGAACGGTCACAGTTTCTGTTGTAAATGTCACGTGCTCTGGAAGGGTCAACAGATCCTGCTGTAAATGTCATGTGTCTCTGGAAGGGCCATCAGTTCCTGCTGTAAATGTCATGTGATCTGGAAGGGTCACAGTTCCTGCTGTCAATGTCATGTGCCCTAAAAGGGTCCATATTTCCTGCTGTAAATGTTTTGTGCTTCTGAAGGGTCAGCAGTACCTGCTGTTAATGTCGTGTGCTCTAGGAAGGGTCACATTTCCTGCTGTACATGTCATAGGCTCTTGAAGGGTCAACAGATCCTGCTGTCAATATCATGTGCTTTTGAAGGGTCACACTTCCTGTTGTAAAAAGTAAATGTCTTGTGCTCTGGAAGGGTCGGTGGTATCTGCAGTAATAGTCATATGCTCTTGAAGAGTCAACAGCTCCTACTGTAAATAACATGTGCTCTGGAGGGTCAACAGTTCATGCTCTAAATGTCATGTGCTCTGGAAGGGTCGGTAGTGCCTGCTATAAATATCATGTGCTGCGGAAGGGTCTACAGTTCCTGTTGTATATGGTATTTGCTCTGAAAGGGTCAACAGTTCCTGCTGTAAGTGTTATGTGCTCTGGGAGGGATCAACAGTTCCTGCTGTCAATGTTATGTGCTCTGAAAGAGTCAACAGTTCCTGCTGCAAGTTTCATGTGCTCTGGAAGGGTCAACAGTTCCTGCTGTAAGTGTTATGTACTCTGGAAGGGTCAACAGTTCCTGCTGTAAGTGTCATGTGCTCTGGAAGGGTCAACAGTTCCTGCTGTAAATGTAAAATTGAATCCATTTTTCTCTGTTCTTTATTTTTTTGGCCCAATTTTTCTCTATTCTTTATTTTTTTGGCCCAATTATTCTCTATTCTTTATATTTTTTGCCCGTTATTCTCTATTCTGTATATTGTTTGCCCATTATTCTCTATTCTTTATATTTTTTGCCCATTATTCTCTATTCTTTATTCTTTATATTTTTTGCCCATTATTCTCCATTCTTTATATTTTTGGTCCATTTTTATCTATTCTTTATATTTTTGCCCATTATTCTCTATTCTGTAAACCCCCATCCACACCCTCAATTCTGGTCTTTGTGATGCAGTCTGCCAAAAAGGGGGATCTACATTTGGGGACTTTCATTATTTATTCCTTAACTTTTAGACTATTTTCTCTATTCTTTATATTTTAGCACCCCATTTTCTCTATATTTTTTTTCCTTTATTCTGCACTATTTGCACATTAAAATTTTCAATGCACTGATGATTTTTCTCCTTACGACTATTTTTTCTATATATTAACAGGATGTAACATAAATTGAAAACTACTGCGACATTTATTATGCAATAATATATATTAAAAACAACGTTTGCGTATGTGAAATGGACGTAAATTAATTGTAGAGCTACAAAAGGTAAACATACATTCATCACATTTATCATCTTTATCACAATAAATCAGATTTATCAAGTTGAGTGGAAGAGATCGATTTATTGTTATAGATTGTCCACAATTTTGTCCAGTGGCCGGATGAATAGGGTGATATAATCCAACTTATAAATGAACATTTTATTGTATTGGTGACGACTTTGATTTTCGGTGAACAAGAAACATATTGGCGGTCGGAATATTGATTTATTTATTTTCGATTTTTGTACACAATTATATCCTACATTTTCTTAGGATGAATGCATGATCATTAATAATAATTTTCAATTTACCCTGGATAAAATTATAATATATTTTTGTTGGTTCCTACTCGGCAAGATAATAATATATAAATATTGATTTTCAGTTCATATTAGGCCAAGATATTCTTTTTCGAAATCCTCCTGGTCCCCGTATGAAATACAACGAGCTGCTACAATACACCAGTCATTACAACACTTGATCGAGTTAACCAAGCATCAACAATTGTTTTTTCCTCGAGAGTAAATCCCATTTAATGATACCATTGAAGTTTACAGTAAACCTTACTTGCGATTATTCTGAGCACCACGATTGAACTATTTATGAGGGGTTTGAATAAGGGGGAAGCAGGGTCGGGGGGGGGGGGGGGGGGGGAGTGAGTCAATGGACAGGAACCGTGAGAAGAAGGGAATAACAAATAAGGGTATGCTAGAAATGTTTCTTGGACTGATTTGTGTCTGGGAATAAAGGGGGGGATTGGGAGTAACTTGAGGGGGAGGGAAGTGGAAGAAATGGAGGAATTGGGAGTAAAGGGGGAAGAGGGAATCAAAGACCCCCTGTCTACACTCTCAGTTTATATTGCCACATGTTTCATCACGTCTATGCTTACCTAACCAAATTCACCCAAAACAAGGTAAGACAAGCATACTAGGTTAAGTACAATGTGGTAAAAATATTCAGTGAACACAATGAACAAAAATATCCAAATATTGTACGCCTGCACATGCGGACATAAATTATACTTTACTAAAGTATTGGACTTTATTTTTTCGAATTTGGTATATGGATGTGTACAGATCATTCTATAAAGTATACTAGAGCCAGAAAAAAAGTCTCCTTTTGATAAACTGAATTTTATAGATAAAAGTCCTCTTGACAAATTCACAATATTCTTTGTAAAGTTACACTTGGAATAGAGAAATGTGCTAGTAACATTGCCTCTGGATCTGAATTAGGAAGATTCACCCTTTGTTGTTATATTGCCGCACACTCACTTTTGTACGAAGACCGACTTTTGAATGAAAACTCATCTGATTTACTTAAAGAGTGTCATTCTCTTTCAAAGTCACTTCATGATCAAGGTACATAATCATGGTACTCACAAGTAAATTAGATTAGGTCCGTTAATACTATTAGCCATCTCAAAGATGAATCTAAAAACAAATACAGAGCCTGTGAGAATCTTAGTAGAAATAACTATAAAAATGAATTTGAAAAAAGATACAAAGAAATATATGACGATAAGATATCATCTCTTGATCAAAATTGTAAACTCCTTTTGTTTATACATATAAAAACTGACATAGCCTAATCTTGATACAATAAAACTTATTTGCAAATTTCGGATTAGTGATCATTCCCTCGCTATTGAAACTGGAAGATATATTCCACGCCCTCAAAGACTGTGTAACAAGTGCTAAGTTCTGGACGATGAATCCCATTTCTTTTTATAATGTAAAATAAACATTGATAAAAGACAAGTCTTTTTTAAACGATTTAAAAACCACGCTGAAGTACGTCCATTATTCATTTTTCATTATTCAAAATTAAATAATGAATAATGAAATAGTTCACTATTCACTATTCAATATCAAGTGATGAATAATGAATAATGAAATAGTTTATGTTTCATTATTCAAGTTAAAGCGGTGAATAGTGAAATAAAAATAAAAAAATTGACTGTGACATTTTAGCTATATCCCGTATTTCTAAATTAGTCTTTTTGGTGTTATCTAACAAATATTCAAATTGATATCAGTAAAAATAAATAAAAACACTCTTTAAATTCTAATTTGATTTATTTATCTGGTTCCTAGTTTCGGAGGATAAACTAGGGGGTTTTCCTAACTATTTTTAACAGAAATTCCTTGGTTCAATGTATGGACGACCTGAATACCAAAACATATATTTATAAATTAAAATACTCTACGTAGTCTTTTTTTATTTTCACTGGACCTTTGCTATTCCTCATCCTCTAATTATAGATATAACAAGTCGATTGTTCAGCAATGACCATTAGAGGGGTTACGGAGGACCTAAATGCCAAAATACGCGTGAAAATTAAGAAATAGCCAATTTTGAATAATGAAATGGATATTTTGAATAATGGAATGGACTGCTGCGACCCTTTAGCCCCTAATTATAGATATACCTTATAACGAAGTAACGAAGTAACGAAGGACCTAAATATCGAAATACGCGTGAACATTAAGAAATAGCTTATTTTGAATAATGGAATGGACTGCTGCAGCCCGTCAGCCCCTAATCAAGGAAAAATTTATACACCAAATTAAAGCTTATTGATAGAGGAATAAACTGAGTATAAACGATATGTGCCGCAATGACCATTAGAGGGGTTACGGAGGACCTAAATGCCAAAATACGCGTGAAAATAAAGAAATAGCCAATTTTGATTAATGAAATGGATATTTTGAATAATGGAATGGACTGCTGCGACCCTTTAACCCCTAATTATAGATATACCTAATACCTCATTCGGAAGCTTATTAAGAGAGAAACAAAAGGTATATAGTCAATATGTTCCGCAACGCATATTAGAGGAGTAACGAAGGACCTAAATATCAAAATACACGTAAACATTAAGAAATAGCTTATTTTGAATAATGGAATGGACTGCTGCAACCCGTCAGCCCCTGATGATGTGGGATTTAGTGGGAAGAGTAGAAAGTGCACTTTCCTGTTTGAGAAATACACTATATAGATAATGAATGAAAAAAATGTATGTGATAATTAAATGACAAATTTTGACATTTTCTCAAAACATTTTTTTTTAAATGTCCTTTAAAACATATGAAAATCATATGTTTTTCATATGTTTACAAACATATGTAAACATATTTTTTAAAACATATGAAAACATATGTTTGCTTCCATATGTTTTCATATGTTTCAAAACATATGTTTGGGACAAACATATGAAAAACATATGAAAATCATATGTTTTTCATATGTTTTGAAAACATATGAAAAACATGTGTTGCAATTTTTCCTGTGTACGTTTTGCCCATTTTTCTCTATTCTTTATACGTTTTGCCCATTATTCTCATTTATTTACACTTTTTGCCCATTTTTCTCTATTCTTTATACGTTTTGCCCATTATTCTCATTTATTTACACTTTTTGCCCATTTTCCTGTATTCTTTATACTTTTTGCCCATAATTCTCTTTTCTCTATTCTTTATACGTTTTGCCCATTTTTCTCTATTCTTTATACGTTTTGCCCATTATTCTCTTTTCTTTATACGTTTTGCCCATTATTCTCTATTCTTTATACTTTTTGCCCATTTTTCTCTTTTCTTTGTACTTTTTGCCCATTATTCTCATTTATTTACACTTTTTGCCCATTTTCCTGTATTCTTTATACTTTTTGCCCATTTTTCTCTTTTCTTTACACTTTTTGCCCATTATTCTCATTTCTTTACACTTTTTGCCTATTTTTCTCTATTCTTTATAATTTAGCACCTCGTTATTCTCTATTCTTCATACTGTATGCCCATTATTCTCTATTCTTCATACTGTATGCCCATTATTCTCTAATCTTTATATTTTAGCACTTCTTTATTCTCTATTCTTCATACTGTATGTATGCCCATCTTTCTCTATTCTTTATATTTTTTGCCTATTATTCTCTATTCTGTAAACCCCCATCCACACCCTCAATTCTGGTCTTTGTGATGCAGTCTGCCAAAAAGGGGGATCTACATTTGGGGACTTTCATTATTTTTTCCTTAACTTTTAGACTATTTTCTCTATTCTTTATATTTTAGCACCCCATTTTCTCTATATTTTTTTTCCTTTATTCTGCACTATTTGCACATTAAAATTTTCAATGCACTGATGATTTTTCTCCTTACGACTATTTTTTCTATATATTAACAGGATGTAACATAAATTGAAAACTACTGCGACATTTATTATGCAATAATATATATTAAAAACAACGTTTGCGTATGTGAAATGGACGTAAATTAATTGTAGAGCTACAAAAGGTAAACATACATTCATCACATTTATCATCTTTATCACAATAAATCAGATTTATCAAGTTGAGTGGAAGAGATCGATTGATTGTTATAGATTGTCCACAATTTTGTCCAGTGGCCGGATGAATAGGGTGATATAATCCAACTTATAAATGAACATTTTATTGTATTGGTGACGACTTTGATTTTCGGTGAACAAGAAACATATTGGCGGTCGGAATATTGATTTATTTATTTTCGATTTTTGTACACAATTATATCCTACATTTTCTTAGGATGAATGCATGATCATTAATAATAATTTTCAATTTACCCTGGATAAAATTATAATATATTTTTGTTGGTTCCTACTCGGCAAGATAATAATATATAAATATTGATTTTCAGTTCATATTAGGCCAAGATATTCATTTTCGAAATCCTCCTGGTCCCCGTATGAAATACAACGAGCTGCTACAATACACCAGTCATTACAACACTTGATCGAGTTAACCAAGCATCAACAATTGTTTTTTCCTCGAGAGTAAATCCCATTTAATGATACCATTGAAGTTTACAGTAAACCTTACTTGCGATTATTCTGAGCCCCACGATTGAACTATTTATGAGGGGTTTGGATAAGGGGGAAGCAGGGTCGGGGGGGGGGGGGGGGGGGGGGGGGGGGGGGGGGGGGAGTGAGTCAATGGACAGGAACCGTGAGAACTTGGAGGGGAATAACAAATAAGGGTATGCTAGAAATGTTTCTTGGACCGATTTGTGTCTGGGAATAAAGGGGGGGATTGGGAGTAACTTGAGGGGGAGAGAAGTGGAAGAAAGGGAGGAATTGGGAGTAAAGGGGGAAGAGGGAATCAAAGACCCCCTGTCTACACTCTCAGTTTATATTGCCACATGTTTCATCACGTCTATGCTTACCTAACCAAATTCACCCAAAACAAGGTAAGACAAGCATACTAGGTTAAGTACAATGTGGTAAAAATATTCAGTGAACACAATGAACAAAGATATCCAAATATTGTACGCCTGCACATGCGGACATAAATTATACTTTACTAAAGTATTGGACTTTATTTTTCGAATTTGGTATATGGATGTTTACAGATCATTCTATAAAGTATACTAGAGCCAGAAAAAAAGTCTCCTTTTGATAAACTGAATTTTATAGATAAAAGTCCTCTTGACAAATTCACAATATTCTTTGTAAAGTTACACTTGGAATAGAGAAATGTGCTAGTAACATTGCCTCTGGATCTGAATTAGGAAGATTCACCCTTTGTTGTTATATTGCCGCACACTCACTTTTGTACGAAGACCGACTTTTGAATGAAAACTCATCTGATTTACTTAAAGAGTGTCATTCTCTTTCAAAGTCACTTCATGATCAAGGTACATAATCATGGTACTCACAAGTAAATTAGATTAGGTCCGTTAATACTATTAGCCAACTCAAAGATGAATCTAAAAACAAATACAGAGCCTGTGAGAATCTTAGTAGAAATAACTATAAAAATGAATTTGAAAAAAGATACAAAGAAATATATGACGATAAGATATCATCTCTTGATCAAAATTGTAAACTCCTTTTGTTTATACATATAAAAACTGACATAGCCTAATCTTGATACAATAAAACTTATTTGCAAATTTCGGATTAGTGATCATTCCCTCGCTATTGAAACTGGAAGATATATTCCACGCCCTCAAAGACTGTGTAACAAGTGCTAAGTTCTGGACGATGAATCCCATTTCTTTTTATAATGTAAAATAAACATTGATAAAAGACAAGTCTTTTTTAAACGATTTAAAAACCACGCTGAAGTACGTCCATTATTCATTTTTCATTATTCAAAATTAAATAATGAATAATGAAATAGTTCACTATTCACTATTCAATATCAAGTGATGAATAATGAATAATGAAATAGTTTATGTTTCATTATTCAAGTTAAAGCGGTGAATAGTGAAATAAAAATAAAAAAATTGACTGTGACATTTTAGCTATATCCCGTATTTCTAAATTAGTCTTTTTGGTGTTATCTAACAAATATTCAAATTGATATCAGTAAAAATAAATAAAAACACTCTTTAAATTCTAATTTGATTTATTTATCTGGTTCCTAGTTTCGGAGGATAAACTAGGGGGTTTTCCTAACTATTTTTAACAGAAATTCCTTGGTTCAATGTATGGACGACCTGAATACCAAAACATATATTTATAAATTAAAATACTCTACGTAGTCTTTTTTTATTTTCACTGGACCTTTGCTATTCCTCATCCTCTAATTATAGATATAACAAGTCGATTGTTCAGCAATGACCATTAGAGGGGTTACGGAGGACCTAAATGCCAAAATACGCGTGAAAATTAAGAAATAGCCAATTTTGAATAATGAAATGGATATTTTGAATAATGGAATGGACTGCTGCGACCCTTTAGCCCCTAATTATAGATATACCTTATAACGAAGTAACGAAGTAACGAAGGACCTAAATATCGAAATACGCGTGACCCTTTAGCCCCTAATTATAGATATACCTTATAACGAAGTAACGAAGTAACGAAGGACCTAAATATCGAAATACGCGTGAACATTAAGAAATAGCTTATTTTGAATAATGGAATGGACTGCTGCAGCCCGTCAGCCCCTAATCAAGGAAAAATTTATACACCAAATTAAAGCTTATTGATAGAGGAATAAACTGAGTATAAACGATATGTGCCGCAATGACCATTAGAGGGGTTACGGAGGACCTAAATGCCAAAATACGCGTGAAAATAAAGAAATAGCCAATTTTGATTAATGAAATGGATATTTTGAATAATGGAATGGACTGCTGCGACCCTTTAACCCCTAATTATAGATATACCTAATACCTCATTCGGAAGCTTATTAAGAGAGAAACAAAAGGTATATAGTCAATATGTTCCGCAACGCATATTAGAGGAGTAACGAAGGACCTAAATATCAAAATACACGTAAACATTAAGAAATAGCTTATTTTGAATAATGGAATGGACTGCTGCAACCCGTCAGCCCCTGATGATGTGGGATTTAGTGGGAAGAGTAGAAAGTGCACTTTCCTGTTTGAGAAATACACTATATAGATAATGAATGAAAAAAATGTATGTGATAATTAAATGACAAATTTTGACATTTTCTCAAAACATTTTTTTTTTAAATGTCCTTTAAAACATATGAAAATCATATGTTTTTCATATGTTTACAAACATATGTAAACATATTTTTTAAAACATATGAAAACATATGTTTGCTTCCATATGTTTTCATATGTTTCAAAACATATGTTTGGGACAAACATATGAAAAACATATGAAAATCATATGTTTTTCATATGTTTTGAAAACATATGAAAAACATGTGTTGCAATTTTTCCTGTGTACGTTTTGCCCATTTTTCTCTATTCTTTATACGTTTTGCCCATTATTCTCATTTATTTACACTTTTTGCCCATTTTTCTCTATTCTTTATACGTTTTGCCCATTATTCTCATTTATTTACACTTTTTGCCCATTTTCCTGTATTCTTTATACTTTTTGCCCATAATTCTCTTTTCTCTATTCTTTATACGTTTTGCCCATTTTTCTCTATTCTTTATACGTTTTGCCCATTATTCTCTTTTCTTTATACGTTTTGCCCATTATTCTCTATTCTTTATACTTTTTGCCCATTTTTCTCTTTTCTTTGTACTTTTTGCCCATTATTCTCATTTATTTACACTTTTTGCCCATTTTCCTGTATTCTTTATACTTTTTGCCCATTTTTCTCTTTTCTTTACACTTTTTGCCCATTATTCTCATTTCTTTACACTTTTTGCCTATTTTTCTCTATTCTTTATAATTTAGCACCTCGTTATTCTCTATTCTTCATACTGTATGCCCATTATTCTCTATTCTTCATACTGTATGCCCATTATTCTCTAATCTTTATATTTTAGCACTTCTTTATTCTCTATTCTTCATACTGTATGTATGCCCATCTTTCTCTATTCTTTATATTTTTTGCCTATTATTCTCTATTCTGTAAACCCCCATCCACACCCTCAATTCTGGTCTTTGTGATGCAGTCTGCCAAAAAGGGGGATCTACATTTGGGGACTTTCATTATTTTTTCCTTAAATTTTAGACTATTTTCTCTATTCCTTTATAATTTAGCACCAAATTTTCTCTATATTTTTTTTCCTTTATTCTGCACTATTTGCACATTAAAATTTTCAATGCACTGATGATTTTTCTCCTTACGACTATTTTTTCTATATATTAACAGGATGTAACATAAATTGAAAACTACTGCGACATTTATTATGCAATAATATATATTAAAAACAACGTTTGCGTATGTGAAATGGACGTAAATTAATTGTAGAGCTACAAAAGGTAAACATACATTCATCACATTTATCATCTTTATCACAATAAATCAGATTTATCAAGTTGAGTGGAAGAGATCGATTGATTGTTATAGATTGTCCACAATTTTGTCCAGTGGCCGGATGAATAGGGTGATATAATCCAACTTATAAATGAACATTTTATTGTATTGGTGGACGACTTTGATTTTCGGTGAACAAGAAACATATTGGCGGTCGGAATATTGATTTATTTATTTTCGATTTTTGTACACAATTATATCCTACATTTTCTTAGGATGAATGCATGATCATTAATAATAATTTTCAATTTACCCTGGATAAAATTATAATATATTTTTGTTGGTTCCTACTCGGCAAGATAATAATATATAAATATTGATTTTCAGTTCATATTAGGCCAAGATATTCATTTTCGAAATCCTCCTGGTCCCCGTATGAAATACAACGAGCTGCTACAATACACCAGTCATTACAACACTTGATCGAGTTAACCAAGTAACAACAATTGTTTTTTCCTCGAGAGTAAATCCCATTTAATGATACCATTGAAGTTTACAGTAAACCTTACTTGCGATTATTCTGAGCCCCACGATTGAACTATTTATGAGGGGTTTGGATAAGGGGGAAGCAGGGTCGGGGGGGGGGGGGGGGGGGAGTGAGTCAATGGACAGGAACCGTGAGAACTTGGAGGGGAATAACAAATAAGGGTATGCTAGAAATGTTTCTTGGACCGATTTGTGTCTGGGAATAAAGGGGGGGATTGGGAGTAACTTGAGGGGGAGAGAAGTGGAAGAAAGGGAGGAATTGGGAGTAAAGGGGGAAGAGGGAATCAAAGACCCCCTGTCTACACTCTCAGTTTATATTGCCACATGTTTCATCACGTCTATGCTTACCTAACCAAATTCACCCAAAACAAGGTAAGACAAGCATACTAGGTTAAGTACAATGTGGTAAAAATATTCAGTGAACACAATGAACAAAGATATCCAAATATTGTACGCCTGCACATGCGGACATAAATTATACTTTACTAAAGTATTGGACTTTATTTTTCGAATTTGGTATATGGATGTTTACAGATCATTCTATAAAGTATACTAGAGCCAGAAAAAAAGTCTCCTTTTGATAAACTGAATTTTATAGATAAAAGTCCTCTTGACAAATTCACAATATTCTTTGTAAAGTTACACTTGGAATAGAGAAATGTGCTAGTAACATTGCCTCTGGATCTGAATTAGGAAGATTCACCCTTTGTTGTTATATTGCCGCACACTCACTTTTGTACGAAGACCGACTTTTGAATGAAAACTCATCTGATTTACTTAAAGAGTGTCATTCTCTTTCAAAGTCACTTCATGATCAAGGTACATAATCATGGTACTCACAAGTAAATTAGATTAGGTCCGTTAATACTATTAGCCAACTCAAAGATGAATCTAAAAACAAATACAGAGCCTGTGAGAATCTTAGTAGAAATAACTATAAAAATGAATTTGAAAAAAGATACAAAGAAATATATGACGATAAGATATCATCTCTTGATCAAAATTGTAAACTCCTTTTGTTTATACATATAAAAACTGACATAGCCTAATCTTGATACAATAAAACTTATTTGCAAATTTCGGATTAGTGATCATTCCCTCGCTATTGAAACTGGAAGATATATTCCACGCCCTCAAAGACTGTGTAACAAGTGCTAAGTTCTGGACGATGAATCCCATTTCTTTTTATAATGTAAAATAAACATTGATAAAAGACAAGTCTTTTTTAAACGATTTAAAAACCACGCTGAAGTACGTCCATTATTCATTTTTCATTATTCAAAATTAAATAATGAATAATGAAATAGTTCACTATTCACTATTCAATATCAAGTGATGAATAATGAATAATGAAATAGTTTATGTTTCATTATTCAAGTTAAAGCGGTGAATAGTGAAATAAAAATAAAAAAATTGACTGTGACATTTTAGCTATATCCCGTATTTCTAAATTAGTCTTTTTGGTGTTATCTAACAAATATTCAAATTGATATCAGTAAAAATAAATAAAAACACTCTTTAAATTCTAATTTGATTTATTTATCTGGTTCCTAGTTTCGGAGGATAAACTAGGGGGTTTTCCTAACTATTTTTAACAGAAATTCCTTGGTTCAATGTATGGACGACCTGAATACCAAAACATATATTTATAAATTAAAATACTCTACGTAGTCTTTTTTTATTTTCACTGGACCTTTGCTATTCCTCATCCTCTAATTATAGATATAACAAGTCGATTGTTCAGCAATGACCATTAGAGGGGTTACGGAGGACCTAAATGCCAAAATACGCGTGAAAATTAAGAAATAGCCAATTTTGAATAATGAAATGGATATTTTGAATAATGGAATGGACTGCTGCGACCCTTTAGCCCCTAATTATAGATATACCTTATAACGAAGTAACGAAGTAACGAAGGACCTAAATATCGAAATACGCGTGACCCTTTAGCCCCTAATTATAGATATACCTTATAACGAAGTAACGAAGTAACGAAGGACCTAAATATCGAAATACGCGTGAACATTAAGAAATAGCTTATTTTGAATAATGGAATGGACTGCTGCAGCCCGTCAGCCCCTAATCAAGGAAAAATTTATACACCAAATTAAAGCTTATTGATAGAGGAATAAACTGAGTATAAACGATATGTGCCGCAATGACCATTAGAGGGGTTACGGAGGACCTAAATGCCAAAATACGCGTGAAAATAAAGAAATAGCCAATTTTGATTAATGAAATGGATATTTTGAATAATGGAATGGACTGCTGCGACCCTTTAACCCCTAATTATAGATATACCTAATACCTCATTCGGAAGCTTATTAAGAGAGAAACAAAAGGTATATAGTCAATATGTTCCGCAACGCATATTAGAGGAGTAACGAAGGACCTAAATATCAAAATACACGTAAACATTAAGAAATAGCTTATTTTGAATAATGGAATGGACTGCTGCAACCCGTCAGCCCCTGATGATGTGGGATTTAGTGGGAAGAGTAGAAAGTGCACTTTCCTGTTTGAGAAATACACTATATAGATAATGAATGAAAAAAATGTATGTGATAATTAAATGACAAATTTTGACATTTTCTCAAAACATTTTTTTTTAAATGTCCTTTAAAACATATGAAAATCATATGTTTTTCATATGTTTACAAACATATGTAAACATATTTTTTAAAACATATGAAAACATATGTTTGCTTCCATATGTTTTCATATGTTTCAAAACATATGTTTGGGACAAACATATGAAAAACATATGAAAATCATATGTTTTTCATATGTTTTGAAAACATATGAAAAACATGTGTTGCAATTTTTCCTGTGTACGTTTTGCCCATTTTTCTCTATTCTTTATACGTTTTGCCCATTATTCTCATTTATTTACACTTTTTGCCCATTTTTCTCTATTCTTTATACGTTTTGCCCATTATTCTCATTTATTTACACTTTTTGCCCATTTTCCTGTATTCTTTATACTTTTTGCCCATAATTCTCTTTTCTCTATTCTTTATACGTTTTGCCCATTTTTCTCTATTCTTTATACGTTTTGCCCATTATTCTCTTTTCTTTATACGTTTTGCCCATTATTCTCTATTCTTTATACTTTTTGCCCATTTTTCTCTTTTCTTTGTACTTTTTGCCCATTATTCTCATTTATTTACACTTTTTGCCCATTTTCCTGTATTCTTTATACTTTTTGCCCATTTTTCTCTTTTCTTTACACTTTTTGCCCATTATTCTCATTTCTTTACACTTTTTGCCTATTTTTCTCTATTCTTTATAATTTAGCACCTCGTTATTCTCTATTCTTCATACTGTATGCCCATTATTCTCTATTCTTCATACTGTATGCCCATTATTCTCTAATCTTTATATTTTAGCACTTCTTTATTCTCTATTCTTCATACTGTATGTATGCCCATCTTTCTCTATTCTTTATATTTTTTGCCTATTATTCTCTATTCTGTAAACCCCCATCCACACCCTCAATTCTGGTCTTTGTGATGCAGTCTGCCAAAAAGGGGGATCTACATTTGGGGACTTTCATTATTTTTTCCTTAACTTTTAGACTATTTTCTCTATTCTTTATATTTTAGCACCCCATTTTCTCTATATTTTTTTTCCTTTATTCTGCACTATTTGCACATTAAAATTTTCAATGCACTGATGATTTTTCTCCTTACGACTATTTTTTCTATATATTAACAGGATGTAACATAAATTGAAAACTACTGCGACATTTATTATGCAATAATATATATTAAAAACAACGTTTGCGTATGTGAAATGGACGTAAATTAATTGTAGAGCTACAAAAGGTAAACATACATTCATCACATTTATCATCTTTATCACAATAAATCAGATTTATCAAGTTGAGTGGAAGAGATCGATTGATTGTTATAGATTGTCCACAATTTTGTCCAGTGGCCGGATGAATAGGGTGATATAATCCAACTTATAAATGAACATTTTATTGTATTGGTGACGACTTTGATTTTCGGTGAACAAGAAACATATTGGCGGTCGGAATATTGATTTATTAATTTTCGATTTTTGTACACAATTATATCCTACATTTTCTTAGGATGAATGCATGATCATTAATAATAATTTTCAATTTACCCTGGATAAAATTATAATATATTTTTGTTGGTTCCTACTCGGCAAGATAATAATATATAAATATTGATTTTCAGTTCATATTAGGCCAAGATATTCATTTTCGAAATCCTCCTGGTCCCCGTATGAAATACAACGAGCTGCTACAATACACCAGTCATTACAACACTTGATCGAGTTAACCAAGTAACAACAATTGTTTTTTCCTCGAGAGTAAATCCCATTTAATGATACCATTGAAGTTTACAGTAAACCTTACTTGCGATTATTCTGAGCCCCACGATTGAACTATTTATGAGGGGTTTGGATAAGGGGGAAGCAGGGTCGGGGGGGGGGGGGGGGGGGGAGTGAGTCAATGGACAGGAACCGTGAGAACTTGGAGGGGAATAACAAATAAGGGTATGCTAGAAATGTTTCTTGGACCGATTTGTGTCTGGGAATAAAGGGGGGGATTGGGAGTAACTTGAGGGGGAGAGAAGTGGAAGAAAGGGAGGAATTGGGAGTAAAGGGGGAAGAGGGAATCAAAGACCCCCTGTCTACACTCTCAGTTTATATTGCCACATGTTTCATCACGTCTATGCTTACCTAACCAAATTCACCCAAAACAAGGTAAGACAAGCATACTAGGTTAAGTACAATGTGGTAAAAATATTCAGTGAACACAATGAACAAAGATATCCAAATATTGTACGCCTGCACATGCGGACATAAATTATACTTTACTAAAGTATTGGACTTTATTTTTCGAATTTGGTATATGGATGTTTACAGATCATTCTATAAAGTATACTAGAGCCAGAAAAAAAGTCTCCTTTTGATAAACTGAATTTTATAGATAAAAGTCCTCTTGACAAATTCACAATATTCTTTGTAAAGTTACACTTGGAATAGAGAAATGTGCTAGTAACATTGCCTCTGGATCTGAATTAGGAAGATTCACCCTTTGTTGTTATATTGCCGCACACTCACTTTTGTACGAAGACCGACTTTTGAATGAAAACTCATCTGATTTACTTAAAGAGTGTCATTCTCTTTCAAAGTCACTTCATGATCAAGGTACATAATCATGGTACTCACAAGTAAATTAGATTAGGTCCGTTAATACTATTAGCCAACTCAAAGATGAATCTAAAAACAAATACAGAGCCTGTGAGAATCTTAGTAGAAATAACTATAAAAATGAATTTGAAAAAAGATACAAAGAAATATATGACGATAAGATATCATCTCTTGATCAAAATTGTAAACTCCTTTTGTTTATACATATAAAAACTGACATAGCCTAATCTTGATACAATAAAACTTATTTGCAAATTTCGGATTAGTGATCATTCCCTCGCTATTGAAACTGGAAGATATATTCCACGCCCTCAAAGACTGTGTAACAAGTGCTAAGTTCTGGACGATGAATCCCATTTCTTTTTATAATGTAAAATAAACATTGATAAAAGACAAGTCTTTTTTAAACGATTTAAAAACCACGCTGAAGTACGTCCATTATTCATTTTTCATTATTCAAAATTAAATAATGAATAATGAAATAGTTCACTATTCACTATTCAATATCAAGTGATGAATAATGAATAATGAAATAGTTTATGTTTCATTATTCAAGTTAAAGCGGTGAATAGTGAAATAAAAATAAAAAAATTGACTGTGACATTTTAGCTATATCCCGTATTTCTAAATTAGTCTTTTTGGTGTTATCTAACAAATATTCAAATTGATATCAGTAAAAATAAATAAAAACACTCTTTAAATTCTAATTTGATTTATTTATCTGGTTCCTAGTTTCGGAGGATAAACTAGGGGGTTTTCCTAACTATTTTTAACAGAAATTCCTTGGTTCAATGTATGGACGACCTGAATACCAAAACATATATTTATAAATTAAAATACTCTACGTAGTCTTTTTTTATTTTCACTGGACCTTTGCTATTCCTCATCCTCTAATTATAGATATAACAAGTCGATTGTTCAGCAATGACCATTAGAGGGGTTACGGAGGACCTAAATGCCAAAATACGCGTGAAAATTAAGAAATAGCCAATTTTGAATAATGAAATGGATATTTTGAATAATGGAATGGACTGCTGCGACCCTTTAGCCCCTAATTATAGATATACCTTATAACGAAGTAACGAAGTAACGAAGGACCTAAATATCGAAATACGCGTGACCCTTTAGCCCCTAATTATAGATATACCTTATAACGAAGTAACGAAGTAACGAAGGACCTAAATATCGAAATACGCGTGAACATTAAGAAATAGCTTATTTTGAATAATGGAATGGACTGCTGCAGCCCGTCAGCCCCTAATCAAGGAAAAATTTATACACCAAATTAAAGCTTATTGATAGAGGAATAAACTGAGTATAAACGATATGTGCCGCAATGACCATTAGAGGGGTTACGGAGGACCTAAATGCCAAAATACGCGTGAAAATAAAGAAATAGCCAATTTTGATTAATGAAATGGATATTTTGAATAATGGAATGGACTGCTGCGACCCTTTAACCCCTAATTATAGATATACCTAATACCTCATTCGGAAGCTTATTAAGAGAGAAACAAAAGGTATATAGTCAATATGTTCCGCAACGCATATTAGAGGAGTAACGAAGGACCTAAATATCAAAATACACGTAAACATTAAGAAATAGCTTATTTTGAATAATGGAATGGACTGCTGCAACCCGTCAGCCCCTGATGATGTGGGATTTAGTGGGAAGAGTAGAAAGTGCACTTTCCTGTTTGAGAAATACACTATATAGATAATGAATGAAAAAAATGTATGTGATAATTAAATGACAAATTTTGACATTTTCTCAAAACATTTTTTTTTAAATGTCCTTTAAAACATATGAAAATCATATGTTTTTCATATGTTTACAAACATATGTAAACATATTTTTTAAAACATATGAAAACATATGTTTGCTTCCATATGTTTTCATATGTTTCAAAACATATGTTTGGGACAAACATATGAAAAACATGTGTTGCAATTTTTCCTGTGTACGTTTTGCCCATTTTTCTCTATTCTTTATACGTTTTGCCCATTATTCTCATTTATTTACACTTTTTGCCCATTTTTCTCTATTCTTTATACGTTTTGCCCATTATTCTCATTTATTTACACTTTTTGCCCATTTTCCTGTATTCTTTATACTTTTTGCCCATAATTCTCTTTTCTCTATTCTTTATACGTTTTGCCCATTTTTCTCTATTCTTTATACGTTTTGCCCATTATTCTCTTTTCTTTATACGTTTTGCCCATTATTCTCTATTCTTTATACTTTTTGCCCATTTTTCTCTTTTCTTTGTACTTTTTGCCCATTATTCTCATTTATTTACACTTTTTGCCCATTTTCCTGTATTCTTTATACTTTTTGCCCATTTTTCTCTTTTCTTTACACTTTTTGCCCATTATTCTCATTTCTTTACACTTTTTGCCTATTTTTCTCTATTCTTTATAATTTAGCACCTCGTTATTCTCTATTCTTCATACTGTATGCCCATTATTCTCTATTCTTCATACTGTATGCCCATTATTCTCTAATCTTTATATTTTAGCACTTCTTTATTCTCTATTCTTCATACTGTATGTATGCCCATCTTTCTCTATTCTTTATATTTTTTGCCTATTATTCTCTATTCTGTAAACCCCCATCCACACCCTCAATTCTGGTCTTTGTGATGCAGTCTGCCAAAAAGGGGGATCTACATTTGGGGACTTTCATTATTTTTTCCTTAACTTTTAGACTATTTTCTCTATTCTTTATATTTTAGCACCCCATTTTCTCTATATTTTTTTTCCTTTATTCTGCACTATTTGCACATTAAAATTTTCAATGCACTGATGATTTTTCTCCTTACGACTATTTTTTCTATATATTAACAGGATGTAACATAAATTGAAAACTACTGCGACATTTATTATGCAATAATATATATTAAAAACAACGTTTGCGTATGTGAAATGGACGTAAATTAATTGTAGAGCTACAAAAGGTAAACATACATTCATCACATTTATCATCTTTATCACAATAAATCAGATTTATCAAGTTGAGTGGAAGAGATCGATTGATTGTTATAGATTGTCCACAATTTTGTCCAGTGGCCGGATGAATAGGGTGATATAATCCAACTTATAAATGAACATTTTATTGTATTGGTGACGACTTTGATTTTCGGTGAACAAGAAACATATTGGCGGTCGGAATATTGATTTATTTATTTTCGATTTTTGTACACAATTATATCCTACATTTTCTTAGGATGAATGCATGATCATTAATAATAATTTTCAATTTACCCTGGATAAAATTATAATATATTTTTGTTGGTTCCTACTCGGCAAGATAATAATATATAAATATTGATTTGCAGTTCATATTAGGCCAAGATATTCATTTTCTGAAATCCTCCTGGTCCCCGTATGAAATACAACGAGCTGCTACAATACACCAGTCATTACAACACTTGATCGAGTTAACCAAGTAACAACAATTGTTTTTTCCTCGAGAGTAAATCCCATTTAAATGATACCATTGAAGTTTACAGTAAACCTTACTTGCGATTATTCTGAGCCCCACGATTGAACTATTTATGAGGGGTTTGGATAAGGGGGGAAGCAGGGTCGGGGGGGGGGGGGGGGGGGGGAGTGAGTCAATGGACAGGAACCGTGAGAACTTGGAGGGGAATAACAAATAAGGGTATGCTAGAAATGTTTCTTGGACCGATTTGTGTCTGGGAATAAAGGGGGGGATTGGGAGTAACTTGAGGGGGAGAGAAGTGGAAGAAAGGGAGGAATGGGGAGTAAAGGGGGAAGAGGGAATCAAAGACCCCTGTCTACACTCTCAGTTTATATTGCCACATGTTTCATCACGTCTATGCTTACCTAACCAAATTCACCCAAAACAAGGTAAGACAAGCATACTAGGTTAAGTACAATGTGGTAAAAATATTCAGTGAACACAATGAACAAAGATATCCAAATATTGTACGCCTGCACATGCGGACATAAATTATACTTTACTAAAGTATTGGACTTTATTTTTCGAATTTGGTATATGGATGTTTACAGATCATTCCTATAAAGTATACTAGAGCCAGAAAAAAAAGTCTCCTTTTGATAAACTGAATTTTATAGATAAAAGTCCTCTTGACAAATTCACAATATTCTTTGTAAAGTTACACTTGGAATAGAGAAATGTGCTAGTAACATTGCCTCTGGATCTGAATTAGGAAGATTCACCCTTTGTTGTTATATTGCCGCACACTCACTTTTGTACGAAGACCGACTTTTGAATGAAAACTCATCTGATTTACTTAAAGAGTGTCATTCTCTTTCAAAGTCACTTCATGATCAAGGTACATAATCATGGGTACTCACAAGTAAATTAGATTAGGTCCGTTAATACTATTAGCCAACCTCAAAGATGAATCTAAAAACAAATACAGAGCCTGTGAGAATCTTAGTAGAAATAACTATAAAAATGAATTTGAAAAAAGATACAAAGAAATATATGACGATAAGATATCATCTCTTGATCAAAATTGTAAACTCCTTTTGTTTATACATATAAAAACTGACATAGCCTAATCTTGATACAATAAAACTTATTTGCAAATTTCGGATTAGTGATCATTCCCTCGCTATTGAAACTGGAAGATATATTCCACGCCCTCAAAGACTGTGTAACAAGTGCTAAGTTCTGGACGATGAATCCCATTTCTTTTTATAATGTAAAATAAACATTGATAAAAGACAAGTCTTTTTTAAACGATTTAAAAACCACGCTGAAGTACGTCCATTATTCATTTTTCATTATTCAAAATTAAATAATGAATAATGAAATAGTTCACTATTCACTATTCAATATCAAGTGATGAATAATGAATAATGAAATAGTTTATGTTTCATTATTCAAGTTAAAGCGGTGAATAGTGAAATAAAAATAAAAAAATTGACTGTGACATTTTAGCTATATCCCGTATTCTAAATAGTCTTTTTGGTGTTATCTAACAAATATTCAAATTGATATCAGTAAAAATAAATAAAAACACTCTTTAAATTCTAATTTGATTTATTTATCTGGTTCCTAGTTTCGGAGGATAAACTAGGGGTTTTCCTAACTATTTTTAACAGAAATTCCTTGGTTCAATGTATGGACGACCTGAATACCAAAACATATATTTATAAATTAAAATACTCTACGTAGTCTTTTTTTATTTTCACTGGACCTTTGCTATTCCTCATCCTCTAATTATAGATATACAAGTCGATTGTTCAGCAATGACCATTAGAGGGGTTACGGAGGACCTAAATGCCAAAATACGCGTGAAAATTAAGAAATAGCCAATTTTGAATAATGAAATGGATATTTTGAATAATGGAATGGACTGCTGCGACCCTTTAGCCCCTAATTATAGATATACCTTATAACGAAGTAACGAAGTAACGAAGGACCTAAATATCGAAATACGCGTGACCCTTTAGCCCCTAATTATAGATATACCTTATACGAAGTAACGAAGTAACGAAGGACCTAAATATCGAAATACGCGTGAACATTAAGAAATAGCTTATTTTGAATAATGGAATGGACTGCTGCAGCCCGTCAGCCCCTAATCAAGGAAAAATTTATACACCAAATTAAAGCTTATTGATAGAGGAATAAACTGAGTATAAACGATATGTGCCGCAATGACCATTAGAGGGGTTACGGAGGACCTAAATGCCAAAATACGCGTGAAAATAAAGAATAGCCAATTTGATTAATGAAATGGATATTTTGAATAATGGAATGGACTGCTGCGACCCTTTAACCCCTAATTATAGATATACCTAATACCTCATTCGGAAGCTTATTAAGAGAAAACAAAAGGTATATAGTCAATATGTTCCGCAACGCATATTAGAGGAGTAACGAAGGACCTAAATATCAAAATACACGTAAACATTAAGAAATAGCTTATTTTGAATAATGGAATGGACTGCTGCAACCCGTCAGCCCTGATGATGTGGGATTTAGTGGGAAGAGTAGAAAGTGCACTTTCCTGTTTGAGAATACACTATATAGATAATGAATGAAAAAAATGTATGTGATAATTAAATGACAAATTTGACATTTTCTCAAAACATTTTTTTTTTAATGTCCTTTAAAACATATGAAAATCATATGTTTTTCATATGTTTACAAACATATGTAAACATATTTTTTAAAACATATGAAAACATATGTATGCTTCCATATGTTTTCATATGTTTCAAAACATATGTTTGGGACAAACATATGAAAAACATATGAAAATCATATGTTTTTCATATGTTTTGAAAACATATGAAAACATGTGTTGCAATTTTTCCTGTGTACGTTTTGCCCATTTTTCTCTATTCTTTATACGTTTTGCCCATATATTCTCATTTATTTACACTTTTTGCCATTTTTCTCTATTCTTTATACGTTTTGCCATTATTCTCATTTATTTACACTTTTTGCCCATTTTCCTGTATTCTTTATACTTTTTGCCCATAATTCTCTTTTCTCTATTCTTTATACGTTTTGCCCATTTTTCTCTATTCTTTATACGTTTTGCCCATTATTCTCTTTTCTTTATACGTTTTGCCCATTATTCTCTATTCTTTATACTTTTGCCCATTTTTCTCTTTTCTTTGTACTTTTTGCCATTATTCTCATTTATTTACACTTTTTGCCCATTTTCCTGTATTCTTTATACTTTTTGCCCATTTTCTCTTTTCTTTACACTTTTTGCCCATTATTCTCATTTCTTTACACTTTTGCCTATTTTTCTCTATTCTTTATAATTTAGCACCTCGTATTCTCTATTCTTCATACTGTATGCCCATTATTCTCTATTCTTCATACTGTATGCCCATTATTCTCTAATCTTTATATTTTAGCACTTCTTATTCTCTATTCTTCATACTGTATGTATGCCCATCTTTCTCTATTCTTTATATTTTTTGCCTATTAATTCTCTATTCTGTAAACCCCCATCCACACCCTCAATTCTGGTCTTTGTGATGCAGTCTGCCAAAAAGGGGGATCTACATTTGGGGACTTTCATTATTTTTTCCTTAACTTTTAGACTATTTTCTCTATTCTTTATATTTTAGCACCCCATTTTCTCTATATTTTTTTTCCTTTATTCTGCACTATTTGCACATTAAAATTTCAATGCACTGATGATTTTTCTCCTTACGACTATTTTTTCTATCTATTAACAGGATGTAACATAAATTGAAAACTACTGCGACATTTATTATGCAATAATATATATTAAAAACAACGTTTTGCGTATGTGAAATGGACGTAAATTAATTGTAGAGCTACAAAAGGTAAACATACATTCATCACATTTATCATCTTTATCACAATAAATCAGATTTATCAAGTTGAGTGGAAGAGATCGATTGATTGTTATAGATTGTCCACAATTTTGTCCAGTGGCCGGATGAATAGGGTGATATATCCAACTTATAAATGACATTTTATTGTATTGGTGACGACTTTGATTTTCGGTGAACAAGAAACATATTGGCGGTCGGAAATATTGATTTATTTATTTTCGATTTTTGTACACAATTATATCCTACATTTTCTTAGGATAGAATGCATGATCATTAATAATAATTTTCAATTTACCCTGGATAAAATTATAATATATTTTGTTGGTTCCTACTCGGCAAGATAATAATATATAAATATGATTTTCAGTTCATATTAGGCCAAGATATTCATTTTCGAAATCCTCCTGGTCCCCGTATGAAATACAACGAGCTGCTACAATACACCAGTCATTACAACACTTGATCGAGTTAACCAAGTAACAACAATTGTTTTTTTCCTCGAGAGTAAATCCCATTAATGATACCATTGAAGTTTACAGTAAACCTTACTTGCGATTATTCTGAGCCCCACGATTGAACTATTTATGAGGGGTTTGGATAAGGGGGAAGCAGGGTCGGGGGGGGGGGGGGGGAGTGAGTCAATGGACAGGAACCGTGAGAACTTGGAGGGGAATAACAAATAAGGGTATGCTAGAAATGTTCTGGACCGATTTGTGTCTGGGAATAAAGGGGGGGATTGGGAGTAACTTGAGGGGCGAGAGAAGTGGAAGAAAGGGAGGAATTGGGAGTAAAGGGGGAAGAGGGAATCAAAGACCCCCTGTCTACACTCTCAGTTTATATTGCCACATGTTTCATCACGTCTATGCTTACCTAACCAAATTCACCCAAAACAAGGTAAGACAAGCATACTAGGTTAAGTACAATGTGGTAAAAATATTCAGTGAACACAATGAACAAAGATATCCAAATATTGTACGCCTGCACATGCGGACTAAATTATACTTTACTAAAGTATTGGACTTTATTTTTTCGAATTTGGTATATGGATGTTTACAGATCATTCTATAAAGTATACTAGAGCCAGAAAAAAAAGTCTCCTTTTGATAAACTGAATTTTATAGATAAAAGTCCTCTTGACAAATTCACAATATTCTTTGTAAAGTTACACTTGGAATAGAGAAATGTGCTAGTAACATTGCCTCTGGATCTGAATTAGGAAGATTCACCTTTGTTGTTATATTGCCGCACACTCACTTTTGTACGAAGACCGACTTTTGAATGAAAAACTCATCTGATTTACTTAAAGAGTGTCATTCTCTTTCAAAGTCACTTCATGATCAAGGTACATAATCATGGTACTCACAAGTAAATTAGATTAGGTCCGTTAATACAATTAGGTCCGTTAATACTATTAGCCAACTCAAAGATGAATCTAAAAACAAATACAGAGCCTGTGAGAATCTTAGTAGAAATAACTATAAAAATGAATTTGAAAAAAGATACAAAGAAATATATGACGATAAGATATCATCTCTTGATCAAAATTGTAAACTCCTTTTGTTTATACATATAAAAACTGACATAGCCTAATCTTGATACAATAAAACTTATTTGCAAATTTCGGATTAGTGATCATTCCCTCGCTATTGAAACTGGAAGATATATTCCACGCCCTCAAAGACTGTGTAACAAGTGCTAAGTTCTGGACGATGAATCCCATTTCTTTTTATAATGTAAAATAAACATTGATAAAAGACAAGTCTTTTTTAAACGATTTAAAAACCACGCTGAAGTACGTCCATTATTCATTTTTCATTATTCAAAATTAAATAATGAATAATGAAATAGTTCACTATTCACTATTCAATATCAAGTGATGAATAATGAATAATGAAATAGTTTATGTTTCATTATTCAAGTTAAAGCGGTGAATAGTGAAATAAAAATAAAAAAATTGACTGTGACATTTTAGCTATATCCCGTATTTCTAAATTAGTCTTTTTGGTGTTATCTAACAAATATTCAAATTGATATCAGTAAAAATTAAATAAAAACACTCTTTAAATTCTAATTTGATTTATTTATCTGGTTCCTAGTTTCGGAGGATAAACTAGGGGGTTTTCCTAACTATTTTTAACAGAAATTCCTTGGTTCAATGTATGGACGACCTGAATACCAAAACATATATTTATAAATTAAAATACTCTACGTAGTCTTTTTTTATTTTCACTGGACCTTTGCTATTCCTCATCCTCTAATTATAGATATAACAAGTCGATTGTTCAGCAATGACCATTAGAGGGGTTACGGAGGACCTAAATGCCAAAATACGCGTGAAAATTAAGAAATAGCCAATTTTGAATAATGAAATGGATATTTTGAATAATGGAATGGACTGCTGCGACCCTTTAGCCCCTAATTATAGATATACCTTATAACGAAGTAACGAAGTAACGAAGGACCTAAATATCGAAATACGCGTGACCCTTTAGCCCCTAATTATAGATATACCTTATAACGAAAGTAACGAAGTAACGAAGGACCTAAATATCGAAATACGCGTGAACATTAAGAAATAGCTTATTTTGAATAATGGAATGGACTGCTGCAGCCCGTCAGCCCCTAATCAAGGAAAAATTTATACACCAAATTAAAGCTTATTGATAGAGGAATAAACTGAGTATAAACGATATGTGCCGCAATGACCATTAGAGGGGGTTACGGAGGACCTAAATGCCAAAATACGCGTGAAAATAAAGAAATAGCCAATTTTGATTAATGAAATGGATATTTTTGAATAATGGAATGGACTGCTGCGACCCTTTAACCCCTAATTATAGATATACCTAATACCTCATTCGGAAGCTTATTAAGAGAGAAACAAAAGGTATATAGTCAATATGTTCCGCAACGCATATTAGAGGAGTAACGAAGGACCTAAATATCAAAATACACGTAAACATTAAGAAATAGCTTATTTTGAATAATGGAATGGACTGCTGCAACCCGTCAGCCCCTGATGATGTGGGATTTAGTGGGAAGAGTAGAAAGTGCACTTTCCTGTTTGAGAAATACACTATATAGATAATGAATGAAAAAAATGTATGTGATAATTAAATGACAAATTTTGACATTTTCTCAAAACATTTTTTTTTTAAATGTCCTTTAAAACATATGAAAATCATATGTTTTTCATATGTTTACAAACATATGTAAACATATTTTTTAAAACATATGAAAACATATGTTTGCTTCCATATGTTTTCATATGTTTCAAAACATATGTTTGGGACAAACATATGAAAAACATATGAAAATCATATGTTTTTCATATGTTTTGAAAACATATGAAAAACATGTGATGCAATTTTTCCTGTGTACGTTTTGCCCATTTTTCTCTATTCTTTATACGTTTTGCCCATTATTCTCATTTATTTACACTTTTTGCCCATTTTTCTCTATTCTTTATACGTTTTGCCCATTATTCTCATTTATTTACACTTTTTGCCCATTTTCCTGTATTCTTTATACTTTTTGCCCATAATTCCTCTTTTCTCTATTCTTTATACGTTTTGCCCATTTTTCTCTATTCTTTATACGTTTTGCCCATTATTCTCTTTTCTTTATACGTTTTGCCCATTATTCTCTATTCTTTATACTTTTTGCCCATTTTTCTCTTTTCTTTGTACTTTTTGCCCATTATTCTCATTTATTTACACTTTTTGCCCATTTTCCTGTATTCTTTATACTTTTTGCCCATTTTTCTCTTTTCTTTACACTTTTTTGCCCATTATTCTCATTTCTTTACACTTTTTGCCTATTTTTCTCTATTCTTTATAATTTAGCACCTCGTTATTCTCTATTCTTCATACTGTATGCCCATTATTCTCTATTCTTCATACTGTATGCCCATTATTCTCTAATCTTTATATTTTAGCACTTCTTTATTCTCTATTCTTCATACTGTATGTATGCCCATCTTTCTCTATTCTTT